>NC_134184.1:32244701-32554686 GCF_964188355.1 Buteo buteo | reverse complement strand
GAACAGAGAGGATATACAGATGGCAGCCAGCAGGGAGGGACTGTCAGGAGTTTGGAGAACAGGATTAGAATTCAAAATGATCTTGGCAAACCAGTGTTTTTAAGGTCTAACAGAAAAACATGCTACTCTAGAGACAAGCTTATATAGATTCTGTATCTCACCAGGAATAAGTGGCTGTATACTGCAGGATGGAGAACAGCTGCCTGGAGAGCAGTGCTGCAGAAAACCGTCTAGAGGCCGTAGTGGATCACAAGCTGAACAGCAACTTTGTGTTGTTGCAGAAGAGGGGAGCCCCAGACTGGCAATGCACAAGCAGAATTACACCCCATGAGACACGCAATCAGTTTTCAGCTCTACGAAGTGACTGTGAATACCCGTGTGCAGTCCGGGGCACTGTTCTCCAAGAAAGACGTGATTGAGTTGTACTAAGTTGAGAGAACAGCAAAAGGGCTCGTTAAAGGTCTAGAAACACCATGCAGGAGAAGAAGATTAAAATAATAGGGTTGCTTGAGAAGAGACGACTTTCTTCCATGACACATGGGATGACAAGAGGCAGGCATAGATTAAAGGAATGAAGACTGAGGTTAGAGATCAGGAAACACTTGCCTAATGCTAAAGGGGGGTCACACAGGAACAACTGAACCACGGCACGTCCACACTGTAGGCTTTTGAAAGGCTTGCTGGAGTATCTGAGATGTGGCTGAGTCCAGCTGACAGCAGCTATAAATAGGGTCAGATGGTTACGTCCCAGCCCGCTTCCCCAGGGGACCCTCAAACCACAGTTTCTAAATCCCAAAATTGCCTCTCAGCACTTACCTCGGGGCAGGAGAATTCTGCAGTGGGAGGACCTGAAGCGCAACCCTTTCTCAGAGTCTCTCACGACGTACCATCTCCTTCATCATACCAGCTTCGGGGAGTCCCATCCTTTAACACCCATCTTCCCCTCTTTGTGATACAGGGAGCTGGGGTCAGTGCTAGAGGGTCTGAGGGTCTGCACAGGGACATTGCAAGCCTGGGAGACATATTCAATGGTCTGGTGGGTCAAACTGCTGCCATAATCACTGGGCTAAGCTCATTTCATTAGGAATGGGGTGAAATAAGCCTTACTTGGCAAAAACATTTCCCCCAAATCAACAAGTGACTCAGAACTGCAACTCAACAAGTGAGTCAGAACTAGAATAAAAAGAAGATGACCAGTGAGATCTCTCTGTTAACCCTGTACGTTGTGGCCTCTATTGCAATGCATATAGTGGGCAAATGAAGTCTCCGGGAACCTATTTCCTTAAGAAACAAATAAGCTTTCAGTCAAAAGAGGTTAAAAGCAGGCTTAGGGTATAGATGTAAAAACAACCTCCAAAAACACAAACAAAAGAGAAATTTGTGATTTTAGAAGGATTTTTCCTTCTATTTCAAAGCAAAACAATGTTTTAACATAATTTTTCAGCCAATAGCGTTAGTGTATGCTGGCAACTATAAATGTTTATCTCACTCAAAAAACCCCTCCGCATTAAAAAAAATTGCAGACAATCAGTGGGTTAGTGTCTTGGGGGATTTAAAATGCATGGTGTGCAACCCGGTTATCAAAATTCATAAAGGAATGACTGTGCTGTAAGACTTTTCAGGGGAAGTACAATACATTCTGCTCACACTCAAGAGCGTGAACCCAGCTGGGTTTTTAAATGCCTACCATTGTGGTTTGCTCCGTCCATCAGTCAGTCAGCTCCCAGATAAAGTTTCTTGCAGCATTCATTTCTGGGCTTTAATGCTCTTAAGAACCAATGAACTGTTGATTATGGGGGTGCCTCAGACTGTCAGAGGGTTTCTTTTACCCTCGTTACATGGCTTAGATGTTGGGGGGGGGGGAATAAGCTGACAAGAACAAACTGAAGAAACATCTAAAGACCATGAAAGGGTATATTTTCAACACAGACTCCCACACGGCCCTTTCGCAGAACTTGCAGGCATGTCTATTTGCATTTGGCAAGTGTGTAAATGAACAGAGATGACATTTTATACAGGCATTCGCAGTTACTTCTTTGTTGTACACAAAGAAGTTGCACAACGATGCAATTTTCTGCACACAAAATGGATGCAACTGCAAATTCTTCAGGTGCACTTAAAAATGCTGTTAAAAACCTGCATATGACTCTTTCAACATGGAATTCACTGTTCTCACTTCCACTTCTTCCTTACTTCACATCTTTAGCCAGAAACATTAAAAATACACAGACCTCATAGAGAAGCAGCAGCCTCAGCTCTGAATCTCCGTGTTTTTCTGTGTTTGAATAAAACATTTAATGTTACTTGAGCTGGCGAGAGAGGTGGGGGGTTGTGTGTGTCTTAGTAGAAATTAATGTTTTGGTTGGCTGGACAAGCTCAGGAAATTTCTGTAGTGAGCATGATGAGAAAGGATGTTTGGCAAGATGTTTTCCAACAGCTGGTACAGGTGAAGGATGAGGGGGAAAAAAAATGCTTAAGAGCCTTTTCCCTGATTTTCTACTTTGTGCCCCTCTTAGACACACAAGCAATTCTAGATCCTAATCCAAATCTCACTGAAATCCATGGGTCTCTTTCCATTGGCTCGATAAGACTTGAAAGGGGCACTCCGAATGTTGTGTTGGTTATTAAAAACATTCTGATGTTCCTCCCTGCCCTCTTAAACACAACTGTTTTGGGAAGAAGGAGCAGGTACTGGCCTCTCTATGCAGCCTGGGCTTGGAGAAACCACCCAGGTGACTCTGCCCATGGTAGGACCAAAGGATGCGCCAGGGTCCCAGTGTGGCAGGTGATGGGGTGACGTGTCCCACTGGTTCCCCCCTTCCTGCATGGGTGGGGGATGAGGGAAGAAAGACGACGAAAAGCACAGACCTTCGAACTGCCTGATGGCAAAGGTGGTATAGAGAGCGATACACAAGGCAACGTGCTTGGACATGGTGTGATGTGTTTTGTGGGACATAAAGGATGGGGATGATCCTCAGCTGGTGCCTTTGCCTAAGGCTCCTTGCTAAAGGCTGCGTGATGCAGTGAGAGAGCAGGATCGGGCTTTAAAACTCAACATAATTTGTTATACGCAGGGTTTCCAGCGATTGTCTTCAGCCCATTCCCTCAGCCATACAGCTCTGCCACACCATAAACACTTCAGAATACCCCTGATGTATTTGGTATTTGTAATATAGAGGGACTTCCGCAAAGTGAACATTTACTGACTCCAGAATTGCTTTTGTTTAGTTCGTTATGAAGGTCAGAATTATTATAAATCTACACAAATTAAAACAGCCTTTTGGCATGGCTCTGATGTTTGAACCAAGTTAATAAAAACAATGATACATAGTATTCGGGTATCATTTAATCTTAGGAATCCATAGTGAGCACAAAGACCAAAATAAACTCTTGCAACACATGTTTATTCACATATTAAGATTCCCTGAGACTGTTCTACATTACTGACTTTCATATGCTTGGAAAATAAGAAGGCTTTTTCATATTCATGCTCAGTGAGTGAAAACACATCACTCAGGAGACCATCTGTTTCTCTCCGGAGCACGGATCTTGACCTTAACACGTCAGGCTGCATACAAACTCTGAGAGGAAAAGATGTATTTGGGTGCTCCAGTGCAATCTTAAGAGCATGGATAATTCAGTCAGCTTCAGGGGATTTGGTATTAGTGCAGCTGCTACAGCAGTCAAAATTATGGGACACGAGTCAAATTTTCACCTATCTGCCTCGGTACAAATATTCTGCCACAGCCCCTTTGCCATTTTACCCCGACTCATTTATACGGGGCCAAACCCAGGTCCCAAAGAAACAGATGAGAGTTTTGCCACTGACTGCCCTGGGATCAGGATTTACCCTGCAGCAAGGAAAAGAAAAAGAAGGGGGAAAAAAAAAAAAAAAGAAAACTAGAGGCAGCAAGTCCATCTGGAGAGTGGCAAGCTGCCCACCACCTCGGTGCCCGCAGTCGGCACAGCCCAAACAAAGGCAGGCGAGGGGAGAGGGCTGGTTTGGGCACGCACCGCGTTAACCCCCCAGTGGCTCCCCGGGGTCCGGGGGGGACACAGGTCCAACTCGGGCAGCCTCTCTGGAGGGAGGTGCTTTCTCTTCGGTCAGATGAAATGGAGAGCTGGAAGAGGTAACCCGGCAAGAAGCGCTACCAGCTCCGGCGGGCTGCAGGACTACAGCTGAAGAAGAGCGGCTGGGTCGGGGAGGAAGGAGCCGCCTTTAGCACATCTCGCAGCTCACAGTGTCGAGGCGTTTTGGCTTGCCCGGCTGTGCAAGGAGGGGGGAACGCAAACTCCTTCAACATTTTCAAAAACCGTATTTCTTCCCAGGGCTGAGTCCTGCAGGGACTTTTGAAACAGGTCCCTGCCAGGTGCCTCCCTGCTGGGGACATCCCCTCTTCTCCCCAGGCTGTTACGACAACTGCAGAAGAGCATTTTGAGAGGGTCTGGACAGAATGGAAGGAGAAAGGTGCCGTGCCAGGGCACTCCCCTGGAGGTTTAAGTCCACAATGCACAACACGAGCCCTAGTACATTGCAGCAAATTAATTCCTGACTTAGGGTTCCAAAGCTGAGGCTGAACAAAAGCAGGATTATCCTAGATGGGGTGACTCCAGCACAGGTACATACACTGTAGGTAGCTTGGGTAATAGCAGGAGGAGGAGAGGTGGCAGCATCAGCTGCAGAAACCCTCCAGGGTCTTGAAGTATTCAGGCAGCAGTTCCCTGCTGCCACACCTTCACTGTGTGGTTACCCAAACCAGAGTAAAGTTACCTTGAGAAACTTGCATTTTGCTGGGGCAAAATTAGTGCTCCTGACTGCCATGCAAGCATTGCTTCAGATCTAGGCTGTCATCGGACTAACTGTCTCAGAGTCAAGATATACCCACCTGCCTTGAAACCACTTCATTGGGGTCACAGCAGTTTAATGTGAGCCTGTGCAGGCAGTGCAATGTGGGACTAGAAGGGCTTAATGGACAGGACAACATGGAAGAGAAAACTGGTCATTTTAGCCTAAGTCAGGGTAAAGGCCCAGTCTAGTCCCACTACAAAAATTAGGTGAATGCAGCTACTGATGTCATTGAGAAAATTGCTCCTAGCAACTACTTGCTTGTGCCAAGGAAAGAAGAAAATTAGAGGTAGTAAATGCACAAGGTGGTGGGTTTTGTTCCTTGTACATGAGCTCAAGCCAACCTTGACACTTGCCCCTACTGTCATGAAAAGTCCCATAGTGAGCTACACGTATTGAGGAGCATGATCAAATCCTATATATGCATGAAATGACCATGCTTTCTAAGTGGCACAAGGGAAATGATAGCAGAAAAAGGCACCCCTCTCCAAGTCTCAAAAAGGAAGTAACAGATGCACAAGGGTGAATGTTTTCTTGCACTAACATTCACAGTGGCACCTGGGGATCTAGAGGAGAAGCACCTCCAGAGAGATAACCTTAAAGGTATTGATTCAAGACACAAAAATAACTTCCAGTCCATGAGAAGCTCAAAGGGAGCAAAGCATTACCTGGTAATAGTTAAGGTGAAAGACAGCTTTCTCATGATGAGAAACCAAAGGGAAGAGCTGAGCTGCAATGACAACACACAGTCTTTGAGGAATAAAAACTATAGACTGGAGTATCAACCAACTGAGAAGTCTGACACTCCAGAAGACGCACGCGTGAAAGAGATGGAGGAGGCTGGTGTCCCAGTGGGAGACCACTAGAAATATTGTCAAGAGAGCTGCAAGGCAGTAGAGCAACACTTGGAAGAAATCCAGGTGTAAAGAACAAGGGATGGCTTGATAAAGATCCTGGAAAGTCTTGGAAAATCAACACGTGGCAAAGGTCACATGCTGCTAGACTCACAAGATGGTATTCGTGGGGTGGAGGAGTCAGCGCAGGAGAGTGCTCCTAAGAGCATCTGACCAAGGGGATGGCATGGAGGGTGTCGGCCACAAGTTGCTCGGGCATGAGGGCAAAATGGAGCCCTCCGAATTTCAAAGCATCTCCTTGTAGGGAAGAAGAGTGACATGGGAAGGGGCTTTGGCTCTGCCAAAAACCAGTACACAACCTGCCACCCCCGTGCCCGCAGCCCAGGGCCCGAGGTGCTGCGGGAGATGCCCACGCAGCTGCTCAGCTGCGAGCACAGTAGCAGCCGTAGAAGGACGGAGCGCTTTGCTGTCATCCCCCAAAGGACGGTGACAAAGGAGAAAGATTGATGACATCTTTCCAGCCCACGGAGCGGTTCTGAGCCAACTCCCAAAGCCATCCCAGTGGTAATCAGAATTAGGGCTCAGGGTGGGTCCGGAGCCAGGTTTTGATCATGTCCTGTTCCTGCTGCGTTATTAAAACCAGGAGGGGATAAATTCAGTCAAAGACTTTGCGAACTAGTTTTGTTGATTCAGCGGCTTGAAACGATTCCAGGGGAATGGCAGGTCGCGTGCCTGAATGTGCACAGGAGGGACTGAGAGGAGGCAGAAGCGGCTGGGATGTCTCCTTCTCCAGTGCAGCCTGCGGAGGCGCAGCCTGTCCATCCAGAGACACCCCTGACCGAGAAGTCAGTAGCAGAATATCCACGTTAAATCAGAGGGCCAAACTCGGCAAGGGTGCCCTGCTCATCAGAATGCTCTGTCTGAAGTTACATGGGCACGTTAAGGCTTTCAGCACTTAACTCAGGAACAGAACAGGGAATAAATATCCAGGGGCCACAAGGGTGTAGCAGGGGGGTGGAACTGACCCAGATTTTCTTGTTATTATTGTTATTGTTTTCTTATTAGTTCCTATTACAGTATACGAAGGGTCTGGTCTCATCCTAAGAGTGAAGCTGGCCTCTTTTTAAAACCCAGTCCCCCGTGGCCGTCAGGACTGGAAAAATGTTCCATGGGCTAAAATTTGTGTTTTGACATCACAAGTTTGGAAAATTTTAGAGATGAAATGAACCAGAGCTGGCAGGGTGTGGGGATGAGAGAGGGGAAGGAGTTAAAAAGGTTGCAGGAGTGTAGATATGAAACTGAGGAAAGTTAACTATTGCAAATCACGTTTGATAAAATGCAGAAAGTATTCTGGTTTGGTTTCTGATTTCCTTTCCCATTTGAAGTTGAACTGAACCACTAAAAATGTGCTTTTAATGCAGGAGGTAGGTCAAAGTGTGCAAAGGAATGCAAGAAAGAAATACGCTTCAGATTATAAACACTGGCGGCATCAGTCATTAGCTGTAGTGAGGTCTTCACACTGCCTAGTTTGTAAATTAATTCAGAATAGATTTTGAACTTGAAAAACAGGACATGCTCTATTCTAAAATGAGACACAGAAACATTAAAGAAAATGACAAGATTAAAATGATCTGTAGACGGCTCCCTGTGGCCAGACCAATAGGAACATTCTGCATAGAATTAGCTTAAAATTAGCTCTAGTTTTCATTCAGTGCTGGCATGGCTCAGAGTCATTAGCCACCGCGCTCTGTGTCAGCTGCTGCAGGACCTGCTGAAACCTGGGTCTGGCATTTCAGCGTCCTGGCCTGCCAAGCCTCTTTCTGCAGAACAGGGCAGTTTTGCAAGAAGTCTTTGCAAAATATTTTAATAATGAAAACTTTAAAAATACACAGCTGTTTTGCAAAACCCTCGTAACAAAGACCCCTTTGAGATCAGCTCCACACAGGCTCTGTAGTGGATGTGCTACCATCAGTACTCTCAACAGAGACATTATGGAGCCTGGCGTTCCCTCCGTGCCTCTTTCACCCCCCGGGTCCCCTGCCTGGACTTTGTTCCTTTCAGGCACTGCTGCCTGCTTAATTCCCTGCTTCAGCCCCTTTATTTGGGTGCCAGCAACTGCTTCCAGAGGTTGGGCACATTTGTCCCTCGGGGCGACCTCCTCAGAGGACTACTTGTCCTGCCTTGCTGCGGCTCAAACAGGACACGCCGGGGCATCATTTGGGGAGAAATTCAGCTCCCAGCTGAACTGGGTAATGCTGAAGGGAAGAAGTCCCTGGGATCTACAAACACCTGGGCACCATTTTAACTCCCAGATGAGCATCTGAGCCCCCGCTGTTTTAATTCAGCCTTTCTGCACGTGTACCGGCATCTGTTTGCATGCTGGGAGCATGGTACGGGATGGTGCTGTGCCCGAGACCTGTGTGTTGGAGGCTGGCATCGAGCTGGATTCCTCGATCGTTGTTACCGACAAGTGTTTAGTGGAATCCATTTTCCAGAGTGAATGGTTTATTGGGATTTGAATAGTTGCAGGGAGTTCATTGCTGTAAATAGGGTAGTGCTTGACTAGGAAATCTATTTATGGTGCTTTTATTACTGCAGGGAACATGGGGATTCAGCTTTTCAGTGTTACAAGTATTTCCCTTAAGTGGTCATTAGAAGAAATAACTCCTAGATTCACAAGCGCTGGTATCTGTATGTAAGCTGTGTTTCCAGTAAGTTTTAATGACAAAAGAGAGAACGCTGGCCAAGGCAGCACGATAATGGCTTTCACTCTCCTCCTAGGGAAGCCGGGAGGAATTTCCCATCAGTTTGAGCAGGAACTGGCCGCTCCCATCCTACGCTGCCGTACCGCCTTGCCTTAGCGTCACAGTTGGGTGAGGTGGGAGCCACAGACCTGGGCAAGGGAGACATTGCTTTGTTCAAACCATGAAGGCTGGCTACAGCTCAGCCGGGCGGCCAGGGCTGAAACGGGTAACTTGGGCACCGGGCAGTATTCAGCAGTCAGCCCGGACGGGGTGCACGGGGACCGGGGTGGGACCCTCACCCAGAAGGATGCTCTGGGCGTTGAGAGGGTGCCCAGCCCACCGGGACACCCAGGCCAGCAGGGCTGGGGTGGCTGAAAGCCAGCGCTTTGGAGGACTTCACCTCCCACAGGCACCAGTTCAAAGCTAACCTGCCAGGAGCCAGCAGCGGTAGCAATTCGCCCACGGCTCCCAGCTGTTTCATAGACAAAAGACTGGAAGAGGCTCAGCTTCTTCTGATCCACCTCACTCCCGGGGCAATAAGGAGGATATGGCCCCTGACAGAAGTTATTCTCACCTGCTCTTGAAGGCGAGCAGAGGAGAGAGCCACAGCCTCCCTAAGCAGGCTGTGTTTCATCACCCTCATAGCTGGGAAGCTGCTTTGTTACGTGGAACCCAAATCTTCCTTGCTGCAAATTAAGCTAAATTCCTGTTGACCTTTTCCTAACAGCCACAGGGAACAATTTTAATCACTGTTCTCTTTGTTACAGCCTTTGCATTCTGGAAAATGTATCATGTCCCCCTTCGCCTCTTCCCCTTCGGAAAAACAAACCCCATTCTCTCAACCTTTCGTTGTGGGTTATGTTTTCTAAACCTCTTCTTGCTGCCTTTTAGGTTCCCATCAGGGTGTCTGCTTATTAAAATAGAAGCTTCATTTCACAGAGGTTGCTGCGTTACTTGGCATAGCAGAAAATAATAACAAACACTATACTGCCACTAGAAAATCCACGATAAGATCACTGAGTGAAGGGATAGGGTGGATCTCAAGAGATCATCCAGTCTGTTCCCTTGCACTGGGGCAAGTTGAAGTGAATCAAGACAATCCCTCGAGATTTGTCAGGTCAATGGTGGCAACTTTCAGTGGTGGCACATCTCCAGTTTCCTGGCAGCCTACCCCATGGTTTTTACTGTCCTTGTACGAGTTTTTTGTATGTTGATACAACCTTGAGGATTAAACACATTAAAAATACACATGGACGTGTTTAAAGAATGTTTAAAAATCACGTATGGCTATTGAGCTCTGAATCAGAAAATAGTCATGGGGAACAGAAGCATAATAAGGATAGATTTACCAGCTGTGAAGATGGAGTTTTTTCTCTTTTGATTTTTTTTTTCCCCCTATTCCTGTCATTTACTACTCCTTTCTTTTCTCTTTCAGGCATTCAACCACAGTAAATGCAGGAAATAAAATTGAGATGGATAGATAACATCTTTAAAGACCTGGCCTCTACACAAAAACCTTGATACATAATTTGCACTTTACTTGGCACTTCCTTGGCAGGATTTCAGCCATAGAGCAATTTTTCATGCTGGAGGTGGCAAAATGGCAGGGTTTCCTGGCAAAGGGCAAACTTATTCTCCCTGTCCTCCCCTCTCTTTGGTTCTGGGCTGATTTCACCCAAAACCAGATGAAAAGAAAAAGTTCCTCATCTTGTCAGTTCCCTGCCACAGGTACACTGGCAGGACTGCCGGTTGTACATCTGCCAGGGTTTCCCTGGACCTGAAGTCCATGGTGGGTTTCTGCAGGCTGCAGGGACAGAAGACTTTTTGAAGGTCCCCACAGGAGCTGCCTGGAAGTTTCACGCAGGCAGGCTCAAAATGTTCCCTCGAAGCCGTGATTTTATACCACTGCTTGCCTTACGAGGAAAGTATGAGTTCAGGCACGTGGATGCTCGGTCGCAGGCAGGGTCCTGTCCAAACCGCTTCTCCCTGCCCTGGATTCACGCCGGGGTCTCAGGCCAGCAGCAGATACCGCCCAGCCCAGCACGGTCACGGTGGAAGCGTTATCCTCCAGGCGTTGGTACCGGACCGCGGCACATGAGCCCTGAAAGCAGAGATGCCGACCACGCATGCCGGGCTGCTCCGGCTCTTGCTCAGCTATTTTGTTATGACCGCTGCTCATAAACAGAAATGTTTCACTCTGCAGGATTTCCTTGCACGGATCCTGAAGTCATCTCTCTTCCCTGCGCAGAGGCGAGGAGTTTCCACCAGGAGAATCAATGCGGGAGCACAGAAAAAGAGGAGCGATACGCCTTTTGCTTTAACCAAATGGGTCTTTCAAAAGTTGAAGCTAATGAAGACCCACTTAACAACTCTCCATATAGCTCTGATAAACAAAATGTTTCCAACTGGAATTTTCAAAGCCGAACATAATAATATGAAGAGGGAATAAGAGCTTCCCCTTGTCAACTGGCTACTAACAAAAGAAAAATATGAGGAGTGAATACTTAGAAAAAAGACCAACAGTGCTGTAATATAATTAAAACCATTAAAAATGCTGTACTCTGGTTTTGCTCCCTGAAGCAGTATGTTATTTTTCTTTTTTAAGCTGTCACCACATTTTGATACCATAAGGAATAAACTAAATCAAGACAAACCTCCATTTCAAAGTTGGACGATTTGATAGAAATACTAGCTTAAACTTCAGTAACTAGCAGATGATGCTCAATCAACTGCAGTCACCAACATCTCTCTTTTTATTTGTTGACAGTAGGTATTCCTCAGGTATGTAAGCAGCACTGGAGCGGAAGAAAGACAAATGCAGAGACAAGGCCAAGAAAAAGCACCCCCAGAAACCCCACAATCTTAGAAATTCAGCAAAGCACTGAACCACATCTAGAATGATCCATATCATATGTGTAACTTAAGAGTACGCAACATTGCTTTTTCTCATTTGGCAACCTTTCTGACAGAGGTAACGCAACCTTCCCGTCCCTTGCTATCATACACCAAAGTTTTCCTGATGCCGCGGAGGCGACGTAACTCTGACATGCGAACAGAGATTCCGCTTGCCAGCAAACTACATGGGCCCACCCTTCTGTTAGAGACCTGAAAGTATGAACCAAGGTGCTGCAGGACTGAGCCACCTCATGCATTTACCTCTTTTACCTTCCTTCTTGAGGAAGAATGTAGTCTACTGGCATTGGGAATGGGACTGGAGGGCAATGCACAAAGCAAGGAACATTCAAAGAAGTTATTGCACATAAATGTAGAGTCATAAAATTTTAAGCAATAAACCACGAAAAAAATGGAAAAATGTATTAACTGCATTCCTGGTTAGTCAAGCAAAATTGCCAGTTATCATTTTTGAGCCTTGCGAAAAAACCATATTATTTAAGAATGTCAGTCAACCTCTTTCTCACCACCTTCTAAAAATGAAAAAAGCAAATTGAGAAAGCTGACGATACACTAACAGCAGATTTCTCACTGAACTTGTGGCACTACACTGTGACCCAGACAAGCAATACTGAACATCCTAGTTGCTAGCTTCCCAAGGGTGAACTGGGCTGTTACTCTGCAGGGCCTCTGGGCATTGCAGAGATGGCAACGGAATGCATCAAATCCTGCACAAACTCTTCTTAAGATCTGAAAGAGTAGACTTCTCCTTTCTCATCCTACACCCTCATGAAAGAGATGATGCAAAGAAATGTACGAAATACACTGTGGACAACTCTTTCAATGACGGGGGATAGGGGCCATCGTATTGACACAACTGTACAGTCCCAATATATTCAATGTATTGTTAGAAGATAGAACAGTTGAAAAAGAGTCTGCTCAGCTTGGCTCATTACCATCAATTGACTACGTTTCGGCAGACCATGCTGCAGATTTGTGTTTCGCAGAGGAGCTTTATAGAGCTGGTGGTAATATGATAGAATAACAAAACAGAAATGAATGTTGCTGTTCAAGGGGAATATAGTTCACAAAATGTGGTCTCTGCAACTGCTTTGCCTTATGAGCCAAAACCTGATAGTTTACCATAAGCCCTTGGTATACTGTGCCCTAATATTACTCAGTTTGTTCCAGCACATCATCAGTAGAAGAGATGCATTGTTGATCCAAGGGCTGCACACAGATTCCAGGCTGACAATACGAAGACAAGTTTCTAACTAATACAAATGATCCCTGGCACCAGCCTAGCAGACAAACACAGCACACGCACTCGGTCGGAGATTTGCAGACCTGCCCATTGAACTCCTCAGAGG
Source organism: Buteo buteo (assembly GCF_964188355.1). Lineage (NCBI taxonomy): Eukaryota > Metazoa > Chordata > Aves > Accipitriformes > Accipitridae > Buteo > Buteo buteo. The sequence continues at coordinate 32,541,980 of NC_134184.1, read as the reverse complement.
CCAGATTTGTTCCCCGCTACGTAACGTTGAACCATTTCAGCTGCATACGAGTCCTTGCACGCAAGATCTGCGGAGCGAAACAGCCTTCATTGCTTTTTTGGTTTGTTACCACCCTGTTTTCAGTAACATCTGGACCTTTCAGCTGAGGGCAAGAATATCCCATCAGTAGGACAGAATCCTTTGCCTCGGCATTGCCAGTTTAAACAGGAAAAGACCGGTCCAAGGCACCCAACAGGATCCGATATCGAATCCTGAAAGGTGCCTTTTCTGGCCCAGTGCTGGAGAGGAACCCCAGCCACTACTTTTTCCATGGAGATAAATCGCAAAACAGTGGTAGGAAAGACTAGCCCAAGGATTTTGTCTCAGGGGAAGAAGGTACTAAAGAGCGTTTGTGGTAAAATAGTCTAGCAGAGCACTTTGTGTCCTTCCTGACCGCAGATGAAATGATGGGGCCAGATGTGTCTCATGGGCCACCGACTAGAGAAAACTGGTTGTGAACCTTCCTTGGATCAACATGAAAGAAGCCTAAGGTTACGGGGTACCAAAGCTGCCAATGGATGAGACTCTTTGATGTTTTTTATGAAAAAAAATGGACAGAAACATTTTTAATTTCGCATTAGCATGTTGTGTTGTGTTTTGGGGTTTTTTTTTCCAACTGACTCCGTGATTGTTGATATTAATTAAAGTGAATGGTAGATTATTTTCTAAAGGCTATAATTTAAACCAGTAGTTGAATATAGACTTGAGTGTAACATTCTTCGGCTCAAACCACAAGGTATGCAAGCTGGGAATGAACTCTATTTTTTCCCTGTTGAAGGACAGATTAAATATTTTTTTATTAATTCTAATGCTAGCAAAGAAAGTAAGATCCCCATTTTTCCTCTGATTTCTCTGTACACTTAATTGATGTATTCTACCAAGCTGTCAAGCTGCTTTTAAAACCCATTCTTTTTCATAGAAATATTATCCTCTTTTTATTAGTTTGAGTTGATAAATGGATCAAGAGTCTTTGAGGGTATTGTGTACTGTCAACGGAGTACATCTTTCAGATGCATCCACTGCAACGGAGCTGAAAAAATATATATCATGAAACACTTAATAAAAAAGATACACAGATTTGTCTTTTACAAGATCATGGGACTTGAGTCTATCTCCAGGGAGGAGTTCCAACATGAGAAAGAAAATACATAGTTCAAAAGCCCATGTTTTCAATTTGCAGCCACATGGTTTAAATTATCCCTGTATTTATTAAGGGCGCTAAATGGGCAGCTTGACTTAGGGGAAAGGGTCATTCAAGTTGAGAATAGTCATGTTTAATCCCTCAGCTAGCTGCAGGTTAATTGTACTTTAAGAATATGAACATTCTTTATACAGCGTGTGTTAAAACACCACAAGACTCAGATGGAGGGGTTTTGCCATTTATTGTTTTTAACTTCTATATCTTTCCCTTGTAAACAACAACAGAAATTTGTTAAACACCTACTCTGGAGGCACAGCCATCCTACATGCCACACAAAACCTATCATATCACCACCTCTTGCACTTCAGTTCTGTACGTGTGTGCACTCTGTGTTTTGTGGTCACCTCCCGATTTCCCTGACACCCAGTGTTGTGGATTTTCAGGTAATCAGAACCACGAAGTAGTGTAAGATGGCTTTTCCACTTTATGCTGGGGCCTAGAGATAGTAGGTTTGGGGATATTGCATGTACCTGCCTGTGAAGTTGCCAACTCAGCATTTCAGGGGGAAGAAAGAAAATTAACCAAAATCCAAAAAGCAGAAGTTAAAGCAAACAAAAAAGCATTTCCAATTGGATAGGCAATATGAATTTTAAAACTTTTCCCCTAAGATATCAACTGACATGAAAATGAGTAGCTATTGATAATCAAGGCAGTTTATCCAAATGTCACTGTTCTTTTATTTTGGCTGTTCATCCACAAACAAGCCATAGTGGGAATTTAAAATAGGTTTCTTGTTCTATCCATCTGTTAGTTCACCCAGGCAATAGCCTGGATTTTGCCCACGAGATGCAAATGGATAGTTGCAAACATCCCAAAGGACCACGGTGTTTGATGCAAACCTGAGACATGTTGCTTCTGTTCTTCAGTCAGGCTTAAGTGAAAGGGTGTGGAAACTGGGATGGCCTGGGCACCCACCTCCAACTTCAGCGTCTGAATGTTTTCAAGGAGAAAAAACAATCCCAGAACTCAGAGGATTTCTAAGCATGGTCATGTCTAAAGTCACTTTTAAATTCAAATAAATATTTGTGGGAAAACTGCTTCCCCTATTCTCCTAGCGCTCATAACTTAATTATAGTAGCCGCCAGGCATCTTTAACTTTCATGACCAGCAGATCACTCTGGGTCTCAGTGACCTTGGCAGTTCTAACAGGGTAATATTTTCACAAGGATGAAATGTACTTGAATACATTTCTCCAATGTACTGGTGTTCACAGGCATTTCTCAGCAGATCTGACCTAAAGTGCAAACGTAATTCTTCAGTTTCACCTAGAGGTTTATTGACAAACTCCAGAAAACTCAACTTCCCCTTCCTTTTGCTGAAACCCACCTTCTGTGAGAAGGCAAAGCTGCTGGTGCTCTTCCTTTGAGCCCTCCATCACCAGTGGGGTCTGGACCAAAGGCCAGAGCCCTGGAGCCTTTGAAAATCATCCAGTGGCCACACATCTAAACAGGAAGAGGAACACGAAGGCAATGAAACAGAGCAAGGGGGAAAACATGTAAGAACACAACCATTTGTTTTTTCAAGATATTGCAGTGTAATGTTTCATGTAAAATTGCGCCTAAATTTCGTTGCAGACACGTGTCGACAGAGGTCAATGAAGAAACCCAGGCAGGTGGGAATTAGTGGTTTAAAAATGCCACTCTTTCACTAGCGCTTAAAGCAATAGTTGTGAAATGCAGGAATTAAATCAGCAGCTTGAGGAAGATGCAGTCACCAAAATCTCTGCATTCGTTTGTTGACGAATAAGCTCCTACTCTACACTCAGGCAATGTCACTTTTGCCCAGTTCCTCTCAAAACATCACATCCTGTTTTAGCAAACTAAAGAAATCTCATGTTAGAAGAGCTTGAGCTCATGATCTATAGCTCATTTTTCCACTTTGAGTCATGCAAATGCAAATCCTTACCTTTAAATCATATTGATCTGAGCTGTCTATGAAATTTTCAGGGAAGCTTAAGAAGGCCAGCTATTTGCATTCTGATTACATTTGTCTCATTTACAGAAATGATGTACAGCTTACTTTTCCAAATGTCATATCTTGGCTAAGTTCAGATAGCCTTCCTCTGCTGAAAACTATCATATTACTCCTTGAGGAATCGTGGTAGTATCACATAGCAAGCATATCAAGATGCAGACGTTGGGAAAAAAGATAAGGGCTTGCATTCTTGCATGGTGAAAGTTATTTTCCTGGAGAAGGGAAGAAAAACCCCCAAATACTGGAAAGCTAACAGAGTCAAGAAATAGGTCTTCTCAGAAAATGTTTCAGCTGATTTTTCAAACCTCTGAGTTTGAACAGATCAAATACTGCCACATATATTCTCCTAATCTGTGGGCTCTTATGAAATGGAACAAGAACCCCAAATCAGTTTAGCCTTTATACCTAAATCAAAGGCAGACTGATCAACAAAACACAGAAAGTCTCGACTAGCTGAAGTGGTTGTAATGTGCCTGATGGGCTTCAGAGGCTTTGCACCTAAACCACAAATACGGTCTGGTTCAGTTTCATAATGTACAGAGATCTTCACCGCTGAAGGATTCATTAGCTAATAGTAGCTGATACAGAACAAAGACAGGCTTGACCTCCTGGTTTTTGCCCTATACGCTAAAGATTTCTGCCCACAGCACTGCTTTTCTTGAGAAGAGATAGACAATTTTTATTTAACCAAGGGGAAATAAATCCACTGAACCTGACTTTGAGTGTCTGGTGTAAATATTTCCAGGAGTGTTTTTACTCAGTGTCCTAACACATCCATCTTGTTCAAAAGAGTTATCTTCCTGCTATGACTAGACAACCACCATAAAAACTATTATCAGGTAACAGCAGTCCAGAAAAACTTTAATGCTCTAGGTGAGTTTGCTAGGTAGCTTCATGAATCTGAAACTGAAACTAGATTTCACTAAGGGCAAGATCTGGAGTGATAACAATACACTCTGCAACATCCTCTACTCAGAAAGCTTCAGGCACCTCTGGTAGGAGATAAATTTTTACTTCTTCAAACCAGGAGACTTGTCACAGTGCTCAGAGCTTGCCATTAAATTCCTTGAGTCACATCTCATGAAGGTTTCAGGAGGTCTGAATCTTCTCCCCAGTTCCAAGGTAATTATCACACCATACTTAGTGTGCCAATTAAAAGCCAAAGTCATCAGTTTTACATACATGCTGTGTTACCAGCTGAAGTATGTAGGTACCCCAAATGCCACATCAGCTCGTATTTAAGATAAAATAGATTACCTTGACTTCCCTGCCCAAGCCTGGAGACGGGGTCAAACCGACTCCATCACAGTCTTGTAAAGGTATAGACCCCCTGGGTGATAAGAAAGCGGTCACATGTACAATAAGACTAATATTTTTAATACAGGAAGAATCTTCTATTCCTTTTCCTTTCTCTTCAGGTGGTTTCTTTGTGATTGACAACAGTGCATCTCATTCTACCATGCTGGATTGCAGCATTTTTGAGCAAAATAGGTAAATATGCAAGGTGTCAAAGTTCAACATTTTGAGGGCTACACAGTCTAGTTCCTGCAATGGTCATGAGAATAGGAGATGAGCAGGAGGAATGAAAGAGGTATCCCAAGTACAGAGGTACCCAGCACAGACCCAGGGCAACCAAGAACAGATCATCTATTTTTCTGCCAGCAGCTACATTAGGGATGGATTTACTGCTTTTGAAAGACTCCAAGTAACAGCGTGTTTGCTGTCTCATCCAACATTTTAGTCCCACATTTGATTACCTTCACTACGGAGAGAACATAGAAAGTATGCTAAAACGAGATTACAGATTTAAGAAATCACGGTTAATAACATCGTTCCTTTGCTATACTGCATCTTATTTTAAAATTCATTCTTCATTCATTTTGTTTTTCTCTGCATTTCTACAGGTTTAAACAACACAAAAATCAGTTTAACCACTGACTCAGAATAATTTAGGTTGGGTCGCTGAAGGTCATCTAGCCCAACCTGCTCAAAACAGATCCAAGTGGATCAGGTTGCTCAGTGCAGTCGGGCTTGGAACACCTCCAAGAACAGAGATGCCACAACCTCTCGGGCAACCTGTGCCAATATTTTGCCACCTTTCTGAGAAAAATCTTTCCTGATATTCATCAGAACTTCCTTCACTGCAACTTCTGCCTGCTGCCTCTTATCCTGTCAATGCACACCTCTGTGAGGAGCACAACACTGTCTTCTCTATCTCTTCCCGTTAGCTAACGAGTAGCTGGTCCAACAGCCCATCTCATCCAGTTGGCTTGTGGATCCCCAGTGTCAGGAAACAGTCCTTGCCACTCTCCAGAAACTTGCTGGATTCCCTGTGCCCTGCCATGTTACTCACTGGAGTAGTTAAAGTCACCCATGAGAGCCAGGGGCTGCAACCAGCTTCTTCTGGCTCTCTGCCAGCTTCTCACAGACCAATAAATTAAAAATGAAAAAGCCCAGTGAAACAGAAACTCTGTTGATGGGTCTTATGATCAGTGACCAACAGGCTTGGGTTTTGTGGTTTGATTTTTTTTTCTTCTTTTTTTTTTTTTTTTTTCCCCCCCCCAAATTGGAACACTTTAACCACAGCATTTTGGGGAACATCTGTTGTTCTGTAGTCCTTTGGTTCATATACAGATAATAAAATGACAATGAGTGCATAGCAAGACTACAGAAGTCCCTCATTCTCACAGTTATGCTAGACATTAATAATAATGCTTCAGATAACTCCTCAGGTAATAAATTTACACCTCCATGGCATAAGCTAAGTGTTTAATTTCAGCAAATTATTCATATCCCTCTTAGTTATAGCTAATAGAATTCCTGTCCCACAAGCCGACATTTCAGATGGGCACAGATAAATACAAATAAGAAGTATTTATCAGCCCTTCTGCCTTTTTGTATCAGTGTTCATGATTTTATCATATGTATTTAGCACTCAACTTTTACCTGGCAGAGAACCGTTTTGGCTCTTAACAGGCTTAAAAAAATACCTTATCATTTTTTAATTCCACCGGGATCAGACCCTTTTTTGTTCTTAGTATATTCTTTAATGCTTTATTGTTTCTCTGTTTAACTAAGGAATTTTTTTGTTGTTGTTGCTCTACATAACCTTTTTTTGTTGATGGAATCATGGGGTTTGGAACAACTAGCACAATATTCTTGAACAATTCCTGATTTTCCCAGCGCCTTCCCGCTTAAAATACATATGCTCAGTCAGTTATGCCAGCAAATGCTTTAAGCTTTGGAAAACCATCCCTATTAAAGTTCCAAATGTGCAGATTTTTGGTCATTGCCCTATTTCATTTGTATAAAGTAACTTTAAATTGACTGTGATCACTGGTACCTCAGCAACTGTGCTTTTTTGGGTCTGTAGCTAACACTTTCTCGTTCAGCAGACTTAAGTCCACTATCAAGTTACCTTGTACTGGATACGGGACTTCCTGTTTTGAGAAGACAACATTATTATTTATAGAAACACTAAGGAAATCTGTTATTGGCCACGGGAGATCAGCAGCAAATGGCCCTCTGGTTGAAGTCATCCATGATAAGTTTCTTGGTTGCCTTTTGACTGTTATTGTTATTTCCCACGTCCCCTGCAAATTATTAACAGATGCTTAAGGAATAGCTCCTTTTATCTCCTAGAAATTGTTGCTGGGCTGTAAAAGACCCTTACCTGTAACCTGTCTTTTGCTCCAAATAACTATGAGAACTGGGCTTTCATATTTAAGTGACCTTAAAGACTTATCTGCAGGGTATGAAGAACTGGAGTACAGAGACAGGCACATTAGCAGAGAGCCCTGGACACAGCGTAACACCCACCTCTTTGACAGGGACGAGGTCCAGGTGCACCCTATCTCAGTAACCTGGACACTGCACAGGAGATAGTAAGTGTCAACACTGTGAACTTTAATTAGTTTGGGCCCAAACGTGGCGAAATTGTGTCTGGGCACTGCCCTTCTCCGCCCAGCACACATCCAGCCAGCTCAGGTGTCTCTGCACCCACCGTCACTGAACTTTCTCCACGCTCCAATCTCCAGGGTTAATGTGGAAGAGTGAGCTCAAATATCTCCGCATCTGCCAGTGTGGTCAAGACCATAATCTTCCCCCGGCCTTCTGTTTTTCTCCTTCCATCCTTCATCCAAAGCCTTGGCTTTCTGGAGCAGAGGCAGGGCACGGCCAAAGGCTGAATCAGGAGGGAGAAAAGCTGACAGCACTGGCTGTCTCATCTTCATTCTTCTTTTTACCATCCAGTATAGGCACTGTTTTAAATTATACAAAAATAGCCTGTAAAGCTCTCATCAATCTCACTTGTTCAAATGCAGCTTTTCCACATTAATCATTTACAGTGACACGAGTAAACAATGCCACATGTGGCCGCAGCGATGGTGCTCTTCCATTATTCATTCATCCCAAGGTGCGCTGGTTTTGCACTGAGTCTTACTCCCTTGTTTCTCTCTTTAAAAAATCATGTGGAAAGGAAACCGTACAACCACCTTTTCATTTAAGAGTCAAAGACAGGAATATTCAGGGAGCAGTGGATCACAGACTGTGTCTGCCAAGGAAAGGAAAGTGTCGCGTTTCAGCCTCCCTGCACTCATCCTTGCTTTCTCTTTCTGCTCATAAATATACCTGAACTAGCCCTCGATACTCCTGCTCAAGTGTTGGAAACAAGGCAGGTTCATTAGCACGCTGTGCCACAAAATCTGACTTAACCTGCCTCTGAGAGGTCGTACAGCTGTGCTTCTTGCTATTCCCCAAACCAGCTTGTTGTCTGCGTCCAAAGTCTTTTTTTTTTTTCACCCAGTGTAACTTTTGGGGGTAAGAAAGGGGAGCATCCAGTAGTTGTTCAAGAAAACCTACTTCCCACCTTAACTTAGTGAGTTACGCTAAAAGTCCTGTTTCAACGGTCTGTTCATGGCATTGTGCTGTGCCATTTAGATACACTTTATACTGTTTTTTTATTTTCAAAATATATTTCAAAGTAGAAAGAACTTCAAAAGTGGGAGGCTGAATTTCAAACCCACAAGCGTTCGGATCCTGGGGTGTAGTTTGGACTCCATCCCCACAAAAACCAGCATAAAAACACTTCCCGTTGCTGCCAGCTCTCCTGATTTATCCAGCGTTTCACGAACGTAAAGCTGGTATTCGAGTCCCAGCTTGGAACGAAGAGACTGAACACAAACCTCAACTTTCATTCCTGCAGGAGAAGTTTCCATCCCTCCTGTTTGCAGAGGAAAGTTTGAAAACATGACCTGACTGCACTCGAGCAGGCTGCTGGGGAGGGAGGGGGGGCTGACTCATGATTTTTGCTACCCGGGGATTGCAGTGCTGGGACACTGGCCAGGCGGGAGCAGAATTTGAGACTTCGGAGCCTCATTCATTATTACGACTGAGCTGTTGCTCTGGAAGATGCCACTCTTTGCTGGAATGGAGGCCAAAGCAAAATGTTTCGGCTTTGAGGAGAGGTATCAGCCAGGTATCCTCCCTCCTCCTAAACAAACTTAACCTTGGAGGAGGCTGCGTTCAGTGCAACACGTGCAGGAGATCCCCGGTGCCTCGTTCCTCCTGGGAAATGGCATTAAGCAATATCCCACCAACACGATTGCCCACGTGTCAGCCCCTTCAGAGGGATGCCTGGCTCCTTCTGCCCAGCCCGTTCAGCAGGGTCCCCCTCCTGAGGCATGGTCGTGGACTGTGGGAGCCCCAGTGCTACCATGGCTCACAAACTTCCTCCGTCAATGGCCCCTAGGAAAATAACACAAACGGGCCCATCCATCTGTGTTTGCTGCCTTTACACAGACTTCAACCTCCTGACAAAGTACATATTAAAAAAAAAAAAAAGATGACTGCCCTGGTTTTGTAAGAACCTCCTAATTAAGGGCGTAAAAGCATTAAAAAAGTGATACTAAAGGGACAGGTAGGTAGGTGTGATGGTACGTGGCACTGAAGTATACTGGAATAGCAACAGACCCACTCTACCCTCATGACTGGGCAGGAAAAAGGAGAGAGGGAGGGAAAGTGGTGTCAGCTTTATTTCAGATCATGAGGAAAAGCAAAAAAGAAAGCTGCCAACACAAAAGATGGGATTTCCAGTAGGATTCCTTGCTGTCTCAACTCCACTTCTGCTCAAGCTGATAAGAATTTCATTGCCCATCTTAGCACATGCAGAATTAGGCCAATGGAGAACAACTCTAGAAGTCCCAACCATCGAGCATATTTTGACTGTTTACATATTAAAACCAGCAGTAACATAATCTTGGATTAAGAAAAATCCTGGCTAGATGGAAAAAACCAAAACCTACATTGAAACTGTGAATTCTGTGATTGCAGTTGCTGGCAGGAATGGGTGAGCAGCAAGAAGCGATGCAAGAGGACTAGCTGAGAGCAGACCATTTTGCTAGAATTTCAGCTGAACAGAGCATGTGGGTCTACACTACTCCTTCACCGCGCTCAGTACCCTGAGTAGTGGCTACGTGCTGGGTGCTGAGCTACTTGCTAAGGGATCGGGTCTCGTTTTGACGAGCAGGGGTGCTGTACATGCCCAGGATCTGGATTTCTCTTCACAAATTCCATACAGCTAAGCAGCTATCTGGAAATCTGCTTAGGATGAGAAACAGAAGGAAGTGAGGAAGGGCGGGAAGGAGACAAATAATTTGTAAGTGTATGTGTGTGCGTGTGTTTGTTGTTTTTTTTTTTTTACAAGAGTGCATTATTTTTCTGGCATTTCATTTCTTGCTGTTGTCCTGACTTTTGGGTGTGGTGGGCTCTGAGCTTTGCCCTGTGTGCCTTTAGGAACAATATTCTCTGGGCAAAATTGCTTTTTCCATTTCATTGCGGCATTGTGGTTATGTATTCATTTCATAAGGAGAGTGGGTTATTTGGCAATTTAGGTTCATATTGTGGGTGTGGTCCCTGTAGATAGTTTTCTTCTGGATTAAATCTTTGCGAACTCTTATTTCTCTGGTAGTACACCAGAGAGCGGCACACCGTTCTCCCGGGCAGGGTTTTATTTTATCTCCCGTTTTGTCACCAAATCACCTACTTCATCTGAGTCACTGGCTACGCTTTGTTGGGACGGACCCGGGCCCTTCTCAGGACAAGTGGCTTGGCGACCTCCACAACCCACCTGAAGCAGCAGCACAGAGCCTGGCACGGGCTAATTTCCCCATCCTTGGCACCCTGCTAGACCACTTCCAGTGCTCTGTCCAAAACTAGCCCAGGCATCATCCCTCTCTGCAGAGCGCTTGGCTGCGGAGCATAAACCGACCCCAAAGGGTCCTTTGTGGCTCTGGAGTAACAGGAGAGGGAAGAGGGAGGGACGCAGAAGCTGGCAATGGAAAGCCATAGCAGATGCTGCACAAAGCATTTTTTTATGCCTTGTGGTCACACAAGGAGCAAAGAAATGTCACCTCTGTTCAATCACGGGAGCCGGCATGAGAAGGGGGGTATCCACACCCCCTGTGGAAGGTGTTTATGTTGCGAAGGGAGTCTCCCTCTTTACCCAGTGGATTCTCTCGCTTTCCAGAGTGCAAATAAGCTCTGGAGCGTGTTTTCCCTCAGCTGACTACAGATATGAACCGAAGCAGAATAGCCTCTTAATTTAGGTACTTCAGGTACGTGCCTGACACGCAGTGATGTGAGTGTATCTTTCGATCAAGCACTGCTGGACGATTTCAGAGCATGGATCCCTTTGCTATCCCAAAACACACCTCCCGCAAGGAAGCGCCCCAAGGTGTGCACCGGTACCCTGTCTGTTAAACATGTCCCGATCGTATCATGGGAAATGCCATTTCTAGCCAGTGGGTCAGGTCACACCTTGGTGAACCGCCTCCTTAGACCCAAACGTCTGGCAGATCTACCAAACTGACCTGTTTCCCGTTAAATTGGGGGGGGGGGTAGGGGGTGTCACTGGCCGTACCGCAGGCAGACATCCCACCTGGCAGCAGGGGCTGTGCCTCCAGCACCAGGAACGGGACCCGAGGCAAAGCTTTGGCTCTGGCTGCAGCAGGAGCAGCAACGCTCGCGGAGACATTGCTACAGAGAGGCAGTAAAATCACACATATCGCACCACGGTATTACAGGCACAAATTAAGTCTGGGCTGAGGCCCTTTTAAGAAAAACATGGCCCATTAGGTTTAATTTAGAATGTCTTTCCTTGCAACTACAGAGCAGATTGACAAAACAGACTTTTTAAATCACCTATGAAACTTCACTCAATGACAGAATACCAAAAAGACTCTTTTGTGTTAAAGTGTTAATTATTAAAACATGACCGAACGGTTAGTTCAATTTACAGCATTGCCATTAGAAGGAAGGCTGGAAACAATGCACACATTAAAAGGCTATATTATATGTTCTGTTACTTGGAGAGTCTCTGAAGTGAGAAAAGACAAGTTACGGAGCCAAGAAATTCTCCACTGGAATGGTGTTAGCTCTGCTTTTCTCTCAGTACAATCTCATTTATCTGAAATGCTACAGGAAGCAAAAATTATTCGGCCAACAAGAGATTCAAATCATTGAAAGAAATCGTGGGGAAACATTTGAACAGAAAGGAGGCTTCAGATCAAAATATCAATCGCTCAGGTAAGTGGCAGTTCGCTATGCTTCATCCTTAATTTGTGGCTGGATTACTTGTTCTTGCAGTTTCCCATTCAATGATCATTTGGATGGTTTATAAAAGATACAGCAAATTACAGCAAGTTTCCAAAACATTCAAGAACAGACTGATGTGAACTTAGCTGCTACTTTCAACATTTCTCCTCAAAAGTGTCCGTTCATCTGTCCTGCCCACAAGACAAGGAAGGGTGTCAGGCTGAAAAAGCCACTTTGCTGAATTAGGGGGTCCGCTGTGCAGTGAGTCAAAGCAGCAAGATATCAAGGCTGCAATTCAGTGATTTATTTCAAAGCACCTGAGCACCAAACTGAGATTTGGGTTCATTTTGTGGCAGCATAAATCCAGCAAATGGAGACAATCTGATGGTATTTCTGTACTGGGTTGAGCTAAACATATACAGTATTTATCCCCCCCCCACGCCCAGACAGCAAGCCATACACAAACCAGTGAAACAAGTTTAGTAACGGTTTGCATAATTATCAATTATTCATAACACAAAAAAAATGAAACACACCAGACCCTCTAAAAGCCCAAATCCCATCAGCTGTGTGGAACTCTGAGATTTGTGTCATTTACCCTCAGCTGGGGATCTGTCCTGGGATGTACACATATTTCACAATTTATTTTTTTTCCCAGAGCTATTTTTTTGCTCAGACCTATTATGTACAGTAACAACACAGACTCTGAAGCTCGCCTCATAGCTGCGCAGAAGGGTTTAGGTCAGTGACAGCAAACTGGTGTGAAGCAAGAGCAGAACCGGATCCCGTGACTTGCTGTGGGCTTTTTTTTTCCTTCAGTCCCATTCTTTATTTAATTTACAACCTCCAGTTCTGTTCATCTTCCTCCATTCCCAAGTCCTTAGTAATAACCCTATTTCCTTAGCTCTTTTCCCATAAATAATTCTCCTGAAATAACACGAGGAGAGCCTGGTCTGCTAGCACAGTCCCCCTTGGAGAAGGCCAGGAGATCAATTACTCTCATTGAAACATCACGGGAAAAGGAGAATTTCAGAACAGGATTTCACACAACAGTTTATAACAACAGGGTGGGAGAAGGAAAAGCAATGAACAACTTTGTTGTGTGCTCCCAGATAGAGAAAAGAGAAAAAAATACCCAGACATCACTGGAAATTACTCTCTTCAGTGCTTATTTCTGATTGATTTTCTTGACATCTAGATGTTATCATCTCAATGATAGCTACTGTAGCAATATATAGACATGCACACTTTTCTATTTTACAATTCTGTGACTGTTTCTTTTAAGTTAGCATACAATAAAACCAGTCAACTGTGCCACTAATTAGCTGCTGCATTGTACTGTGAGACAATATAGGGAAAGGACTCAAAGGTCTTAAAACTAATTCTAGTTCAATGGAAAAGATCTCTAAAAAACCTGTTTATTAAATGTAGCAACTGCTTTTACTAAATATATTTTACACTTGATGTAACTTTACACTGCTTTTGCATAAAGTGATTATTTAATTAGCAATAAAAATGTCCCCATTGTAATTTTTGTAGCTAACATTAGTAGAGCATTTCTACTGCTGTGCAAGTCTGTAAGTGCAACTAGCATTAGTTCTACTTAGTGTATGGTTGAATTAGGACCAGCAAAGAGTACGGTAGCAGTATTTTGATTAAAATATACACCTCCGGGAATGGGGGAGTTAATAGCACTTATTTATCCATACAGTATTTAAACGAACCTTCCTTTTTCTTCTTGTCTTCAGAATAAACTTTAATTCCAATGATTAGAGCAGCAGTAAGTGACATGGGAGCAGAAAGCATGTTTGAACCTGACCTCAAGGGTGAGGACGGTTTCCTAATTTCTCTGCAGGTTCACCACCTAGATTGAGTTCAGTCAGTTTTAAAAATAAATGTGTTTCAAGCATTGCACTTCTCCTGCATCTCCCATCCAGCTTTAAGGCTCTTTACTTGCCTTCTCCATTTTAAAGAGGCTTTTCTTTCCTGCAGGTACAGGGGCACCTGCACAAACAGTAGTGCTCTGTATTTGGATGCAGTGAATAGGTGATAATCAGGGATGTTAAAGGTTCAGTTTAAACACACCAGCAAACAAGCAAACATAAAAAACCCAGAAGAAAAAATTTCTCTGCTTTCTTCTAGTTATGTTTCTTGGGACATTAACATTAACTAAAAAAACCCCAAAACAACCAAACTCCAACAACTGTGATTTTTAAACTGGATATTCTTCCTTTAACCTCCCCAAAATGTTAGCACAGGGACAAATTTTCCACTGATGTAGCTCAGCGTAACTCAATCACAGAGCTGTACCTATTTATATTAATTGAAGGTCTGTCGTATAACCGTCTTTTATATGAAGAACTTCTAGTTCTTAAACAATGAGCAGGATATTATACTGATTTAGAAACATACTTTCTTTCTCAAGAACTCCTTGCCCTCTTATTTTTTCATGCTAGTTAGTGCCAGTTCCATTAATTTACTTTTGCGTATGCAGCCAACACCCAAATTTATAGGCCAGGCCAAGAACATGGGGACAAACAGCAATTTTCTCTAAGAAGAAAGCTTGATCTGGCTCGAGTGTAAAGGTTTTTTACTACCTGCAATGAAATCTCCCGGCTCCCTGAGAAAACGCTGATTGCCAAAGGAAAAACTGTGTCTTCTAGCACAGCGGATCTTGAGCAAACACAGAAAGCCCAAGGGGAAAGCAAGGAGGTCAAGAAGAAATTATTCTGGAGGAAAGATTGAAGGTCTAGTTCTCTTTAGTCTAGAGAAGAAAAGACTGGTGGGGATGGTATGGCAGAAAAAACCCACCCCTCCACACCGCGCTGAATATAGCGGGAAGAGCGGAGGGAGAATGTGGGGAAAATATACTTTAGCTGGTAGGAAAAGCTTTCCCACCACAGGGACAGGTATGGGCTGGAGGCATCTGGCCACCACCCAGAGGGAGCTCAGCGGTGGACGGTCTAAGCAGAGGACAGACGGACATCACCCCGGAGGGGCAGCAGGGACGCCAGGTCGGTCCTCCGCGACCCCACAGAAAGGCACACGCTCAGCGGCCGGGCGACGAGAGCGCGCTCAGCTCTGAGTCAGAGAAACACATCTTCCAGAGGATTAAGGGATGATGTAGGAAGTTGAGACTGCAAGTTGCCGACAATGAATACCAGACGGCCGATGCGGCGCTGCCAGCTCATCAAGGGCCTGACTCAGCAAACGGCTCTGCTTTCTGCGACCGCTGCGCCAAGGGTTTGCTGCTCCCACACTGTATTGCACGCCTCAAAAGCCAGGACAAACTTTTTTTCTTTTTCTTTTTTTTTTTTTAAGATGAGGGAGATCCTAAGCCAGCGTCTCCTAAATTGTGAAGGCAGAAGATAAGCGATGAGGGAGCGGGAGAAGGGAAACGTGCGACTCCAGGACTCCCCATGCTTCATGCCCAGCTACAGACACACAACACTTATGCAGGCGTCTGGGATCTGTAAAAACAGCTGCTTGCCTGTCTTCCCCCCCTCCAGCTACTGCGGAAACCTTCCTGCCGCAGCCACGAGCAGGGCTGGGGTTTGGGCGAGCAGGAAAACGTGCCGAGTGGCACCGTGAAGAAGATAGCAAAGGATGAACTGGTGATGGCAGTTTGCACCTCCCGTGAACGGCAAATGAGCATCCAATTTGTCTCCTTGCGTCCTGCCAGCCATGCCCAGGCTCTCCGACAGACTTTTGTTTGCGCTTTCCACCAGCGCATGGTCACATCCCGCACACCGGCAGAGCCCGCGGGCAGTCAGAAGCCCAGGGCACGGGTTTGTGTTACTGCCTCCGTTGTGGAAACTGCCGGTGAAGGAGGATTTTTCCATGTTGCGTGCGAATTCTGATGTTAAAAATAAAGTTTCTCCTCTGAGCTAGAGACACAAGGCTGCCGCAGGTTATGCTTTGTAAGAAAATTAATTAAAAAGATCTGGAGCTGATTTATTCCAGAACAATTAATTGGGCCGTTCCCTGAAGTTTGGACCACAGAGTCCAAGGTACCCCGCAGAGCTGCTGCGGCACCCAAGGTATCAGCGAAGCCGGCAGGCTGCTGTGACCTCCCAGGGAATGGGTCTGATTCCCGACATAAACCTGCCTGTAAATGAGGGGACACCTGTAGGTTTCCTCAAGACCTCTTTTGCTGGAAAATGCTTGTTCACTCAATCCAAATGCTTAATCAGAAAGTTTACTGGTGCGTTATTCCCATTCTCACCTGCCATACTTGGTCTCCTTTGATTATCTATTTGATTTTAAATTGTTCATTACAAACTTTAATACACCGCAGATAACCTTTCAATCAGTGTACTATTAAAGGTAAACTATTAATATGTTCCTCTTAAGAAGCAATAATAGGGTTAAGTATTTGCATGGCTCATTTATTAGAAAAATGTGTGCAAGTAACTCAAGGAGTTTTCAGTGAGTTACTCTTTATGAGCTAGATTCAATCAAGATTTCATCTGGCTTCCAGGCTGCAATAATCGTCCAAGGCAGCTCAGCCGCCCAAGCCTTGGTGCCTGCACCGGGCTGACGCTACTTCTGATGGCAGCAGAGCATTTACAGGGTCTGTGGCCCTGCTCAGCCACCGAGCAGCCAAAGCCAGCAGATCTCCCCGGGTGAGAGTTTTATTCCTGGTGAGAAAACCATCGAGGTGCCACAGGACAGGGTTATCCCAACCAAGGGCTCGAGGAAGAGAACCCCAGGATCCTGGATGGCCTCTTTGCCACTGTGGTGGCTTCGTACCGCAAAGACACCCTCAGATCGGTGAAGTCAAGCATCAGGAGCACCAAAGGTGGGTTGGAAGTCCCCAGCTCTTCAGGAGCACTGAATTTGTGTGAGCTGCAGGTGCCACGGCTGGGGAAGCTGTCTCACTGAGTCCACCTCTCGGTCTTCCACATGGGAAAAAGTCCTGCTCAGCCAGCCTTGCCATTGACCTAACTGCAAGCACCAGAAAGTGGACTTCTCTCTCCCCCTCTCTGCCTCAACAGATTTTTCTTATTTTTAAACAAGATTTTTTTTGCCAGAAATAATAATTTTTTTTTTATTTATTTTTTTACAGCCTAGATGTGTTCTTTCACCATTCTCAAACTGAAACGTTCTCAAATTGGTGTTTAGAAGATGTTTTCAGTTAGAGACTGACTCTTCTTATTTATTTCTTTTATTAGGATTAAGCAGGCCAAACCCTGCTTTTATTTTGGATTAAATAAACCATTTCAGGTTGACTACCCCCCTCATGTACTTGAAGTATGAAAAAGAAATAGGCTTTGTTGAAACAAAGATAAATGTATAAAACACTTTCTGGCCCATTTTTCACACAGCTGCAGTCAAAACTTCTCCTACTTGGATTAACTCTTCCCACTTCTCCTTCATGCAGCCTACCCTATTCCAAGCACTCAAACAGAAGATGTAAAAAACATCTTCAAGTAAATAAGAGCTACCTGCCGTCTGCAAAACAAAACACAGAAAAGCAGAAATGAATCTCTTTTTAATCTGAAACAGAAATTGTAAGCGCTGAAATTTCAGCACGCGGACCCACCCTTGCAACTGCCTGCATTGGCTCTGCTTTTGATAAATCGAGCCACAAACGCAGAGCTAAAGCCTTTGGCAAACCATATACCGATGGAGCAAACGCAGTGTCAATGAGATGGGGGGCCATCGCCCTGGTTGGAAAATATCGGTGTAGCTTTGCTGAAGTCGGAGATGACACAGCTGGAACAGCAGCAGCCGAGACGCGGCGTCCTGAGGTCTCTGAACCTCAGGGCAAATATTTAGTGTCCGTTCTTCAGAAACCTTGCTCATTTTAAAATGAGATAGCCTCTAACAGCATTTTTTCACAGGTAACTACTAAGACTTTGCATCCATTGGACAAGTGATTTTTAGCTCGTCAACATGTGTTTCACATGCTGGGGGCAATAAATTAGGTTAAAATGCAGTTCTGTTCCTTCACCTGATCAGAGAAATCAAATTACTGCTTTCAGCAGAGGCACCTCAAACAAGACAGGTTTCCTGGAACTTTTCAGTGCTGCTTGTACACGGAATACAGACCGCTCTGACTGCGCTGGCACAAACAGTTATGGCAATAAAGTTGGTGGTAGCTGGGACCTGGTTTGCATCCATTTCTTTTTCTTTTTTTTCTCCTTTTTCCCTCCGCCCACCCCCCCCAATTTACTGGAAAAGACGTAATCCCATCAGAAGGCTTGCTTTCCTGGGTGGCCCGTGTAAATGTCCCTTTCTTAGGCTCCAGCACCAGACCCTAACAGACCACCTACTTTACAAGCAGTCACCCTCTATTGCCTCCAGGCATTTCTGAGGTCTTTTCCCTTCCTAACTCCGTTGCTTTTATCAAACCAGCCTTGTTCCAGCCCGTGCCCGTTGGCACACAGCCCGTTCTGTGTCCTATCTCCTTTGCTCCTGCACAGAGCACCCGGCCATCCACAGGGAGCCGCACATCGCAGCTTACAGGCTGGAGGGCTTTTAACTTCTTCAGAGGAGAAGGAACAGACACCTCATGACTGTCCTGTCCTCTTTCTCCTCCAGGACCAGTCTGCGGTAGCTCTGCCCACCAGGTTAATGGGGCTTCCTGGGCACAGGGCTCCCACGCCGTCTGGGAACACTTTGCCCTTTCCCAGAAGGTCTGTCCCCATCACAGCTTCTTTGTCCACCTCTGTCTACAGTAGCGTTCAGATTGGTGCAGCTGAGCCAAAAGCTAACTCAGCATAACTGTATAAAGCCATGAAGGGCTTGCATCGTGAACGCTTTGTACAGTCCTGGTTGTTCTTCCACCCCCACATCTTAAAAAAGATGTAGTGGAAACTGGAGGAGGTTCAGAGAAAAGCAGCAAGCAGGGTCAAAGGTACAGAGTGGTTTGCACACAAGGAACAGCTGAATGCCCTAGAACACTTCAGCCTGGAAAATAGAGGACCTGGGAGTGGAGGAAAGGGTTTAATATGGTCAAAAATCAAGTAATCACGAGTAGCATGGAAAGAGTGAGTAGGAAATGCCCATTCACTGCCTCTTCCATTGCAAACGGTGGAGCTTGCAGCTGGTAGTTGGACCAAAACCAGTGAGAGAGGGTGGTTTTGTACAGGGTGTGCACTCAAACCACAGATGCTCGGAGTGTACGTGGGCTCAAGGGCAGACTGGACAAGTAAATATCCACTGACGGTGGCTCGGTGTACTACAGCTGCTTCTGCCTCAGGAAGACCCTGAGCTGAGACTGGTTGGATGCTGGGAGAGTGTTCGGGAAAGCAGCACGTACACTTGGACCCTCACCGTAGGTATTCAGCCACTGCTGATCACTGCCAAAAACTCGTTACTGGACTAGACAGACCTTTAGTCTGGCCCAGCATGATGCTTCCTGTATTTGCTACCATACACTCATCCCACAGTATCATGCCCTTCCTTTTTTCCCAGGACTTCAACTTTATTTTGTTGGTGTGGCGTGCAAACGCTCAGGAACCAAGTCCTTCCTCTCTTCCGCAGAGGATGGCACATCATCCCAACACCCAGTCCACTCTGCTGGGGATCAAGCCACATTTTTGTGCTCCCTTCTGCTCCCCTGTCTGCTCTCCGAAGGACGGTGCCTCCCAGCCCCGCTGCCAAGTCCTAACGCTGTTTTACCCTGGCCCAGCGTGCCCAGAGCTAACTCAAGACTTGGCAGCTGCAGAGGAACCCTCACGGGGAGCAGGGGGAAAGGTACCACCGGGGCGGGAGGTTGAGGATGGCCCCAGAGAGGAGGCATTTCTGCATCAGTGCCTCTAAGGACTGGCCAACATATGGAGCTGTAACCGTTTTCTGGGTATTCACCAATTTTTACCTTGGCTCTTAAAGGCAAATTGGGATAGGGATACCCTAGTGGTGCCTGGGCCAGCTCCGAAGGCATCATCAGAGCCCTCACAGTGGGCTCGGGCAGCCAAGTCCTTGCTGGGCCATCCTTGAGCTCAGGCAGCCACAGGCAGAGCTGGGCAACCGTGGTCTAGCTGGGGAAAAAACATTAGTATAAGCTGAATTGACACATTTCCTTTTGGGTCAGCCCAAACCATCACATTTGACCCAGTATGAAATTTTTATTTTAATTTTGGAAACAAAAGCCTTTTCCCCGTGTTTCGATTCAGTAAAAGGTCTTGTTTTCAAAATGCTCACGGCACAAGTGTGTTTTAAAAAAACTTCTCTACTTTTACATTCAAAGTTTCTTTTTGAATTTAGCACACCTGGCACATTCATTAACTCCCCCCCCCCAAATAAAAGTGGTCACTCAGCTGACCTCACCATGGGATCTCAACCTATCTCTTGCAACCAGACTGCAAGATGGTGTCACAGTGGTTTTTATAACACAAATAATCATGCCCACAATTAAATAACCTGGTGTTGGGGATAGATCTGATCTTAGACTGTGGACACCTATGTCATTCAGGCCAGAGGTAGCTGACAAAATAGTGGGGTACAGGCAGTGCCACAGCACCAAATACATGCAACACCCTGTTAATACTTGGCACTGTTCACTCTCAGGTGTCAATGCTCCTGAGGAGTTATTTTAGCCTTGTGTCCAAAATGAGGTAGGAAACAGGGACTTAGGGGAGACAGAAAACGCTGTCCTACCCCCAAAACTTCCCCGCTCCTTGTCCCTGAGCACTTTGGCTCTGTCATACTCTTCCTCACATCTCTGGAAGACTCTGGTGTTCACCCATGCCTATTCACAGCTATGCACTGGTTTCACTAAACTGTCTTCTAAAGGCTATTTCATTCAAATTAAATTTGTTTAACTAAGTTAACTTTATTCAGGCCAATGCTACATTCTTGTACTCAGCCTTTTTCAAGCGTGTCCAAACACTCTGACGCTCTGTCGAACGTGAGTCACTCAGAAATCCCAAGAAACTTCGGAAAAAGCTGAGTCTACATTTGAAACAAACACGCCAAGTAGCTTGCCAAAGCATCCCGCCCAGCGTTAGAGAGGTGTCATACCTTGGGGCTGTACGACCTGTGACTGCAGGATCACAGGGTAGGACCGTAGGTACCCTGGAGCCCCGAGTCCTACAGGACTCCCACGGGTCCTACAAAAAGCCCGTTTTTCCATTCCCATGGAAAGAGCCTGTTGCAGCCCCTGTAGCAGAAACCTTGTCTCTAGTCATAACATTTCCATCCTCCCCAGAGATCCAGCTTTAATATTTCTTGTTTTTACAAAACTGTTCGCCACAGTAGCTCGCTCTGCAAGTGCACCTCATCACAGTCAGTTAATTCATCATTTCTGCTGGTCTCGTTAATCTCCCCCTCCCCTTCCACAGATAAACCACATTTAATGGCTGTGTTAAGTAACAAGTAGCATGCCAAGGAATATCTTGCATACTTCGGAAGGGTAATGTCCTACCAGATTTATCTGGGTGTTTAAATCCCATTTTGCAAAAGTTCCCCGGGTTACTGATCTACTGAAGGTAAATTTCATAATAATTCATTTCAGAAGGGGAAAAGGAATGAAAAGCTAGAATTATTACCTATTTTTTCAGTGTTTGTCTGACAGGTTAATATTTTGATTTCAAGTCCTCATAACAGGACTTTCCTCAGGTGCAACCCTGCATGTCACCAAAGCATTTGCCCCCTAAACATGGCTCTTAATTTCCTGGTCCCAGACATAACCAGCCCGAGCAGAGGCCTCAGCTCACGCTTGGCAGGGGCCGTGCCAAATCCACCTCCCATCCTCTCTGTGCTTTGCATTAGCCCGGCAAAGAGGCGACGGCTTCCCAGGTCCAGGACGGGTGTCGGACGCTGTCCGTGCCTGCATTCCCGCACGGACGGGGTCTGCAGCCCCACAGCCCGCGCTGCACGGGCAGCACGCAGTGTCTGGTCCTCCCCAAACCCTTGCTGTGTCTACCCAGCCTGCCCAGACGCTACAGAAACCCCATTTTCCACTTCTTTGTTTATTTTTTAAAGCTGAGCCTTTGACCTTCTAGGTAGTAATAATTTTCCAGCCATCAAACAGGCATAAGGAGTGTGGTATGTGCCTGCCACAGCCCCAAACCACAACTGAGAGCTCTGAATATCCTCTCTCATTAGCCCTAACAGGACGTCAAAGCCAGGCTCAAATGCTAAGCCCTCACTGTCTCAGCTAAGCTTATATATTTTGCTGCTAATTATTTTTCAAGCGGGATGGGATGGTGTGGCAGAAGTCAGATGTGGGGACCGGGTGGATCTGCCTGCATCTTTTGCTTAAAGCGAGCCCACCTAAAATACAGAAGGGCTTTTCACCTTGAAATCTGGGATTTATTAGGAGATCCTGTTGTAGATCCACAGCCAGAAGGCAGAATTGTTGAAGGATTGTCCCAGAACACAAGCTGCGATTAAAAACATACATTTCTCACAAACACCTCCCTTGTTTTCAATTAATCTCTTCTCAGCTTTATTTATTTTTAAGTGCACCAGAATGTAAGTTCTCCAATTAGGAATCACAGTGAAGAAAACACTGAAAAATGTCAGCACAGGAAAATGTGATTTTAAAACTCCACTACCACAGCTAAACTAAAAATTGCTTTGGATCCATATTCGGCAATGCCTATCCAGCCTCCACCATCCTCGCTGCTCTCTACTCCTGCCTCCCTCAGATGAGCTTATCCTACTGCTGTGGGCATATCGCTTCACTGACTTGTGTTCAGCCGGGGTCAGTTTGCTTTTTTGAGGGGCTGTTTGTGTTTCCTTTAAAGAATATGTCTCTAAGCGCTGTAAGGCTATACTGTCTCTTGGCATTTTAGCACAGTCTTCACAAGCTCTGATCTCTTGTATGCTTTCATTGAACAGCTATTTTGTTCCTCGCGCAGAGATTTAGAACCCACCTATCACATGCTTCAAACATGACCACATAAGCGTGTGATGTCTCGGAAACACACTCTGATGTGAATTTGTGATGTAGACGTGACTGTGCCATCCTCCTGTAAGACAGAAAAAAATAAGGAATTGAACTTTTTTTAATCGGCCTTTTCGTCGTAGCGTTGCAGCCTGAAACGGTGTCGATTTTTGCCGTGCCTTGGAAGGCTGCCGGCTCCCCGTGCCAGAGCCTCCAGCAGAGTTCTGCTGTGGCTACCCGAGCAAACCACCTGCAATTCGCCACCTGCGATGTGCCACCGGGCCCAGAAATGAGACAGAAATCAGGTGGTTTTGTACTTTTTTAATCATAGAGACTCAACGGACAGTTGCTTCTCCTGTAAAACACACTAATAATCACGACCAGCCTTTATGGCTGCAGCCCCTGCTGTTTTCACACAGGAATTATGTACGCCCACTGCAGACCAGCGCAGTCAGTGTGGATCAGGGTCTGATCTCATTACCCTGCTGAGAATCTAGCATAATTCAGTCACTCACGGCAGGTACTTTGGACTTGCACCAGCGTCCCTGTGATCAAACTCTGCCTTTCTGCCTGTTTTAAGAAGAATGTTTAGAAAAAGATGCCAGAAATGTCTTTTCTCTGGTACAGCACTGGCTAAGAGCATGTCCTTGGTTATTAGAAACCTCTCACCATCTGGTCATTCTTATTCCAAATATTGCCATCACCTCTGCAGAATTCACAGTGTCCTGCAGCATCGGGTGCTCCAGGGGGCACAGTGGGACCAAGCACCACCATGAGCACGATGTCACTGCCTGCAGAATATTTTGGGTCACTGCTCAGCCTGGACATTGCCTGAGCTGGCACACAAGGATGCTGGCAAGGCTGGAGAGAAAGGCAGAGCCCACATTACCTGTTCTTGTCTAGTTTCTTGCAGGAAACTCCCACTTTTATCTGAACCAATGCTCCACGTGGGCTGGTTGCCCTGCCTATAGCCGTGGGCTCAGGGCTTTGACTTCCTGGGGAGAAAAGTGACATTTTCCTCAATGCCTTAGAAGTACGGACGGGGTATAGGTAGCCTGACTTGATTGGGTTTTACACTTGTTTCTGAGCTAGAATTAAAATTGCCTCAGCTGATGGGTGGTGGAGACTCAGACCTGCCACTCCAGCACAGTGTGGGCACCAGCTTTGTCCCCCACGACTTTGCAAATGGCAGCGAAGCACCCTTCCCTTCCATCCCCTGCTCCTGCGCTCCAGAGACTGACAGCGGACTTCCCAGCGTGTTCACTGCTTGAAGGTGCAACTGAGTGATGGGAGTTAGAGGAAGGAAAATAAAAGCTGATATGTTTGCATTCATGTACTGTCGGGATAGCTAATTAGTCTCAGTTCTGGTAAACACACTTGGGGGGGGGATGACACCAATCAGCCAAATTAACTTGCCATTTCCCTGGAGACCTTCAATGCATTAAAGAAAAAAAACATTAGCATGCAATTTTGACACCAACACTACTCTGTGCATGATTTCTACACACCAGTTATTGGCTGTTTGTGGAGCAATCCCAAAGTGTCTCCATCTTTCAGAAGCCCAAGTTCCTGTAACAGTCGTGGTCCTGTATCCCCAGGGTGCCTTTCCCTGTGGGATACGAGAAGCCATCATCATCTGGAATTAGCCTGGGCAGTTTGCCATAATTAGGGCCCTAATTAGTGCTTCTGTGTGAGCAGGAGCCCTCGGGAAGGACAGTGCCTGTCGGGTTGCAGTCCCAGGGCAGAATAGGTGATGTGAGCTGGGGCAGAAGGAGGCTGAGAACAGCAGACACAACCTGAACACCCTGGAGGTGGCTGATAAAACAATAACACCAAGTAGGAGCTTCTTCAGTTAGAGAGTAATAACAATTTTTGCTATAAAATGGAAGTTCCTCAGTAGTGAAACACCAAGGAGGCCAGGAATCTGAGCGTGCTGCCAAGTGCCAGGACAAAGATGCTGCAAGGACTCAAGGGAGCCTTGTGCCATTGGGGCACATCAAAGGAGCCACGAAGGTCTGCAACAGCGAAGTGCCCTAAAGACCTAGTGCCATGCCACTAGAGCAGCCTCATGTAGCACAGTTGGGCAGCCAGGAAGAAATCAGGCAGATATTAACAACAAACCTGTAACTAAGATGCCCAGTTGATTACACAGAACTAGAAGCAAACAAAACATTTTAAATAAAGCAAGCAAATAAATACTGTAAATATCAAAAGAGAGGGGATTAGAGACCTGAGGATAGTGAAGAGACTGACATAATGAAGTATAAACAGAAATAGGTGAAGCAGCCAGATAGAGTGTCTAAGTCTAATCCTTTCATAACACAGCACCATAAAAGGTCTTTAAAGCAAGGCTGGTCAAAATTTTCCATCAAAACTTCTCTGCTGAACAGTAAAAAGAGTACTTTTATATGATTACTTTAATATTTTTTTTTACCCACAACAGCTGCTTTCCATGAAAATTTTCAACATTTTGTGGAAACACCAAAAAAACCCCAACCCTCTGTTTATGGCAACTGGACATTTTCAGACAAAAAAAAAAAAGAACACTTTTGGTGAGCATTAAAGAATGGCCTGTAGTTTTGAGACATGACTAATCCCTTTGTTGCCAAACACTGAATATTTTTTGGTTTTCCAATAAAAAGTCCAAATTTTCCTCTGGGTGAGGGGGGGACTTTCCAAACCAGCAGCACTTTAAAGGTCAAAAGGAAAAATTCAAACTCCATTTCAGCCTTAAGGGGTGGCCAGTGCTGAGGTCTTTGTAAAGAAAGAGTATTGGGGGCCGGTCAAAGGGCAAAACCAAGCAGGCAAACAGCCTAATTCTGGACAGGGTGCAAACAGAAATGGAAAGAAGCAGGAAAACCAGTGTGGTGGTTGACCCTGGCTGGAAGCTGGTGCCCACCAAAGCTGCTCTGTCACTCCCCTCCTCAGCTGGACAGGGGAGAGAAAATAGAACAAAAGGGGAGGAGGACTCCTCACTCGTCCCCTGCTCCGGTGTGGGTCCCTTCCCCAGGCTGCAGTCCTTCAGGCACAGCCTGCTCCAGCGTGGGTCCCCCGTGGGGTCACAAGTCCTGCCAGAAAACCTGCTCCAGCGTGGGCTCCTCTCTGCACGGGGCCACAGATCCTGCCAGGAGCCTGCTCCAGCGTGGGCTTCCCATGGGGTCACAGCCTCCTTCGGGCATCCCCCTGCTCTGGCGTGGGGTTCTCCCTGGGCTGCAGGTGGAGATCTGCTCCCCCGTGGACCTCCCTGGGCTGCAGGGGGACAGCCTGCCTCACCATGGTCTTCATCACCACGGGCTGCAGAGTTGTTGCTCTCACATATTCTCACTCCAGCTGCAGTGGTGCAGGGTTTTTTTTTCCCCCTTCTTAAAAACCTTATCCCAGAGGCACTACCACTATTGCTGATGGGCTCACCCTTGGCCAGCAGCGGGTCCGTCTCGGAGCCGGCTGGCCTTGGCTCTGTTGGACATGGGGGAAGCTTCTGGCAGCTTCTCACAGAAGCCGCCCCTGTAGCTCCCCTGCTACCAAAACCTTGCCACGCAAACCCAATGCAACCAGCAAAAAAGAAACTCATTGGCGTTATTAGGCTGGAAGACACAGTGAGAGAATTGGAGCAAAGATTGGTGGTTTTGATGTGGAAAGTGTCAAATAGTCCAGTTTTGGATGGCTGAGAAGCAGTTTGTAACTGAGCATCCAAAGGCTTGGAGACCAAGTAGTCACAGTCTTGAATACTTGGCCAGTCAATGTCTCTGGCTGCCTTAGTATTCTTGGTTGCTTTATAATGATAGAGAAATGAGTGGTACATTTTTTTTATCTGCCTTTGCCAGGGCAGGTATTGTCAGGCCAAAAAACTTTTCTTTATCCTAGTGAAGTATCATTCAGTAAAATAAATACATTATTGAAAAAAAGTTAAATAAAAATCTAAAATCCTAACATTTATTGCAGGAATCTTATATGGTGCTGTATATTAAAAATGGTTATTTAAGGAAACTGTTCTGTTGGACTGGAGCCAACCCTTGTGTTCTTAGTAATAAAATATTTCATCTCATTTCACCTCTAACTTTTGATCTTGCAGCAGGTATCACCAGAAGATGGCAGGGTAAGCCAAGGCAGCTGTAAATGTCATCATGCATTAGTATAGGACCTGGAGTTAATTTAAACCTATTTATTTGTGTGATTCTCGTGCTTTCCTCGCACCTAGCAGCTTACTTTAGAAACACAATAGTAGCGTGGTGTAGACTTTTCTCATGAAATTTCAGGCTTAAACGTGGTGCTGCAAATGATTCCCAGCAGCTGAAGTGATAATAGAGGCCAAGTAGCCAAAACTTCTCTAGGAGGTAAAAGCCATTCTCCATGGGTCCTCTACATCCTCTGAAAACTTCACCAAGCCCAAAGAGAGTTAAAACATAACAAATCTCTCGGGATGATGCACCCTTGTGTTAAAGCTGGAGAAGAGGCTGTTGGAGCTGATGGTCTGCTATCAGAGCTATGGTGGAGCAGAAAAGGCAGGAAGAAAAAGGCTCCTGGAAAGAAAAAGACAAAAGTGTTGCAGCTCTGCCCGACCACGTTAGACAGGAGGAAAAGAGGGACATATCCCCCTGCAAAAGCAGAAAGCAGGACACACAAGGAACTAAGGTGAATTAATCAGAGATTAATGACTCAAAAGTCAAAGAGTCATGGTCCTGCATTGTGGTGGTCAAGTTATACAACATGAACTCGGGGAGGAGGTAACATGGCAGAAAGGGCATCCTCAGAGATTACTCCGCTCAGCAATGTGGATATCAAATATTTGGTGTCAAAAGCAAGAACTCTTCTTTCAGAGAGGGGCATAGTGGTATCACATTGCTTCGCAAGGGGTGGTCTGAAAGCAGCCCCCCTTCTGGTGCCTACAAAGGGTTCAATCTCTGTCAGCGACAGAGACATCCCGGCCATGTCTGGTGAGAGAGACAGCAGCACGTCTCCACCTGAACTGGGGAAAAACGGTGGATGAGTGTGAGATGCATAACAAAACAGGAAGGATGGAAGGAAGGGAAGGAGGAGGGAAGGAAGTGAGTAGAGAAATTCTAAAAAGAATATTTAAAAGGGGTGGGGGGGAAGCAACCAACCTCCTCACCACAGACAGTATAGAAGGGGCAACAAAAGCCTCGCAGGAGAGGAAGAGGTTGGTTTCTGGAGCAAGACAGATAAAAGGATGCCTGGGAAAAGGCAAGTCTAATCTTCAGTCTGTTCCTCCTTCAAAATCCTTTCCGAATGGAGACATGGTGGCCACTGAAGGACGTGGTTTCCATGAGGGTAGAAGTTCCAGGTAAGGATGGGGCCAGTTGTACTGGGATGCTGTGAGAGTTTGTCATTTAGGTACATGGCAGGACAGCGTGCCCACATTGCCTTTCTCTTCAGGCTCAGGGAAGATGTGAACTATCTGTTCTGCCTGTAAAAAGCCAAAGGGAGTCACAGCTGATAATGCCAGCAGATGAAGGTTAAGAACAAGTAGATATGAAGGGAGAAGAGGAAGGCATGGGGGGGGATATCCAGGGTTAATGGTAAAGCTATGCAGTTCCTGAATTTCCTCTGGGACCAATCCCATTTGATTTACTTTAAAAAAGCTCTTCTCATTTCAGAGTAGTTACTTCTGGTTCCCATCCTTGTGCACAAAGTGTTATGGCCTTTTCATTAAGATTGTGCACAAATTTAACTCTCTTTAGCGAAATCCATGTCAGGCTGGAGTGCTGGCTGCAGGTTAACTTCAACCTCACAAAATAAGCATTGCTCGTTTTTAGTCCCAGTGTAGGGCGAGGAAAACATATAGTCCCTTCCATTGCTTAAAGAAAACTTAAAGACATTAATGTAGACTGTGAATTATAAAATCTTGATCTTTAAGTTAATTAATTCTCCTTCACTAGCTTGAATTTTTAGGCACTTTTCCTTAAAGAGCAGGATAAATTTAAAAGCCTACTTCTGAACTCATTAAGGCCAGTATAAATAAGGAGTAACCGCTCATGCTAATGGAAATACACTAGTGTATAAATTAGCAAAAACAGATTTAGTTTCACTTAAACTGGTTTTTGATGTACTACGTCTACTTCCACTCCTTCCTTACGGTTACATTGCAAGGGGTGTTGTTGTGCCTTGCACACTTCCACAATAAGTAAGACTATTAAACAAACAGGAATACAACAAAAATATGAAGTTTCAGAATATTCAGGAAATCATCATTTCCTGGAGCTGAATAAACATTTTAGAAAAAACTCACCCAGCAGGAAATGGAGCTATCTGAAGTGGCCAGTAGGTTCAGAGGATGTGGAAAGGGGTTTGTTCAGAGGCGTTAAATAAACAGAGTAAAATGCCTTGGGAAATAGTTCCCTTTATTTGCTTTCTTGGCTAACAATGTTAATTTTACATTCAGCCTTCAGCACAAGAGACACAAACAGGCCCCATGCAAGATTACCAAGCTGAGTGTAAACTGATACACGGTCTGCCTGGTTCTGCAGGCATCCTGAAATGATAGCTAAGGGAGATCACGCTGCCCCGCTCGACTCCTGAGCGTGCTACCTCTGCATATTAAGGATTTGGCAAGTTAAATATTAGCAAATTAACCATTTCACTGCTCTCAACAGGTCCACTTCTCCCTTGGCCAAGCACCAACTGACCTCCAAGTAACAGGAAACGATACAACCGAATGTTGATAGAAATGCCTGTGGCACATCAAAACCTGCTAACTGGGAGATGACATTAAACCTAAAGCCTAAACATCAAAGTAACACAAAGGAGGAAAATGTGAATCATGCTATTCATGCTTAGATCTTTACAGTCTTCCATCTTAATACATCTGTGAAGCTGACACAGCGTTTCATGAATGCTGTACTGGGATATCACAGAATACAAGGACCATGCTGCAGTTTTCAGCTCTAGCCATGCCTCAGAAAAACAGGTTTTTCAGTCCAGGCCTTTGAGCCGGAGTCAGATACAGCACGGTGAGCACAGGCTATAAAATTTCATTGCTTTTTCTCCCCCTATTCTCTCTCCTTGCCTTAAATTGTGCTGAGCTTTCATTCCCCCCATGAGACCGTAGAGAGAAATGGATGGTCTTGAACTCTCTGTGTGGCCTTGACCCGGTCACCATGAGCAAATTTTTCTATGGTTTCTATATGGATGTCATTCCTATACCCCAGTAAAATCAATAGGTTAAATGGAATTAGACAGTTAACATGCATAAGGATGTCAGGCTGAGGACAAAATATGTATTCGCAACTTTATGTGCTTAAACAGCTTAGTAAATTTATCCTTATTTTCCATAAGCCTCCGCTGCCGATGTGTAAGTCTGAGGCTGTAATCCCTTCATGGTTGTGGAGCACATGAGGACTTCTGGGGCAAGAGCTGTCTTTTACTGCCCAGCTACACAACGCTTGGCACCACGGGTCCCCAGCGTCACTTGCTAATAAAATATTAACGGCAGCAGTGCTACCCAGACCTGCATCTCACAGCATCTCTGAGGACCGAGAGAGCTCTCTTTTCGAGGGATACACCCCGTTCCTGGAACTGGCATTTATGGACCTTCTGGAGAAGGGATGAAAGTGGGGACACAGGGAGAAAAACAGGAGGGTCCTGAGAAATGAAGAGGAGGGGCAGAGAAAAAGGAGGAGGCAGTGGAGAAGCACAGTGAAGGAAGAGCTAATGGGTGAAGGAAAAAAGAGGGGAGAGCTTACAGCAAAAGAAGCCAGAAAAGATACATTAGGGACTTTAAGAAAAAGCAGAAGTAAGATTTAGAGGGGTGAGAGAAGGTGGACCAAGAAGAGAAGGAGGGGAAAAAAATTCCAGCGGGTCTGACAACAGACCTCTGATGAGGCTTCACACGCTACAAACAAGAAATATGGGCCCCTCCCCAGCGAAACTGGGCTTCCACTGCCAGCAAAATTGTTTCCACAGCTGAGACTGCGGTGCCAGCGGACGTCTGCGATCGGCCCATCCAGGTGCTCTGTGATACAGGCAGCACCAGACTCAACCCATCAAAGCGATGGGAATAAATCTGAGGGCCAGGAATGAGCACTTGGGCCCCTGCTTGGCTGCCGCCGTGCAGAAACGAGAACATAAGTAGCCAAAAAAAGACACATTTAAGGTATAACTCAACAAAAATAAGAAACAGACCTTTTGACAGCAGACATACTAACAAATCAAGTTCGGGGAATAAGAACCAGCTATGCTGCAGGAGGGACAAGGACTCTGAAAGCTGCTGTAAGAGTCTGATAGGCCAATTTGCAGAAATTCCATCTATTTCAATTTTTAAATTGGACTTATGCTGGTGAAGTCTCCCATCTGAGCTTTTTATTAATATAAGAGCTACAGCCTGCGGAGATTTAAGGTCTCTCCAGTTTTCCCGACTATGTAGTTAGTCTCTGGCATCCCCGTGAACACCAGCGTGACTTCTCCGGCAGGTCCCTGAGCTTGAGCTGCGGCGGTGCTTCCCGGATGCTCAGCGGAGCCAAGGGCAGGGCATGGAGCACTGCGTGTTCCACAAGCAGCTGCACTGACCTTTGGGGGATTATTAATCCAGTGCAAGTAGGGGTTATGACAATCTGGTCTGATGGGAAAGAGAGAGAGGTTATCATCCAGACTTATTTTTTCAAGCATAGCTCCAAAACATGGAGTGCATTATATAGCAAGGGTAGGTGAGGTTTTCTATAAACAAACAGTAACCCCAAACCTGTTGACTATCTCCCCATGAATCTGTACCAGGCTGGAAGGTGCTTTCTGGGGCACCACATCCAACTCTCCGCTGTTGCAAGCAATCACGTCATAAGGTCTCTTTCATAACCACTAATTCACTTATGTTTACTAGGGCGTCAGAGTGTTATCTTACAACTATGACAAATATTCATCTTTTTGTCACTGCTACACAGAGGGTCTTGTGAAAGAATCCAGTTCGTGGACTGGAGAGGGAGCAACATGGCCACTCATGCATCAGCTTGCCTTGGCCCCTCTCTGGTCTTTGTTTGCACAGGACTTAAATGTTCCCTACATATATTTAAACTCACAATCAACTCCTGATAGGATTTAAAGTGATGGAAGTACTCCACACCAGCAAAACGGAACCAAAGCCTTGCTCGGCTGGACGGAGATCACTTTAAAGATAACCACCCACTTTCCTGGGAGGCTTTCCGCAGTCAACAGCTGAATGACTCTGAGCTAAAGTAACCGGGCTCCCAAAGAGTGCTCCGCGTGTGACCGGCAGGATCCCTGCCCTCGTGTTACATGGGGCGAGACCGGGACACGGAGAAGGTCCCCTCATCAGGAGATGGTGCTTTCCCCAGGGCCCCCCAGTACTCCACGCGATGCTTCTGCTAAGCCCTCGCCTGGGCTGGGCTCCACTTGAGCTGTGAGGGAGGAGTCCCAGGAAACTATTTTCGCCACTTGCTCTGTCTTCAATTCACCAGCATTGCAAACTCTCCCAGAAAAATACCCTCCTGCAGTTATGTCAGCACCACGACAAAGCTGAAAGTCTGCCGCGTCACCCAGAAAGGGTTAAATTAAGCAAACAGCTGGGCAGTTTTAGAGCAGCACCAGGAGGGCTCAGCCTCTGAGCAACCTCACCTCGTATTTTCTCAGCCCACCCTTCTAAAACGACATTGCGAACTCTTCCAGGTAGGAGCCACGGACTCGAATGGGTTCAGACAACTGCCTAGAGTGCTTGAGGACAGTGTGGCTCAAACATGGGTAACTAAACGCCCTTTGCCTGCTTTCGAATCTGCCCAAACACAGCATGCAAAGTCAGGCAAGACACCGACTCGACACTGATTTTGCACTCCTTGTGATTTCAGGCTCCCTTGGCTGCCGGCCTCTGCGCTCGCAGCCCGCCGGGGCTGACAGCAGCCCCCTCCCCAGGGTGAGGCAGAGCAGAAAGGATGGTCCACTGCTCCCGTCCAACGGAGGAGGCGAGAAATCTCCCCCTTTGAAAGCCCAAATCACAGGCAATGCAAAAGGCAGTAACCTGTCTCCTGAGGAACCTCAAGTCCCCTGTAAAGGGGAGAAGGGAAGAAAGGAAAATCTACCATGAACTCCCAAGTAAATTATGTGCCTCCTGGGAAGAAGACAGCATATTTCTTTTGGTAAATCATTAGTCACCAAAAAAACCCCACTATTTCAGGTTGGCTGATGATTTTCTGAAGTTTGACCAAATTCAATAAACAGTTTTCGCCAAAACATATGAAGACTGGGGTTTTTTAACTGTCAGAAACAGTTTGTTTAGACACTTTGCGAACATAAGCCCTTCACATTTTTGAAATATTTAACTTTCTTCTGGGTACTTATAATAAAAGCCATGTAAATAAAGGTACATTGGTGGTAGTTAACCTTCCACCCAATAGCACAGTATTAATGCCCTCAGCTGAAAAATGAAAGATGTAGGTTTGATTTCTTCCTCTGCCTCAAGGAGCTGCGCCCACGTCCCAGAAAACTGCACTGGCCATCAGTCAGCGCTGGTGTGTTTCTGCTCTCGTGGGTCCTTGTGGATGGTGCCACAGTTCCTGCAAACTAAACTTGTCAGGGACCCCATCACTGAACTGCAGTCATCAGAGTGCCTGAAAGGACCAGCTGTCTTTTCGCTCTGGATAAGGCGGCAAGGAGACCTAATTTGTCCCCCCATTCCTGGAAGAAAATTGAAAATTTAACCCCACTAACCTCTAGCTTCCAAATTCATTTCATACATCACTGTCTCCATTTCTAGTAGATATAGTAGAAAATAAAGATTCCATTTCTTTGGCATAAAAAGATTAAGAACCCAACATAATTTTCCAATTTTATTTTCTGTAGCATGCTTCATTGTATAGCTGAGGCAGAAATCAGCTGAATTTCCCTCATGCTTGACCATATGATCAGGAGGCAGCTACTGTGGGTACAGTTCTGCGAGGGAACTCTTTTGAAGTCAGAAGTCAAAAAGACTTTTGGGTGTTTAAATGCCTTTTTAATGTGGTCTCTTTTCTGTGTGGAGCGCAGTCCACACTTAAAGGGCTTTCTATGTGCCTGTGAGAAATGCGTTTCTTGAAACTCATTTTTCATCTCTGCCCTACAAAATCTGTGTAAAAGCTCAGACCACTCAGTAGATCCTCACATGCTTCAAAGGGTGCTCATCTTAACCATGGTCCTGTGAGGTCCCAAAACCAACAGCAGTTTAGTCTGGATCAGATAACGCAGGTCACGGTCTAAAGGCTGAATGTAAATATCTATTATAAAGGCAACAAAGACTTCTTTTTCTCCTTATTCCCTTCAAAGCCAAGGACATCTACTTTGCACTGAACTGATTTTACTTTTCACGGGGTAACCCCATTATATCTTGATTTCGGGGCCATCATTCAGCGACAGCGCTGCATGTCCAGGGCAGGTACCAAGCTTACCGCAGTCAAGCAGGACCAGGTCCCCACGTCCCTCTGACCACAGACCGCAATCCTCAGGGGCAGGGTGGGCACTGCTGCGTTCCAAAAAGTGCCTTCTTAGGGAGAGATTGGCAGGTGTTGCCTCAAAAAGGGCAAAGGGGTGCCCAACATGGTAATGTTTGCTGCCATTTCTGGCCATGGCACACTTCGTAGGAGCTGGCCTCCTGCGCGTGACATCTTTGAGTAAGGCTTTGTCCTTCCTCCTGCGACAGCACCACGGTTGGGAGATGGTTGCCTTGTACCAGAATACCCACCAGTGATGTGCATGCATGCTCCACTGGGCACCACTGGTGAGGCCTGTTGTGGTAATGGAAATCAGGTGGCTGCATGCCCTTCTTTTAAGCTTTGAGTAACAGAGGAAAGTGTGTGTGGGTCTGGAATCACCTATTTCTCCCCCTTCTCAGTGACTTTCCTTCCCAGCGTAACATCTCGGGTTGCTGTGTACCCCCAGGCTACAAAAGGAAAAAAGGAAAAAAGGTGGAAAAAAAAGGACAAAATCCAAAGAGTTTCTGCAACAAATTTCAGTTTTCATAGTCCTGTCACCCAGTCCGAGTGCAACAGTCAAAGTAATTATGCAACCGTTTTAAAATATCACAGTGACATATGAGGTAATGCCACTTTCTGCACAGGCTCCTTTGGGAGCTGCCAGGCTGATCCCTGCCGTCAGCAGCACGTTCGGAGCGAGCACTCACTGCCTTCATTTCGCAGGGGAAGAGGAGTTTCCAGAGCCCAGACGGGATGTCATGACAGAGAAACATCCCTCTGATGTGAAAGTCCCCTTCCTTTCTGGATGATCCTTTAACAAAAAGAGGAGTTGCTGCGATTCTGATTTGGGAAGGTAAAACGTTTGTTATCGGAATGGTTCAGGGACCAAGTCCTTCAAATTGGCTGAGATCTGCTGCGAGAGTGTGCCCAGCCATAGGGAAGCATGGAAGAAAGCTGGAGCTGAAACGTTTTTATAGCCTGATTGCTAACCCCTCTCCACAGATTTTGCCTGAAGTCACCTAGGGCCTCTGAGAAAGCAAACGACATGTCTTCTTTTACTACACCCAACAGTTGCTGTTTTAACATTTCTTTCACAGTGAGTACATGAAACAAGCAAAGCCTGACTAATCCCCCAACCTCCTCTTCAACTCCAGTTACAAACCCACCCAGCACGGCAATCCCACCACGTTCCCCCGCACTAGAGAGCAGCGAGAAGCCGCCCACCTCCCACTTCTGAGGGGGTGGGAGCCCATCACCCACATCCCTTCTGTCTTTATTGCTGGCTCTTTCTTCAAATGTGGCCTGGGCTTGAAGTTCACCTGAAGTGCTGAGGAGTGGCCGTGCTTGGGGCACAGGTCAGCAGACCTAGCAGAAATGTTTGGTCCTTCCTCTACCCAGTCTGCTTCAGTGAACAAGATCTTTGTCCTGTGTGGAGGTGCCAGACGTGTTTAGGCTCTCATAACTCTAAAATTCAGCCTGCGCCTACACCTGAGCGTATGCTTGCATGCAAACGGAGAAGCCTGGTTGTGGTGTTCAGGGAAGACTCATGATTAACAGACAGCATTGACCTGCCTGGGTACGTGGAAGAGCTGTGTCCCATGAAGGCCCCATTCTCCCAAGGAAACAGAATATTTGGGGGCTGGAGAGGACAGACTTGATTATTTACACAATGATATGTGATTCCTCTGACCAAATGTCTTCACAGAGAAGAGATGTTCTCAAGCAAGACTGCCTCTTGGGGTCTGCAGTAAGAGAAAAAAATATTTTTTGAAACAAGTGAGGAAGAGGATCCAGGCAACTAAAAGACAGTCAGTCTTCCCCCAGTTCTTGGGAAAATTATGGAGCAAGTCTTCAGGCAGGTCATTTCATTGCATGTGAAGGGAAGACAGCAACTGCGAACAACCAGCGTGGATTAACAAACGGCAAACTCATCAGTAACCTGGACGGTGGGGTGTAATGAGTCCTCAGCAAGTCTCCTGATGACTCCAAACTGGGACCAGTGGCTGATACACTGGATGTCACCTACGGACCCAGACCAGCTGGAATAATGGGTCAGAAGGAAATTCCATGAAATGCAACAAGGACGAACGGAATGTCCTGCACCCGGGGGGGGGGGGGGCTAACCCCTGTGTCAGTACAGACTGGGGGCCAACCAGCTGGGGAGCAGCTCCACAGATGAGGACCCTGCTGAGCCCAGCTTCACACTGTGACCTTGTGGGAATGAAGGCTAAGCACACACCGAGCTGTATTAGTAAAAGCACAGGCAGCAGGCTGAGTCAAGTGGTTATTCCTCTCTACTCAGGACTTGTGAAAATCCATCTGGAATAGTGTGTCCTGTTTTGGGTCCTGGTCAGAAGTAAGGAAAAAGTTTTTACACTGATAGCGGTTGAGCACTGGCACAAGTTGCCCACAGAAACTGTGGCATCTCCATCCCTGGAGATACTCAAAATGCGACTGGACAAGGCTCTGAGCAACCTGGTCTAACTTCAAAGCTAGCCCTGCTTTGAGCTGAAGGCTGGACTACAAGACTGCCGGAGGTCCCCTCCAGCCTGAATTTTTCCATAATCCTATGATTTATGATAGCTCTTAGCAAATCTTGTGCCATTATGTTGTTGAAAAAAAGCCCTATACTTTTATAAAGGAGTGTTTCAAGAAGTATCAGTACTTCCTATTAAAACTTTGGCAACTGCGTATGTCAATATTTTAAAAATGTATTTTAACATTGTTGCTTTCATTATTTTCCCTATTTTCAGGAGCAAAACAGATTATTGGTAAACATGAATTTTCTAAAGTGATTTCATAAAAATGCTGGCAAAAATCTGTGGAAATACATTGTAAAATAAGCAGAAAAAGTATCAATTTCAGATCACAAGGAATGGAAAGATCTTCAGAATGTCAAAAATAGTGAAATAACTTAACTAGCTCTGTAATTTCTATATATATGCATTACCTGCTGGGTAGAAACCATGAAGACATTTTCCATTTGAATTAAGCGAATTCAATCCCATAATTTCCATTCTTTGGTGCTCATTTTCCTTAAATTATCTCCTGAAAGAGTTTCTTGGCAAAGATGTTCCCTGGAACAATTCACTTGAAATAAATGTTGCACACATTGCAGAAAAAGCAAATTTCACTTTCATAATTGCCCCACATTCTCACTACAAACTGTAGCATGGGAACAGTAATACTGCATATGACCTATATGCAAGTCTGGACACATGAGTTTCCAGTAGGAAATATTTCTGGTGATTTTCTCACAAACATCCAGGCGGATGAAGCTGGCCCTTCCTTCTTTGTTTATGCTTAGCTACGCCTGCAGCACAATGACAACAGTTCCTTCTTGTGATGTTCTTATCAGCGCTGCCAAAAAAAGCAACTGCTTTGTATCAAAACGCACTGGTTTGATGGGAGCACCTGGGAATCTAAACTCGTATCTACCTGGGAAACCAAGAGAGCTCTGGAATATCGAAGGCTGCACCGCCTCCACCCTTTCCACCTGTATTACTTTGTGGGCCTGCAC
Organism: Buteo buteo; assembly: GCF_964188355.1. Taxonomy (NCBI): domain Eukaryota; kingdom Metazoa; phylum Chordata; class Aves; order Accipitriformes; family Accipitridae; genus Buteo; species Buteo buteo. The sequence goes on along the minus strand of NC_134184.1, from coordinate 32,504,409 downwards.
AAAGTGTTGTTAAGACCTAGAAAAACCTAATGTAATTCTGAATTGTCCTGCTTTTGGGGGGCAGTTGGACTGAAGGATCTCTGTAGTCTGAATTACTGTCTACGATTCCAGATGACTCTGTATGATGATATGATGACTATACTTGGATTTTTCTCTAGAGAGCTTCGGACCTTGGGCTGAAGTAATGTCCAAGATGGGACTGAGTGCTCATGCAGCAAACGGTTGGAGAACCTCATCTTGAGAGTAACCTCTGACCAACATTGACCTGAGAGCAGAGGCATAGCCTCAAGACAGTGTTAATAATGAACAGATTCACATCACTTCCACCAAAATCATTGCTTATCAGGCTGGCCAGTATTGTGTCACTGCTTTTTCATTTTCTCCTTGATTGTCTGCATCTAAATCTTATCTCTTGTCTTCTAGTTTGTAAAAGACTGTTCTTTTTTATTCTATGTACTAAAATATTTTTAGTTACGAGTATTAACAAGCATGTCACTAACTATGTAATGTCAACACCGAGTAATTCTTTCAGTAGATAATAATATAAGAAAAAGAATGGAAATCCTTTCCACTGAATTACTTTAATTCAAATGGAAACACATACATGGAAGACAGAATATATGTCTAAATACACATATAATAAAATAGGGCTTAGATCGTTGTTCATGCAAGCAAAATGGCACTACTGGTGTCAGGTTTCTTCTTCATTCTGAATATCAGTATTTTGAATTTCTTTTCCCTAAAAATATCATATTTGTATTATTCCCCAGCTTTGCTCCCTAACTCAATGTATATTTTTTTATTCCTTTTCCAAATGTTCATAGCACATACCAGGCTGCATCAATAAAATTTGGACCTTTCCTGGATTATTAACAAAGTCAGGAAATAAGATGTGTTTTAGAAACAATCTTTGCAGCACCTAAAAGCATTCCAAATTGCTCAGTTTTGTGATCATTTTACCCAGGTTTCATGTTATGTGAAATGTTTAGAAACATTTTGATTTAATTTTTTAGATAAAACTTTATAAGACTTGGAGAAATGCTGTTCTAAAGTATAAATGCTGATCTTCAGCTTGCTTTAATAAGTACGATGAAGTCAATATGGTTATGTTTCCTTTCTCCAGCTGAGACTCTGACCTTCAATATAACATTTACCTCATTTGCTTCATCCACTAATTACTCTAGGCTATAAAAATGGTTTGTCTGGCAACATGCAGTCTTGACAAATCAGTGCTGGTCATTGATCATAATTTTACTGTCTTCTAGATGTTCAAAGATTATTTTCCTTATCAGATGTTGAGTTTTGGATTAAAGTACTTTAAAAAAATGGTAATTACTAAGAATATTCCTTTTTTAGAGGATTACTAGTGTGCTTCTGTTCTCGTTCCAGTCATTTCCCAGTGCTCTCATCTTTTAAAAAGTAACTGCCCATGGTTTGGTAAGTCTTTTAGCTGGCTAAGACATAGTTCATATTTCCTAACTGTTTTGTCTTTACCCTTAAGTAACCATATGATGGAATTCTGCAAAATTAGCAACATTTTTATTTTTTAGAGAAACACTTTATAAAGGTATTCATTGTCCTGGTCTTGAACTGTCACTAATTAGGTGCATGTTCTTGATTCATAATGGATTTTTTTCCTAGGTTTTCTATCTTGCATTCATTAAAAGTCAAGGATAATGATTTTATTTACTTCATTGATGTAGAAGAGAACCATTTCTCTTCAAAAAGAAAAAAAAAAAAAGAAAAATTTAGTTCTCTTTAACCTCAGTTCTCTTTAACCTCAATGACTAATTCACATCACACACACAAGTTCATCCAACTGAATTGGTGTTATTCCACACCAATAACAGTTACTGAATATAACCGTTTCTGCGTAGTCTTGTCTATGTTTCCTTGCCCTCCTCCCCTGCTGTATATTTTATTACCATCGCTGTCCCATTGTGATTTGAAGTGACAATCAGTGGAATAATCTCTGTTGAGGCTACGTGTGCTGTTCACCATCTCCATTTTGAGGGCAGCTACAATCTGCTGTACCTTAATTCTCTTCCACTCGTGGCAGAATCACAGACTGGTTGAGGCTGGAAGGGACCTCAGGAGCTCATCTCCTCCACCCCCTCTGCTCAAGCTGGGCCACCGTGTCCAGTCACCTTTTTAATACCTCCAAGGAGCAAGACTCCACAACCTCCCTGGGCAGCCTCTTCTAGTGCTCAGTCCCCCTCACAGTGAAAAGTGTTTCCTGATGTTCAGAGGGACCCCGCCGTGTTTCAGTTTGTGCCCATGGCCTCTGGTCCTGTCACTGGGCACCACTGGAAAGAGCCTGGCTCCGTCCTCTTTGCCCTCCAGGTACCTACATACCCTGATCAGATCCCCCTGAGCCTTCTCTTCTCCAGGCTAAACAGTCCCAGCTCTCCCAGCCTTTCCTCGCAGGAGAGGTGCTCTGCTCTCTTAATGGTCAACTTCAAGTTGGCTAATGGTCAACTTGGTGTCCACCAAGGTGCTTTTCTGCCAAGCTCCTTTCCAGCTGGGTAGCCCCCAGCATATGCTGGTGCCTGGGATTGTTGTTCCCCAGGTGCAGGACTTTGCACTTCGCGCTTGCCCTTGTTGAACTTGGTGTTGAACTCCTGCCAGCCCATTTCTCCAGCCGCTTCTCTCCGGTGGTTTTAAAGCCTCAGTCCTGCACCTGTTAGTGCTGGTAGGATTTTCCCCATTCACATCAAAGAGGCCATGGGTAAGTTTTTAGCTTCTTAATCGAACTTTTAAGAATCCAGTTATCTACGCACTCCTACAATAAGTAAATCTGCTGCTTGTTCTAATGAATCAGAGTAGCTTTTGGTTGCCAGCATCCCCATTATTCTCAAATCAGCACTGAGCAACACGACAAACCCCATTAGAGTCAACGGAAAGACTCCCTGTGGATTTCCATCAAGTGGAAGCTTGACCAGGACCCCTCTGGGCAATATTGCAACTGGTTAGCCTGCACAAAAAATATTTCTTACATTTTCTTAGATGGATTAGAAGCAATTTTTCATTTCGTGTTGGAGGATATTTAGATGAATTTTTAAAGCAATGTTTTCCTCTACTGTCCGAGCAAAATAAAGGTGGCTGCTGCTCTTATATGTTTACCAGATTTAAGTCCATTAAGAAATGATACATTTTTATTTATTATTTTGCCAGACAGCAAGAATGCAAGCTTTCCTGTGCTACTCCATCAATTACTTCATGGCTAGAGTGGAAAGGTTGCTGCATTCAGGGGCCAAAGGATGATTTACTTTGCGCAGTTAGTACAGCTAACAGAATCCTTGTCTTATATAGCAGAAAGATGGGTATCTGCTAACATAGAGGCAACAACTTTTGAAAAACTGTCTGTGAAGAAATGACTCATGTTTTGGGCAGCCCCCAAAAATTGTATTTAAAGTGAAGGACACTTCAATTTGGAGAATGTAGCCAGTATGATCTAACAGCAGCAGTGACTTCAGTAGCAGTTTTGGGAAGTATCAGGTTTCCTGATCACTTTGGAAAGTGGATCTTCAGGGAACGCATTGGTATAATCTCAGATAGGTCAGCTATAATCTCAGAGAGTTGCTATGAACACCAGCATCGCTTCATTCCAGAGAGGGGACCACCATCCAGACCTTCCATGCTACCTTAGGGGCAACACGTCTTGAATTCAACCACTTTTCTCTCTCTCATCCAAACTGCTCCTCCAAGAGTTTCCACCGGATAGCTGTCTTGAGGTAAATTAAGTTAATCCCTTACAGGTTGTAGCAAAGCACTGTTGGTTGTGCTAAATAGGCTGGACCATACAGAAACCAGCAGTAACTCCCTACTTCTGGGCTTCCTCGCCGTGGGTGCTTTGAACTGTGAAAACTGCTTTTCGGCGGAAAAGCCTCTGCAAGAAGATGCTCAGTGGAGGGAGCAAAATGTTCCTGTTCAGACCTGGAATGAAGGACCATACAGCATGGTTAAAGGTGTCAGAATGAAGACTCACTTAGGCACATTATTTCTTATCACGCTGGTAGTTTTTCTTTAATTGATTAATTGCACAATCACAGTGCAATTAATATCAAAAAGAAGAAATAGTGTAAATAAGATTCATCTGCTTATACTATTATTTAAGGGTTCTGCTGTTTGAAAACCTAACTTTGTGGATACAGACATCAGGTTAATACAGAGGTTTCATAATTTGGTACCAGTCTGATTAACAACAGTGCTATACTTGTCTACTGGCACATTGGATTACTGCCCATGTGCTGAAACAGCCTTAAAAAACCAATTGATGAACTACCAGGGCACTGCCATACATGCATCACTACGAACATTACAGCCTTCAGCTTACTTCCCCCATGGATATGTCTCACTGGTTCAATTACCACAGCATTTTCCAGGAGGAGCCTATCGGAAACTGAAATAAAAGGCTGTGCAGCTACAAGCAGGAAGGTTGAGTGATATGACAAAACTTTTTTCACTGGCATGACTGACCCATGGAACTGCATACATTCTCAAAAGATAATAAACACAAAGATGAAAGAAGAGATTACAAACTGCAATATTTTTCCTATTAGCACAGTAAGAAACCCACTGATGAGAACAGACCTCAAAAGCTGCATGAACAATGAGGAATGAAAAACAGTGTTTAAATACAGTATTGGAAAAATATGGCAATGCAGTACCTTCAGGGCAAAGATCATTAATAGCGAAATCAAGGACAATTTTCACATAGCTTTTTTCCAAGATGGCAGCTGCTCTTAGGAGCTGATCCAAAGCCTACTGAATTCAGTGGAAAGATTTAACTTCAATGGACATGGGATCATTTTAGCTTTTGGCTGAAAGAGTCGCATTACTGCAAGTTGAAAGAGAGAAGACTTGGCAAACGGTAACTGAGGCTACAGCATATTTAAGGTCAGAAGACCTTAACTGCTGGACCGGTTGATCCCTGGTGTGATTCCACCATACCCAGAGGATTTGCAGACTCAGTTTTGTACTGACTGATGATGCCATTTGCGATTTCCAATGAGTTCAGTGTGTAAGTCAGGGTAGAGTATGACCCAGTGGATGCGACTGTACTGTAAAGTTTAGTTAATTTGAATACAATAGTCCTATTGGTCTAAATAACTGCAGAAGTTTTTCTTAACACATTAAAAGGCTATATTTTATGACTATAACCTCACAGCTATGAAATATAGCTCTCCAATGATATAACTATGAGATATAACTTTCTTCCCAACAGCTGCTGGTGGGAATTTCACTGTTTCTGAAATAAATATTATATGCATACATACCATACATGGAGGGAAAGAGAGAGCAATAGGAAATACAATGAGCTGACTCGAGATGTGTTATTTATTTGCACACATTATTAATGATCTCATAGCTCAGAAGTGGTGGAGGGAACCTGAGCCACTTGTGAATTATGAAAGGTCATCAATAACTCATAGCAATATATGACACATCCATTCAGGTCATCCAGACTTACTCCATGCTTGGATCTGTTTATCTAACACCAGTTTTAGTTTAGTCTGTGCTGTGTGTTGATTTCATAGTACATCATGTAGCAATGAGACCTCTTGGCTACACTCCCATGTAAGATGACTAAGTTTGAAGTACAAGAGAACCTGAAACAAATTTTCAGAGTATCAGTTGATTGAACTGAACCACACATATCTGCTTCCAATGACATGTGTGATCATTAAGTAACTTAGATATAAATATATCAGATTGGGTGTGTGCACGTGCATCTGTAAAAACACACTCACTTTTCATCCAGTTGAAATTCAAAACTTTTTGTTAAGCTTGTTTCTCTCCCTAAGAAACTGGAGGAGCAAACATGCAACAGAGATTACTTTGATAGTAATATCACAAGGCACTCAAGTACTACAGAGATGAGCATAGTATAAGAATGAAATTAATTATGAACCAGTTTTTCACTGTCTTAAAAGAAAGCTAAAAGACACATTTTGTTCTCAGTCACATATCTGAAACTGAACAATTAGGTATAATCCATATATAGACAAGGGTATACTTTACCTCTGCTATTCATAAAAGTTGTACAGGCTACAGCTATACATGTTTTAATTATAGCTACTTTGAGACAGCTCTCAGACTATAAACCATATTTGAAAACGTGATTCTGAAAAAAATATGAGTTTAAATGGGTTTTGTCCAAGGAATCTTAATAAACTGGTTAGAAAATATTAAACTCCTCTGCTAGTTCCTCTAATCCTGTAGGTAGTACTCACTATATCAAACTGGCCAGGCAGTGCCCGTTATTGACTGCCAAAAGTTCATGGCAATACCCTGGGGCAGAGCTCATTTCTTCCAGCCCCAAGTACCCATATGTTTATTACTTCTTGAGCTAATGGAAACTCAGTGTGGGAAATACATGGCACGTGGCACACCGTAGGGAGCTGTGATGAACACACATTTTAGGCAGTGCTACATACTTATAAGGTGCCTAATGCTAACACTGTCATCGCTACTCACACGTGCAAATTCTCAGTACAAATCAGTATCCAACAGCTATATGGCAAGACAGGATGCATTTTAGTGACCTACAGATGTGCTTTTGGGGATGGCTGCAAACACTTAGGCCTTTGGACAAATACCTTGCCTGGCTCTATATCAGCCCAAATGCTTCATAAGCTGTTTTGTAGTGTTCTTACATCAACATGGCATGGAAAAAAAAAAGTCTCCAGACCAAAATCCTCTGAGCACTTCTCACATCACATGTGCTATTTGAGGCAGACAGAGACTGAAGTCATTTATCTGCACAGTTGTTCTCCCATCTGACAAAAAAGCCCAGGCCAAAGGGTCTTTGATATCAAAGAAAAACTAATTCCATGCACATAATTCTTGGTCTTTTCAACTACTTTAATCAAACTCTCATGTTAAGTCATTTCACATTTTATACATGAAGTAGAACATTTTGTTTATAAACCAGAACATGACACAAACATCACTTTCATCAGGGCAGGAGAACAGCTCTCAGGCAAGTGGCAACACAAAGCAACCCTTTCTAAAGGCTGCTGGGCACGACCACATCACAAGAGAAAGTGAGGGTTACCTATTTACTGCCAGAAGAGGGAAGAAAGCATGGTGCTATTTTTTGCTGTCAAAGCCTTAATGGCAAATGTGCCTATCTAGAAGTAATATCATGACACCCTGCAATTAGTTTTAGTGTTTTTTCCCTCACATTTCCATCTTTTCTTTTAGAAAGTGTCCTGCTTATTTCCCTTCTTTCACCCCAAAATTGCCTTAAAACAACTGAGTTATCAGGTTATTGTCAAACTTTTTCCTTTTCTTTTTATTTTTTTTTCCTGAACAGGCCAGATAACTTTCTCAAGGCTAAAATAAAATCATTGGTTGTAACACGACAAGTTCATTCCCTCCCATTGAGCAGGCTGTCTTTTGAGGAGTCGTAGGGAGACTCCTGGACCTGTGCTCCGTTGGGATGTCGTCGTGCATCCTTGATCTCCACCGAAGCCATATGAGTCAGCCTGCCAGCGTAACAGGGTGGCAGTGCTGAGGAGCTCTGCATAGCAATGCAGGGGTCTTTGCTGAGTCAGATGCTAACGCTGTTCATGCAGGGACAGAGAAATTACTTCTGACTCATATCTGACACACCGACATTGTTAGCTATGGCAAAAGGTGAGAGCCATGGCTGTCTCTTTGTAGAAGATGGATGTTCCCAGCCAGTGGCATCCTTCCCAAAGGGAGAAAATTGTTAAATGATTAGGCCACAGTCAGAAGAGTAATCTCTAAGTGATTGAAGATAAAAACCATTGAATGTAAGTAAATAGAAATGATCAGAATCTGAGGTGAGTGGCAAAACATAATGGACGATCCCCATCACAGATACCCAGAAAGCCCAGAACTGCACAGTTTTGCAACTGAACAGAACCACCAGATAGATTTAAAGCCAGAAGGGGATGGTTAGGATGGCTGAGGTGCTGCCAGAATGTGTTTCCATACCTGACGTGTTCCAGAGAGTATTAAGCATGGGCTAAAAAAAGGGCATATCTGCTCTTTCAACAGGATGCCCCCTGGTCCTAAGCATTAAAGCCAGCTCAGAAAACCAGGCTATATTCAAGCTGCCTCTTACCCTGCGAGGGGATGATCTTCTGGGACCAAAGGGAGATCATTTACAGAGCTCTAGAGAAGCTCACATTTCAGCTACCAGCATTGCTCCTGGCCTGGGGATAAATGGAGGCCTGAAGTCTACAGTGCTTCCCACAAGACTCTAACTCTTCAGAGCCAGCTGTAAAAACTGTAAGTAAAAAAAAAGCAAAGAGCCTATTGTTCCACAGTTAGCACTTCTTCCAGTTATTGCATGAGCATGCTGAAGTCAGATCAAATCCTAGGAACCCAATTCTGACATCACCACATTAAATATATTGCTCTATCTCTGTCAATTTAAATCAAATCACTGCTGATTTATCCTACTATTAGATCAGAGTTAGGCCAATGAACTGTTCAATATGACTGCAGAAGTCAGGTGGTCTGAGTGCAGTGTTGACGGGTCCTATGCACGTACTTGAACACAACAAAACAGAATACACCAGAGCCTGACTAACATGATCCTGGCATGAGACCAGGATCTAAGCCTTGTTTTTCTCATCCATGCATCACCACCACATTTTTCAAGTGCCACTGTCATTAAGTTAAGATACAGAGCAATCTGTCATTTAAAGCCATTACACAAACATTTTTGGGTCAAAAAGATGACCTTTCATATAACTAGGTCTGAAAAGAACACTTTCCTGGTGTGGCAAAGGGAACTAAGCAGAGGAATGCAACACACTATCAACAAGTAACTCTGTGAGCTTTATCACTAATTAATTCTGATTTCCACTGGATTTATGCTTCATGGTTGACTGAACCTTCAAACAAATCACAACAATGAACTCATCCTCATATCACCTACAGCCCCACCACAATAACCTCAGTTCCCTCATTTATCCTCGCTGCGGGACTCCTCAGTCCTCTACCACAACATCTTTATGCCCTTTCTACTCCCTCTTCTCCCACCCGTATCTTTCAACAACTTCGTCTAGCTTGCTGGTGGGCCAAGAGACATCAAGACCTTTGTAGGGACCAGGGCTACAAGAATGTGGTTTGACTGGCCAGGACACACATGCTGGTTGCTCAACCAGTTGGTCAGGAGTCAAACACTTTTCCACAGCCCAGCCCACCACCGTCCTGCAGCTGCCCTGTGACGAATCCTGCCTCACATCGCTTTTGGAAAGAGAAGACAGGGCATAGGGGAGGTCAGGTAAGCGTGGATCCTTACGCTCTTTCACCATACATCTCGCAGACCTTTTGCAGAAACTTTGTATATTGCAGACTTAATTCTCTGTTAAAGCTTGACGAAATCAGCTAATAAATTGAAACATTCACAGTGAGGAAAAGGACTGATATACACACCCACAATGTGACTGGATAACTTCATCTCCTTACTGTAAGAACTACTCTTGATATCACACAAGCACACAAAAAGATGCAGCTTTAGTAGAAAGTAGAAATTTGCTCACACAATTTCAAACACTTTCTGGTGTGTAATTTTCATGGAACCGCTCAAAACAATAAGTTAATGCACCATTCAAGCTGATTAAGAAAGTCTGGGAGTAGCAGAGATAGTTAAGTTAGTATTGCTCTCCTCCACTGACTAAATCAGCTTGGCCAACAGAACAAGTCTTTATTTAGCTGCTCTTCTCTTGTCAAATTTAAAAATAAAAATGATAAGGGCCAGGGAATACCTAGGGTCTCTTTGAAGCCTCATGCAGTGTTTAGAGGAAGAAAAACGTACATTCCGCACACAGATGCATGATCTTCTGTTAACAATAAAGTTCCGATGCTTTTGCAAGTCCTGATGTCAATAATTACCTTTCAGCTCCAGAAAGGCTGTTCTGTGCTTAGGCTTTTGCTGCTGTCGTGAACAATTGCTCGTTCCCCTTTCAAGCCATAGGCGCTGCAACTGTTCCCAACTGCTTTGAATTCTAGTCAATATTTTTTGATGTCCAATGTTTTTCTCCATTTAATTTATTTAGGCATTTGTAACAGATGAGGGAATGACAACAGCTGATAAAGGCAACAGCAGAAAGGAACTCCAGCTGAATAAGTTAATTCACAATCCCACTTAAAAATCAGGCTGTTCTGATTATCACCTTCCTCTCCTTCAGTTTCAGCATGATTTTTAGCAACCACGCTTCTCAAACTCCCAGACTCAGCAAATAATACTTTGAAGTTAAACCACTCAAAAATGGAAGTAACTGTTTTAAACATAGTCTACTGCCTCCATCCTCTAGACAGCTGCTGCTAAAATGTGGATGGTGTGGAAGCGGAGAGGAAAATGGAACAACCAATTATTTTTCATGTGTAAATCAGTAAGATTCGATAGAAGTGCAGTGTATAATTAGAAAATAAGCATTCCAAAGGTGTACAGCATTTGTTCCTGTTCATGGTACTTCATGATAGTGAAGGTTTGGAAATATCCACCAGTTCTTTTCATCCCAACAGGCACTAAGGCTGTTAGTCAACATGCCAGGATGCTTTATTACCACTGGGAGCTCGGGCCAGTCCATCTGTACCGTTACTTGAAGATGGGGAGTTGTCCTCTGGTAATTAATACATTTCCACCTCTGTCTAATTAAAGAGATCCAGTGCATTCATTCTCATTAAAAAAGAAATGTGGAGCTTTGCAATTTCCCCAGTTTGGGGCTGTAAAAGAACTTCAAACATCAGAATAATTTTCTAAAAGTAATGAGTTCCCTCATTCTAGTGGGTGCTACAGCCCTGGTAATAAAGCATCTTTGCTAAAAACTGCTGTCTGCAGACTGATTCATTCTGGTGGCATGAGAGAGAGATTCAGACTGGGAGTGCTCTGCAGGGAATCTGTGACAGTCTTTCATCAGCTGCATATTCTTGACTTATAAAAACAAAAACAAAGGCATATTGTGAAGATCATGGAGCCTCATTGCTGGGCTACAGTGTTTTAGCTGAAGATTTCAGACTCACATACAACAGCAGGCTTAAGAAAAGGGTGCCGTATAAACTTAAAATCAAGTGTGAGATTTCTGTCTCCATTGCTGTCTGTACAAATCAATGAAATCTCAATTATTCTCCCTCCAGGCATTTTGAGGATTTTGCTTTTCTCTTAACAGACCCACTCCACTCCTTTGAAGTGGCAAGCGGAGACAGTGGCTTGACTCTCTGGGGTAATACGCATAATGAGTGTGTTCGCATACAACTGCCTCCTTTCTTGGCATATCTGCAGGATACTTGCACCAAATTCTCGTCCAGATCATACCAGTGTAAATCTTGAATAATTTAGACAGGAGTCATTCTCTTCTTTCCGCTGAGAAGAATAAGTGCCCAACAGGCTCCAGCAGGACACTGGCCTAAACGAAGTCTGCAAGACTTTATTGTGAAGGCACCCGAGAGAAGCGTCTTCAGAAGGCGATCCCAGGCCACTTATCTCCTAACTTACACGACCTCGCTAGGCTCTCCAAATTAGTCAGAACTGGGGAAGAGACAGAAGCTTGGGCTACGGCCCACCTTCCCTTTGCTTTGCACCCTCTGACACTGCTGGGCCTCCTGGGGGGGAGTTTTTCTGCTCCTTCGAGTGTGGGAACCACAGGCATTTCTGGCACTTGCATGCAGCACTTTCAGTATACTCTCCCCTCTACTCACACCCACATTAAGCATAAAAGACAGTGTTTTCCATCAACACTTATCAAAGTGCCAGTACTCTGAGAAGAAAAACTAAGGGGGGAAGGGGAATTCAGCTGAAGAAAATGAAACCACTGCCGTCAGCCCATTGAAAACTCTCCTAAAAGCTTTTTTCTTCCATATTCCCTACCAGAGTGCCAAACAAACAGTAATTAAAATATATATTATGCTCAAAGCCACAGATTATTCTTCCCGCTGGATTTCTTGAGTGGTTCTCCTGTCTTCTTGCATCAGCGTTTCAGACTGTGAGCTCTCTGAGACATGACTTTCATTATCTCTGGGTCATTAGCAGCTCATAACTCAATGTCAGATAATACAGATAAAGAGAGACAAAGGGCAGACCCTTTTCAAATTGTGGAGCCAAATGTATTGCACTGCATTGTGTAAAGTCAAAATTTTATGCATTAGTTACCAAGCAGTGACAATGCTGGACACTCGGCTGGTTAGGAAAAGTAGATGGCGCAGCACATTGCGTTTAGCAGTGGGATTCACACAGCTGCTCAAAGGCTCTCACTGAAGGCCAGGTTGAGTCAAAGATGGGTCACCAGCACAGAATCCAAGACCCAGAATGGTTCAACTAGGGCAGAGTTGTAGCTTCAGAAAAATCAGCTAAAAATACCCCCCAAAACCCCAAACCTTGCACTCCACAGTCACCAATAGGAACCACGAGCCGCAGTGATGTGTCTGGACGCCTGCCTCACTTTGGAGCTTCTGCACCAAATGCAGGAGGTGCCTCCAGCTGCCCAGTGCTTGCAGTGCGCTCCGTGGGATCTGCCAAAGTTACCTAGAAAAGCAGGCCTACGCTCACTCTTTTAATAATCACAGTATTTTATAGTGAAAATACTTAAAAAAAAATAAAATAAAATCCTAGTGACTATGCATTCACTTGGGAAGCAGAAGACCAGGCTCCCTTCTCACCTCAATCTGAAGTCCACCCCCTTCTCCCCTCTCTTCCTGCCATGAAATTGGTCTCCAAGAGCTATTCTCCCCCATCAGCATGTACACAACAAAACCAGCAAAAGCATCATCCAGAACAGAAGAACATATGACTTTGTAACCTAGCAGACAGGCTCTTATGACTATTTCTTTTTTAATCCAGGGTCTATTTGAACAAAAATTTATGAGCAGTCCTTGGAGCGCAAACCAGCCCCGGGGTGCACCGCAGCAGCTGAACACCCTGACCCCGAGCAGCCTGAGTCATCTTCCCTCTTGGTTTTCATTCCAGCCATATGAATCCCACATTATTTGCAACACCATGACACCACTTCAGTAGGAAGGGTTGGAAGAGCCCTCCCACACAACCTTATTTGCAGGGGCATGATTCAAGGTACTCGCCAGTTCAGTAGTAAATGTGGTTTTGAGGGCCCTCGGGCTGATGAGGGTGGGGTACCCAGCTTTCCTGCTCCTTAGTCACAGCACCTAACTCACAGCCTAATATGTAAAGGCACTGAGGTTGTTTTGGGGTTTTTTGAAATGAGGCAAGGGCTGATGATGGTGAGCATGCTCTTGTCTCATGTTTGCTGTGCATGGAGCATGCCGCTGCAATCACACCCCTCAGGTAACCACGAGAAATACTTCTCTGATAGTTGGGAACACGGTGCAGCCCAAAGGCTACGTGATTCTGTTGGCATCTAGAGGCTTTCTGGGACCAAAAAGGAGATGGCCAGATGAGGAACCTGCTGAGAAAGTGAGTTTGAGGAAGCACAGATTTTAGTCACCTAAAACCTACCAAGGTGCCAACAACCTTATTACAGATATGGCACCATGTGCTTTTCTTGCATTCACCAGAAACACTGTCCTCTTCCAGGGCACCAGCACTTACCAACAAACCTCACCTCCTGGGCTGACACAGGGCTGCAATGCTCACCCTTCACCATGGCTGCACTTTGAGTTTGCTGGAAGCAACCAAACAACTGACATCAGGCTGTGAAGCCTCTCTAGGACAGCAAGTCTCCTAAAAAGCTCAGTTATTAGGCTGCACTGAGAGCAGCATATGTTTTTTTGGCTAAAAGGTCTTCAAATGAAATAATTTTTTCCACATGACTTTCAGAACCTTGTTTTGTCAGCAGGAAAAAAAAAGTTCAATATTGTTACTTAGGGATTTTTTTTAATTGTCACGTCAGTTATTTTTCTTTGCAACTTTTTATTTCTTTTCTTTTCCTGCAAACAACTATTGTGCTTTAAAGCCTTCTCAGTTAAATGAACTAAAAAGCAACTTTCAGTTGTGATCCTAGACAGACACTGCTGAGCCTTGTTTAATTGGTCTGGATTTTGTTGCTAAATATATTTTTTAAATGAATGCCACATCTTTGCAAGGATGCTAGGGGAAAGAATGGAAATGCAGTATTATACAACCTGCTGAAATTCTTTGTCACTGTGGTGTAACATGCCACTGCGTTAAATTTCCCCTCTCCCACTACATACACGTTAGGAGGCCAAGTTATTTTAAAAATTGGAGAAACTCCTGTTTCTGGAATTATCCTGTGCTTATATCACTTTATGGAGAACAGAAGCTGATAAATTTCCAAGTGAAAGATGGGACAGTCCAGCAAAGGAAAAATGAAAATAAATGTGGCTTTTAATTCAAAGGAGGTAAACTTGCATCTGTTAGAGCTGAACTTGTCCCAACATGAAGAGGAAACAGGACGAGGGGAGAAAAGAACCAAATGAGAGTGAAACACATGTATTTAATGGGAAGTTGCTGATCAAGTTTAGAATTGGGGGAAAAGGATTGCCACTTTCAACACGTAAAAATGTATAGCCATCTCAATTTAGGCATAGCCCATATGTTTGAGGCGTGCAGGTAGGTGGCAATTCTACTACTACTTGGTGAAATATTAACAACGCAAATTTGCCCGCCCCGTTTTCAGAAGAACAAGGAAAGTGGATTGTTTCTCCGATGGAGAAAGGTGACAAGGTGGAGGTGCTGACCTCCCCCAGAGTTCAACAGGCTCCAGATGCTGCGAAGCACAGAGTGCCAAAGGGGGAGGAGGCTGGGACAGAGACTCGGAGACTCCAGAGGGAGTTTCGCGGGATCAGAGGAGGCTTTCTGTGCGTAGGTCGGCATGAACGTGGCTTTGGGTGTCAGGGCTGTATAATCAAGACGGCAGGAAGGGGACCTGAAGCAGCAGCGTCTCCATTCAGAAAAGGCACCTTGGACATTCCGGGAACAGACAATTTAAAAAGACAGTTTGAAACCGTCGGCCTCCTTTTTCATGATAAGGGTCTGCTGCCATCTCCAGCTCAGTTGTCACCATTGCTAAGAGCCTGACAGCTTCAATCGGGTGAAGCAATCGCCGTCATCTTGACATCCCGAATGGCTCCACCAGCACTGCTGCACCGAGACCTGAAGGGAAGGGCTGAGGCTGAGGAAGCCAGGAGCCTTCATCACGCACCTGGAGCAACACCTAACCCGCCGGGCTGCAGAAATCCCCCCGTTACTCCCTGGGAGGCTCTTAATCCCTGGACAGGGTTTACAGTTCCACCCAAGGGCAGCTCTACCCGCGGTGCAGGCAGGTCCAAGGTTTCTCCCTGGCCATCGGTCCTCGCAGTCACCGCACCAGGCTGGAAAGGCTCGAAGGTACGTACAGTCCTCCCAGAGGAGTCACGACAGCGCAAGGGCAGGAGGCGCGTGCCAACAGCCCGAGCGCAGCCTGTGCGCGGGCAGCCCCGAGCCTCTGAGCACAGTGCTGGGAGTCAGGGTGGGGATAGGTCCCTCGCTAAGGAAATACGACAGCCGCAATCCCTTTCCTTTTTATAACTACCGCGATGACCCAAATCACCAGTTAAGAGATCGTGTAACCATGTCTTTCCCCCAACATGTAACCAACCACACCTTTCCCCCAACAAGCCTTCCCTGTGACCGTAAGAAGGTGTCCTGGCTTTGGCTGGGATAGAGTTAATTTTCTTCCTAGTAGCTGGTATAGTGCTGCGTTTTGGATTTAGGATGAGAATAGTGTTGATAACACACCGATGTTTTAGCTGTTGCTGAGCAGTGCTTACACCAAGTCAAGGACTTTTCAGCTTCTCATACTGCCCTGCCAGCGAGGAGGTTAGAGGGGCACAAGGAGTCGGGAGGGGACACAGCCAGGGCAGTGACCCAAACCGGGCAAAGGGGTATCCCAGACCATATGACGTCATGCCCAGTATATAAACTGGGGGGGAGTCGGCTGGGGGATGGCAGCCCGCTGCTCAGGCACTGGCTGACCATCGGTCAGCGGGTGGTGAGCAATTGCACTGTGTATCACTTGTTTTGTATATTCCCTTATCACTATTATTATTTTCCCTGCCTTTTCTGTCCTATTAAACTGTCTTTATCTCAACCCATGAGTTTTACCTTATTTTCCGATTGTCTCCCCTAACCCATTGGGGCAGGGAGCGAGCGAGTGGCTGCATGGGGTTTAGCTGCCTGCCGGGTTAAACCACAACAGTAGGTTACAAAGGGTGGATAAACTAATGCACATTTCAGCACTATTTATAAACAGATCTGTCCCAGATATTTTAGAAATGTGCATGAAAGAAAGAGGTTTGATTATTTCTCCATTGCACAAGTAACACTACCAGGAATGAAAACAGGGCTCGACAGCCCTGCTCTGAAGATTTTTGCAGCTGAATGGTCAGACTGAGTTTTGTGATTATGGACAACAGGGAGGAGAAGTTCTTTCTTCTTTCCATTTGTACCATCCACAGCAGTGCTCCTGTGAAAATACAAGAGAGTTGTGAATGACAGGGGTTGTAAAGCAAGGCTGCCATGGGATGGTGTGAAAGCAGAGCTGGAGATGGACAGTTAATCCTTATAACAATGTTTTAAGTCGGGCAAAACAGAGCCTGGGATTACAGCATGGAAAGAGAAGGCACATTCAGGAAGGTCACCATTTCATTTAACTAATTTGAGGTCAGGGCAAGGTAGGGCAGCTGGGAAAGAGAAATGGAAAATGTTCTTTAAATGGCTTTATTAATCATGACAGGATCTAGTGCTGAGAGCGGGAAGGGAAAAACATTATTCTTTTGACCAGCATTTTCAAACAGTCCCATCTTCAGATGAACACAGTAAATGAGTATTCCTCCAAGCAATGGATAGTGAAGAAGACTTTAAAGCAGATTTCTGGGACATTCATAGCTTCTTCTTTCATGTTTTTCTATGTCCATAACAGAAATAGTAAGGAGGACTGAAGTCTATGCGAGTAAATATAATAGTAAATGAAACATGCCAAGGACCAGTCTCTGTCCCTGAAGGCAGTAGGCTGTGAACAGCCCACATCTGTATTACCAACTTCACTTGCTCTCCAAAATGGGATGGCCACCACCAAACGGCTCACTTGGAGTTTCTCCTCCCCTGTGCTAACCCAGGACCCACCAGTCAGGACCAGAGGGTGACAGCTGACCTAAGCCAAACCCATGCTAAGGACCCTGCTGACAGTTTAGCGCTACGGGCAATCACTTTCCCGTAGCCAAAGGGGCTGGAAATATGGAGCCATCATTCAGCAGCTGTCAGGAGGCAGGATCCCACCAGACCTCAGTTCCAAGAGACTTTATCCTACAGACAGATTTCATTTAGCTCAATCATCTTCCCCTTTGCCTATGGCCAAGGTGCAGGAGCTGGAAGTCTCCCACTCTGATCTTTTTATGCCAGTGGAAACTTCCAGCACAAGGTCCTACCCTAGTTGCCTGACTGATGATGTAGATGGCTCTCCTGGATCGGAATTTATGGTGAAGACTAGCCGGTCTTCTGGGAGCACAGAAGTGACTGGTCCTTGCCCCGCTTCTGCTCAGGAGTGGCATCTGGAGGAAATGGGGATGGGGCCCAGCCAGTGGGTCTGCAAGCGTGAGAATCACTGCCTTTAGAGAAAAATCTCCCTTTAAAAGGAGACAAAAAGGTGCCAGCTGTTACCGCACCCCGGCAGTTGCGTTAGCAGTGCTCTGGTCCCCTTTCAGGGGAAGGACCCAGTCCCAGCCCCAGTCCATGGAGCGGGGGCCATCCTCCAAAAAAGCCTGGTTGTTCATCTGTTAAGGGTTTGGCCCTCCGTGTTTAATCAAGCAAAGCGCCTACCGAAGCAGATGGGAGCTTCGCCTGAGAGGACTCTGCAGGATTTTGGCCTTTCATTTTAATGGTTAACGGGCTCCGAGCCTCAACCTTCGGTAGGGCTGAGGAGATCTGTGCAGATGGGAGACTGCTCCTTCTTTTCTTGTGGTAAAATTAAAAAGAAAAAGAAGCTCATACATCATAAAATGTGACAATTCCCAGAGTAGTTCTTTTGGGGCTCCTTCTACCAAAGAGTTGTAGCGCTGCCAGACAAAGGAGAAATGGTCTTAATCACCCAAACCCTAGGCAAACACTATATCTTTTTTGTGAATCGAGTTTAAACAGAAGTTATGCAGGAAGGACCAAGTCAAAACCCACTTTTTCCAGATGTCAGAAAGATTGAAACACACATGAGGGAAAAAAGCAGTGCTACGAACTTTTAGCTTGATATATCTGGTAGGTGAAAGAACTAATGCTGTAAAGAAAATGTTTGCATAGTGCCGCTGAGTCTGCTCTAGACTATAATACTGGTCAAACAGCACTTTCCCCAAATGTTTCTTAGCCATGCTGCTGTTTGAAGAGCAGAAGGTACAGGGAGGGGGAGAAAAAGAAAATTCTAAATGTGAATACAAAGTTCTATTTACTGAGATAAAGATTGAAGAAATAGATATGGATATAGAAAATGCTCTTGAAATATGTTCCTTGTTATAAATAAACCATGTTGCCAGCACTTAAATAAAAAAAAATTAAATAAAATCCCTGTTGAGAGTCACAGGGGAGCAATACCATTGCTGGAATATCTGCTGATGCAGCTGAACTATGCTTAAGACATCTGCTGAGATGAAACTACTTTGTGGCTGGAGGTACTAGGAAAAAAAGAGTTACTTCAACAAAAAAATAGCCAGTGTGTGAAAACAAAACCACACCAAACTGTAACAGAACGTGCACTTCTACAACTGTGGCACCGCCGTACAGTAGTTATTCCATCAATCTGTCTGCTTTAGAAGTGAAGCAAAAGATTGTAAAACAGGCTGATAAATGAAGAAACCTCTCCCACAGCACTGCTTTCTGCAGAAATCGCAGATCCTGAACAGAGTCGCAAGCTATTAAGAGGCAGCGAGGATCAAAAATAAATGGGATTTAAAGCCAATTTTTTCAAAATGAGTGCCTCGTTCGCTTTGCCACCGAAGCACTGAGTTCAGACCCCGTGAGCCCTGCCTGCTGCTCCCGGCCGCGTTCATTAGCACCCAAATCCGAGGGAAGAGCCCAGCTCCCAGCCAGCGTCCCAGGTGGGAGCCGTGCCCCCGGCTGCGGGCAGGGAAGCGGAGCGTGCAGGCAGCCAGCAGCTACGCGTTATCGATATAGGCCACCATTTAACCAAGGGTACGTTTTAAAAACCATTTCCTTAACTTGGAGAGGCTCTTGCTTTGGTTTGACGCTGGCTTCGTTCTAGCTGATTCTTTAATGGCTGGAGCTACACCAGATGAACTGCCTGACCAGAATGGACAGAAGCAACCCATTTTAATTAAACTGGTTTAAAAGTCAGCTTCAGCAAAATGCAAGCAGTTTCTGCGCACAAACCATACCTTGCCTTTCGAGGGCTGCAACCTTCCATTTAGTTTTTATAATCAGTACAATTCTTTGCACTTCTGTAAGGGAAGTAGGAATTCAGGTTATTTTTCACTTTAATTTAATATGAACTCTTTACTCCTACTTTTTAAAACACTGCATAAGGATTATTAACCATAGATCAGGGCTTCAGGCAGCGAGGGACAGACTGGCAGATCTAATGCACATGTAAATTGGAGACATAATTCAGGAATACTGAGGAATAGGTATCCCCTCCTATGTCCAAACTCTCACTTGAAATAGCAGAGGGTTTCTGTAAATACCCCTTCTCTGCCCACCCCCCTTCCCTTCTCCCTGGTTTCTTCTCTTCCCATCTAAATTTATTACAACTGCCATATACAGCTGTTGTCTCAGGTGTCACTCAGTCAGCGTCTTCACCCCTGCCTTGCTGTTTTCCCCCGAAAGTCCTCCCACCAGCATCTAAAAAAATATCTGCCAGCCACCATACTTAGAGTTCCCATCTTTCCCTTTTCTGCCAGCCTAATAATATCTTTTGCCTCAATTCTTGGGTTGTCATGGGTTTAAAATATGAATCAACTCCAAGATGACCTTCCAAGTCTTGCTACACCTATGTTCTTGAAAGATTTAGTATAATACTGCAATGGGAGCTGTACCATTTTTTTCAGGAGCAATTTAGCATCCAAATTCTATTCATTGAGCCTCTTAACTTGTGTGTGCCTTGTGTATGCCTTGGACTGATCCCACACACCTTCCTGGGGTTGTGGGTGAATCTCAATCCCTCTTCTTGATGCTGTTCTGCCATACGTAAATGGTCAAATACTTGGTGGAGTGGGGTACAGAAACCAGGTGTCCCATGTAGCAGGGGGCATAGGTGTGTTTTAGTCCCCATGGCACTGTGTGGAGGAGACTGGTGCCAGCAGGAGATGCTCCGTGTCCCACCTGTGTCACCTAGTCGGGAGGGCACAGCCTGGGAAGGTGAAGATCTGGGTTGAAGCTTCTCAGTAGAACAGGACTGGAGGTGGGTGCATGCCATGGCCATTGGACCGTTGGATAAAAGAGGCACATTTCCCCTGTTTCGCAGCCTGTTTTTCACATCAAGTCCTTTTTCTCCTTGGATTTGCTCATTAGCATCAGAAAGGGGAAAATGTCATTTCTTCTGATACAAGATATTCCACTCACTCCAAACCACATTCAGGTTTTTACTTCAGCTAGGAAAACTGGGAGAAAAAGCCAGGTGAGGCTAAACCAGTTCTGTTGCCCAATTTTATTCTTTTAGAGAGGCCTTGGTGGCCAATCGAAAACCCAGTTTCTCAAACAGCCCTAACTGGTACCTCTTCACCTGTACGGAAGGGTCAGGCCGTGGTGTCCCAGATGTGCGATGCATTGCACAGCCACGGAAGGGTCATGAGCTCCCAGAATGAGGATCCCCCAGAGAATTGACCAGCCAGCATCAGCTTTTCTTTTTCTGATGCAATGCATGAAACTTTAACTCCCTGCTAGAGCATTTTAGTGAATTAACAGCTCAGAAAATGCTCAAAGTCCCCTGTTCGCGTGGAAAGCAGTTGTAGCCTCTCTGATTTACCTCTGGTCCCTTAAGTAATAACTCGGTAACTGAGGAACCCTTCATTAATACATACTTGACAGACAAAAAAGGTAACGACAGCCTTGTCATGACAAGTCTCGTTGTGTCTGTCGCTTTTCCTCACTGCCGTTGCTTTCTGGTCCTGTTTACTGGGAAATCTGACTCATCTGCTACTTTTGTAGTACAGAGTAATGCAGAGTTGGGGGATTCCCTGCTGGAAGAGCTATTTACAATTTAGTTGTAATCGGCATGGTTTGTACAGGGTTTTTTATACATATATATATGTATGTGTGTGTGTGTGTACACTCTCTCCTGAATCTAAGCTGGTGCTTGTATGGTAGCTTTTGCAAAACAAAATAGTAAGGACAAAAATAAAGCTTCTATGTGGGTACTTAGAAGTATCTCCACAAGCAAAATAAGCTGAGAAAGTACAGACTGTTTTTATCACCAGCTGATGAATACGAACTTAAGAAACATACAGGCAGTTAGAAAAAGTATAGCAAAAAAGCCGTGCTCTGAGATTGGAAGAAATCTAAATGTTAGCCATCCTAAAATTATTGAAAGAAAAAAAGAGACATTTGGTATTAGGTATACCTTTTTGGCCACAAACGGACAATAGGTGATAACATGAAGCAGATGGTCTGTATCATGCTTTGATAAACACTTAATAAAAATGCTTCAAGCTCTCCCACCACCTAGTAAGTGATACACAGATGGTCTTGGCTTAGTGGCCATTTCAATGGGGCCAGTTCAGTGGGATTCAATGTTAAGTGTATCTGTATTGGTTGCTTACATGCATTCCAGTTCCATATATAGTCCTTTTGAGCATCAAGTACCCACTAACTTAAATGGCAATCCAGAACGTAGAAGGTTTTGCAAATCAGTCAAGGAGGTTGTACTGACAACCTTTGCAGGAGTGCATTCATATCGAGAATAACTTATGACCTAAGATGACTGCTCCAAAATAAATTCCTTCACAACAGACAAGTGATGTCTGACATCAAACCTTATAAAAATAGTTTTCCTCCTTTCTGAGAATCACTGTAGTTAATTTTCAATAGTTGCTTAGAAGCGTTCATGCAGGGAATATGTACTCTGTTCGTTGTGAATAGGGTACCTGCTAATCTCTCATGTTAGAGAGCATCCTGTCCCAATGGCATGTTCTTCACTCACCCAACACTCCAGTGAGAAGAGAAGGGTCTTTGTACAACTCAATGCTGGAAACTGGAAAAACAAAAAACAGCGTAATACAAACAAACGATGCAGAGACAGAGATGCTAAGAATTTCCATTAATATATATATGTGCTGGCCTTTTCCACCCAAACAAGACTTCATGCTACCATAACTATTCAGCTGATTTTACTTCAAAAGATATGGGCAGATCTGCAAACATTTTTCCCCACATTTTTGTGGTTTTCACCCTTTCAACCCATTTTCTGCTACGGAATTAATTTACAAACAATGTGTGTTGTCCTTCAAGTAACTGTATGTGAAAGATACCCTGTGCAATGAGGCATTTCTTACCATTAGGGCCACCCAGTCTGCCCCCTGGAGACACATCTTTCTAAAAACTGTGTTTATGTTTCCATTTTTATATAGTATTTGAAGCTGAGAATTTTCTCTTAAATGCTTGGCATAACCTTTTCGTTACTCCATGGTATACTTCTCAAAGTAACAGGCAAAGAAGAGAAAAATATCTGAACGTACTTTTTTATGGTGTTTATGTCACAGAACATCTGGTATTAGCTTTGATTTAAATATCCTCTAATATACTAGAACTTGTAAAATTATTTTGATAAGGAGCATTTGGTCTACATATCTTGATACATATGATAGTAGCTCAGTAGTTCTTGAGAATTAAGCAATACCATTATTCGACAGAGGAAAAATTTTTCAGCGGCATTGTAGGTGGGGTCTAGTGTCACGTACCTCGGACTAGAAGTCAAACCACTGGTATGAAAAAGCTTAAACCATGACAATTGTCCACCATTTTAAGCATGTTGGCATGTGAGTTTGTTCACAGAAGCGTTGTTTCAGACTAGGATGAATATAGATGCTAGACACGACTCCACACTACTACTGCTACTACCTCTGTAATGGAATTTAGGGAAAGGCTTATTCCCCTGCACTCCCAGAAGTTCATACCAGCCTTCCTGATGGGTAGGTCTGGTGCTCGGAGGTGCACATTTCCAGGGCAGCATTTCTCAGCCTTTCCCCACAGCTCTGCTGGGAAGCGCCCTGCTTGGACTGCCTGAACAAGCTCTTGTTTTCCTGCAATAAATAATCTCTGCTTATTCAGTTCCACTTAGCTTCTCAACCCCCCTCTGCCCTCGTACTTCTGTTCTGCTTCTGTTCCTGCCAGCTGTCCCCAGAGTTATTGCTTCAGCAGCTGAAGTCCGCCTCTGTCTTCCCCAGCACCTCGCAGGCAGCCCGGGGATCCGAAAACTGCACCGAACCCCTCCTTAGCACCCACGTTCCCGCACAACGGACGTGCTGAAAGCAGCTGAGATTATTCAACATACTCTTTAGACTCATGGCGATTGGTCCCGCACCAAAAGCCTCCCAGAAGGAGACCAACGTGGTTGAAGTTCATGGTTCAGAGTAGGGAGATGACTACCTGAGATAAGGAAAAACAATCTTTCCTGCCTTATTACCGTAGAGGAATTTTCACAGGGAGAAAATGGACCCTGCTTTTCAAACAGAAAGGAGGTCCAGGAAGAAAGAAAATCTGCGAAGATGGCTCACGCTGGAAGAGCAAGATGGCATTTAGGGTTCGCAAAACCAGCATGCGGTATTTGGGGACGAGTAGCCCCATGCCGTATGGATATAAGTATCCCTAACAGTCCAAAAAGAGATGGCCACGCAATAGCTGCGCCTGTTGCTCGCAACCAGCGTTACTGCGACAACAGTAACGGCATGGTCCCTGCGCAGTCCTTCTTCTCACGGCGTTTCCACCTCTGCAGCCAGTCGGACGGAAGAGAAGTCACCGCAGGTCCTCCAGTCAGCTTCAGCAGCGGGACAAACCGGCTGCTCCTTCCTCCTCCTCGCCAGGGCTGGTGCGCGGGTCCCAGTTTTTGGGAGGTTGTGGGCGAGCGGGGTCAGCCGGCCGCCGGCAGTGCCCCGTCACACGGTGGGGCAGGCAGCAGGAGATGCTGGCAGAAGCTCCCACCCTGCGTGGCCACGGCAAGCTGTGGTGCACCTGGCCCCTTCAGGGCCCTCAACCCCCAGCATCACAAACAAAGCGGAAAATCGGGAATCCTTGTCCGCGGCTGAGCGTTTTCTGAGCCTGTGAGCTTCACGTTGCTCCGCGACCGCAGCAGCTAAAACTTCGTTTCCTTTTTAATTTGTTAACCAAAGCTGGACACCTGCCTTCTAAAACTGGGATTTGAATTTCCCCTTGTCCCCGGCTAGTCTCTCCCTTCTCCACCTCCTCCTCCTCTCCTACAACACCCCAACCCTCAAATTCAGGAAGATTTATGCTCGAGCTGCTGGAGCTGGCAGCAGTATATTAGGAGCAGAAGGTGGTATTCGAGTAAAGGCCAACGCAGTGCAGAATTACGGAGCTGGATGCGAGAGCAAACAGAAAGGAAGCACCTACCATAAGGTGCTTTGCATCAGAGCTGGCTGCAAATTTTTCATCGAGGCAAATTTTCATTGAAAATTGTTCTTCTTTTTTTTGGTGAAAGACAAATTCTCCATGAGAGGTGTCTGCTTTTGCATTTTGCCTTAAAATAAATGAAGACTACCAAACAAAAGATATTCCAATCAGCACATATTCCAGTTTTCAGCCAAATTGTGTTTGACAAAAATCTGTCATTTCTCAGGGGAGAAAAGAACCTTTTTTCATCCAGTTCTATTTTATAAGCCTACAGTATACAATGCCTATTGTTTTCTGTGTTGTTAAACCTCTTACCATGGTTTAGTATTGCAGCTGGCTGTCATGCTTGTGTTTGTATATTGAATATCTGTGGGGCAGATTACTTCATCGTTTATGTGTATCAATTCCCCATTTGGAAAGGGGACATACCACATCTTGTCTGTTCAGCTGATAAGCATAGCGACTACCGTCTCTTACTGTGCTTGGGTACGGTGCCACTTAAAATGGGTCTCCAGTTTCAATGGGCGCTAATGTTGTGCTAATGTCATGCAAACAATACAAAATAATAGTCTTATTAAACAAGTATCTTCTGATCGGCTCCAGAGCAAGCAAAGAAACACATGCTCAGGTTTTTTTTCCCCAGAAACAGGCCTCATGAAGCAAATCTCCCTGGTTCTCTGACAGCGGCTGATGTCCATAAATCTTTGTATGTCCATGCTGTTTGCTGAGCACACAGTGAGGACAGGGGTATCATGTGGGATTATTTGTGCACTAGTGATAAAAATCACATTGATATGAGGAGAAGTCAGCACTCATCCCTTCCCATTCCTCCAACAGCTCCCCAGATTATTCTCAGTCTGTTTTTTTCTCCTTTCTCAAAAGGATTTTATTTTTTCACTGCCAGTAGAAATTTCCATTACATAGTAGTGCCATTGCATCGTAGCTGCTCTAAACATGCTTGCCATCAGCAGAGCTGCGCTCAACTTCACCGTGGAGAGGAACCGCATTTGCAGGACTATCAACTCTGAGTGTTCTTCCCAGAACAAACCAGTTTAAATTTGCTGCCCGCCCCCAGAAGAGAAGAGGTCCAGAGGGGCTCCAGCAGTGCCAGTCTGTCCCGTCCCCACCACAGCTAGTGCAAAGGCTGCCTGGGAGGTTTCTGCCCGGTTGGCCCTTCATACGATGACCGAATCCCGAATTCTCAACATTGCCACCGTGTACAGTACCAACGGTGTCTCCAGCCACTCGTGCCATGCTGGGCATGTCTGTCACACAGCATTACTGGCAGGGAGGTATAACGCGACACAGCACCACCAGTGTCACAAAAGAGGAAAAGCTCCAGGAGCAAAGATGAGAACTGAAGGGAGGATGATGCAGTCTGCTTACATTATTCTTGTCTCTGCTTTCAGGTCCTGAAACGGCTCTTCTGCTGGCTTCAGCCTGAACCCGAACCCTCAGAAAACAAGTTGTGCAGGCCAAGTTCTGGAGGTGTGCAGAAACAGTATGATTTAGGACTCGGCTCTAAACAGACTCTGCAGTAGTTTGGTGCAAGCAAGCGCCAGGAAAGCAAGGGATGTTACAGGCATTCAAAACTCACTGCCTTCCCTGTGTGTCTCGTGTCTACGTATCTGTAGCAATTGGCTTTGGTTGCTTCTCTGAACTTTGCCTAAAGCACGTAACACTCATGAATCTGCAAAATTGGACTGCAAGTCTCCAGAGAAGAGGATTACCCAGGAGAATTTTAGTATTTCCTGCTTCCAATTGGGCTGGAACCAACACAAAAACAGCTATAACAGTATTTGGCTCTTGGACGCCTGGTCCCAGCCAAAAGGCAGGAAATTTAGAGGTATGTAAAGATGAAAAAAAAAAATGATGGGAGATTGGAGTGAGGAACAGAGCCGAGCTTTTGAGAAACTAAAGGGGGAAAAAAGATTCAGTTGGGTCAGTTCATACTTGTTTCTGAAGCATTTTGCTAACCTGCAGGGCTAGGTCTTCCCCTCTGCATGACACCTGGACTTTCTTACAAAAGAAGAATCCCTAAAGGCTAGATCTGGGGGCTTTGGCACTGTTTTATACCTCCCCGAAACAGAATAAAACTGCCAAGTCAGACTGGGATCTAGCCAGAGTTTGTATTAATTAAATTATTTATTTAGCTGATAATTACAGGCTTCCTGGGCTTGACTCTCCTTATACTCACACAAGTACTGTTTGGAGACCTCTACTGAATTCAGAGGAAAACGTAATCTTCTCACTGTTCTTCAGCAGACCTGGCAACTGTTAGAAAGGCCATAGCAACTCTGCCTTATTACAGATCCATGCACAAATGTAGCATTTCAGACAGAAACCACCTATCAAGATGAACAGTGGGAACTCGCGTTGTGTGCACGGCTGGAAATGAAGTGTTTAGATGTAGCACTGCAGATTTTTGCTGCTTGTGACCTCCATCACCAGCACAACAGACTGCACTTTGTCAAGGGGAGGGCTGGATTTGTACATCTATGTGGCATGAACGCAGCCTCTCCGACTGCTGGCTGCATTGTATAGTTGCACGCAAAACAGAAATACGACCCTTTTAAGAGCAAGCAAGGACTCCGATAGCAATCACAAGGCATCCCGAGCAGTTTGTACCTAGTTACGGCAAGGTGGTCGTGCAGATGGCATGACGAGCCCTGTGGTTGTGGAGGTGCCCAGCAAGGTCCCACACCAGCCTTTCTGGAGTTTGAAGCAGTTCAGCCCAGTTGGCACCACACCATACTGTCGGCATCGGCCAGCGGAGAGACTGCTGCTCTACAGTCAGAGCTGCTACTGGCTTCTTCTCCCCCTGCCGATATACTCAGAATTTGTGTTCTTAGAGCCAAATCTACATATATTCTGTATTTTTGCCTTTACTCTTGGGCTGGGTAATCCATGGCTGCATAAAGCTCTCATGTGCCATAACCTGTCATGTTAACGATCCTGCGCTATTAATGATAGTTCACACTGGGGGATGAAGGGGCGTCTTGTTGCTTTTAAGCGATACGTGGCAAAGAGTTTAAGTGCAGCTCTTCCCCTGAGGTTATGTAAAGTGACCAGTGGCTGGGGCTGGTGGAGCAGCTTCTCCATCTTCTCCAGCTGGAATTTGCTTCTCCAGCTGAGAGAGAAGGTGGGCAAGGAGGACAGCTCTGGCCAACACCACTGGTAACCCCAGGCACCCACAGCATGCTCAGCCCTGAGCAGAGTGGTGGTGGGACCTCTGCAAAGCTCCTGCTGCTGGGTCTTCCCTTCCCACAGCCCTCTGACAGATGGGACGACTGATAGCTCTCAGCTGTTTGTGTATTTTGGTATGCGGCTCAGAAATTTGGCCATCCCGCTCTGGTGAGTCAGACCACGTATATCTTGATAACTGGGAATGTTCATCGACTCCTGAAGAGAGGGAATAATCTAATTAGGTTCTCACTAGTCATAAATTTGGAACTGAGTATTTCCAACTGGGTTTCATATCCCTGGAAGATAACCACCTAAATGTTTGGGTATTGGTCTTCTAATTAGATATATATTTACCTGAATCCATTCCATTGTGGAGAAAAAAAAACTTAGAAAAATTGGTCTTGAGTGATAGTTTGCTTTAGTTTTACAGCAGAGTCACCAAATGAAAATGCTTTTAAAACCTGCTCCAGTCCCAGTTTTCATCCAACAAACAAGGGCCAAGCCCTATGAATCTTTGAATGCCAGGGGACAAATTAAAAATGAGCCTGCATATAAAAAAAAAAGCCTTGGTTTTAGACTTACAAATAAAAACATGAATACCCTTGGTTTAACCTTCCTGTAGCCTCTTACAATGTGCTTACATTGTCACCCAAATGCTTGAACAGAAAAGCTTTCTCCCATGGCAATGACCTTCTCTCTGTCTTCTGCGGTCTTGTGCCCCAGACTCACGTTTCGGGAGAACACGATATAACTCCTACTGCACATGCTACCAGACCACTCCATTTGTAGTTTTACTATGTTTCTGTCAAAGAAAATGGGCAATGGCTTTGCCTTCAGCTGTCTCTTTTTACTGACATCTTGACTTTGACATCTTTCACCGCTTGGGGCTTAAGAGGCTTCTTATAGTTGAGAAAGGACAAGTCCAGCTCTTTTTTTCCATGAGCCTGTGCCATGCAGGTCCCACTTGGTTATCAATGGCAGTGTTAGGAAAGTTCAGCAAGGCTAAACACTGGTTAACTACTTACAGGCTTTTTTGGCTCAGCAAGTAAATCCTTTAACAGTTCTGCTTGCTTACTCTGCTATCTCATTAGCCAGGATAACTTTGGGGCTAGACAAGAAGGGTTTTCACAATCCTATGCCTTTGCAAGCAGAAAATCCTGAGTGTTCAGGGTGCATTTCTTGCGGAGCCCAGGTGACACAGCCTCTTTGTGCACAACAGTTTTTCCCTTTCCAAAATCAGAATACAGCTGTGAGTGTAAAGGATCTTAAGGACTACAGAAACACAGATAATAAATAACCATCTCACCCTACCACATACTCTGGGGTCAGGAAAGCAGGCTGATTGATATTGCCACTTCTTCTTGGGGAATATCTACCTCCTTGTCCTTCAGAGCACTGGGGGACCAGGGATACAGAACTAGATCTGTTAATGGCTGGTGTTAAGTGGAAATTCAGGCAGCACCATACCATGATCCCTTTGGCCCAAATTAATCTCACTTAAACTTCAGTTTCATCCCTGTGCACCTTTTGACCAAAGCACTTTTGGGGTCCAGCAAGAGCTAGGAAGCCCTTGATTTAGACATGGCAATGGAATTTAGGTCAACTGAGGATTTTTTTTGGCCATGAAGTTTAGAATTGAAATCCTTACCAGGATGAGGCAAATTAGCATTGACAACAAATACGCACCAGCAGTCTTGCTTCCCTTTCAGTGAGGAGAGTCCTTGGGGCTGGGCAATAGATCTGCAAGTTGCTAAGGACACGAAGGAGAGGATTTCTGCAACCTCACTAGTACCTACAGCGTTTCTTCGGCATAGTGAAAGCTGCGGGTATGCGCTGAGAATGAAATATCCCTTTTGCTCATTATATCCTGTCTTCAGAGTTTACCAGTGCTCCGTACACTCATTAATATCTGAATCATCCCAAAGTCAGAATATTCAGATCTTTTTCTGTAGCATGCAACCTGACCTTTCCTTGTGGGACATGCCATTGTCTCCCAAGACCTCTTTTATCATCTTTATGCTAGTGACTCCTAAATCTTCTCTTCCCCAAACCAATTCCCTTTGGCTCAGCTTCACATCTCTGATACTGCCTCACTGACATCTTGCCGCTCCCTCATACCAGCTGGCAAGAACAGACCTGTTTCCCTCCCTATGCCCTTTTCATTCTCCCAGCCTTTCCTCTGTGCAGAATTTCTACAGTCTGGACCTTCTTCATCCTCCCCATAGCCAACAGCCCTATCTTCAGTTTCACGCCCACTTCATCTGAAACTACTCTATAGCTGTGTTGTCACACGCTGGTCAGGCTTCTGAGAGGTTTGGATTCCACCTCCATCTATGTGACGTTAGTCGCCTCCCAAGCAGTGGATTTGAGGTCAGATGGCAGCCTAGGTAAAAGCCCGGCTGCCAGCCCAATGTGGGGAAGATGCCTGCCGTCCTCGGGGTCTGCACCGAGGGGCAAACCTTTGAGAAGCACCAGGAAGAAGAGCTCTTCCAACTACGTACCAACAATATTGGAAACACCATGAAGTTGGAGGAAAGTTCGCTTGATAAAAGCCGTTGTTTAAACTGTGATGGTTATGGACAAAACCAGATCCCCAGCATGAATGTTATTTCAGTTAGAAGGACCTGTGTCCAGGTTTAGGGTTTTATAAGTGAAAACAGAGTTAGGAGAAGGATGCCACATAGGGTTTAGTTTTGTTACACTCCTCTGTACTCCCACCTCACCCCTCTTCAGCCCACTTAGTAGCAGAGCTCACCCTCCCCTTCCACAGCCTGTGCATACTCCCTTTTCTCCTTGAGGAGCCCCCATGCTTGCATGAAAAGCTCAGATATGCCCATTCTCTCTTCTGAGTGCTCTTTTCATAGCCTCAAACTAATCCTTTTTATCTTCTAAATTGCTCTCTTCTGTTTGGACCCACACTACTAATACCAGCTCCTTTACTGACTGCTTTTCCCTTCTTATAAAAATGATAGAAAAAATTGAAAAAATTATCAAAAACTATAAAAAATAAAAATTTGTCATTAACTAAAATGTAGCACATTCATTTTAACTCAGCTTGTTAGGAAAGACAAAGTTAACATTCTCTTCACTGTTTTTATCATTTCTGCCTCATAACAGAAGCCACTGATTAATTTCAGTAAAATTTGGCAGGTGTAAAGAAACCTCAAAACATTAAGTTCCAACAACTTTGAAATTTTAAGTAGTGCAGCTGAAGCTATAATTTCAATGACTGGGAAATCAGCAGCTAAAGTGAGGAGAAAGACCTTAAACAGCCCTTTTGCCTATGGAAAAACTACAATAAGAGCTGACCATCTCTCAGACCATATGCTATTTTAATAATATTTACCTAGGTTTCCATTCCCCACCTTTAAGCCATGTGTGTCATTTGTTGGGGGTTTGTTCCCTCATTTTCAGGGAAAGCACTGTTTTCACTTGTTGTATGCTTTTATTTTCCCTTTCAAAAGCCAAATATCTGGTCATCCCAATAGTCTTGCGGGGAGTTTGTAATGCATCAAGCTGCACAAACTCACAAACTTGGCCTTAACTTTTAGATCATTCACATACTGATCTATTGTTTCTGCAGGAGTCTGATATCTGGTAATAAATAAAAAAAGACATCCAAATGTCACATATTTCTTGGGGCTGAAATAGTTCTGGAACTGATCCATTGGTAGAGTTAACTTTGTGTTATCCTTTTACTTCACAGAGCTGAGAGTACTTCCAATACATCATGCCCAATCACATGAAGGAAAGCAGATGCTTGTCATTTCTTTCCTCACCATCTTACTGGTACATAAATACCGTTCAAGCATTTGTCTCCCCTTTCTCCTGTGCTAGGACAAGACCTCTGTAAAAAAACTGAGGTTTGTCAGGGTGCCATGTGTCTGCTATTTTCACCATCAGTCCAGTGCAATAACAATCCAGCTGTGCTGGGGTCAGAAACACTTTGTGCAGGAGCAAAGGCAAGGCATGAACTAACGTGGTGTTTGCAATCGCTGCAGTCAGGAGCTCAGCTAAGAGATTGAAGTCCTTGACATAAATCAGAGTACCACGTAAACTGTTCCAACCTGGTTAATCTGGAACTTCGCAACAGTCACCTGTATCAGTATAACGTTTGCCTATGCTAGAAAACCAGATCATGCAAGAAAAAAAGACCCTTGGGAGTTAGGGCTGCTAACACACTGTTAAATATTCAGCGCAGGCAGACACCATCATGTTTAGCATTGTGGCAGCTGGTCAGCCCATGGGCTTAACCACAACCAGCTGATGCGAAGTTAAACACAACAGTCCCTGTCTGTGTTCAATGTTTAGCAGCATGTTTAGCATTGTCTTAGTTACCAAGATTCCTCGGGGTTGTGTTTTATCATGATGCAATTTTCCAGTGTGGAAGAGCTCCAAAAGGCTAGCGTTTTACAACCACTGGAACACGAGTCAGAATATACAGTGTCAAAGAGGAATAGATGGGTTTAGCCAGTGTGCTTGGCTTGTGGCTATTCAAGAGATCTTCTTCCCGCACGTGATATCGCCACGGGTGCAATCCTGGGCAAAGAGATCCTTTGTTTAGTAAGGAGGCACTGATAGCAGGTATTTTCCCCTGCAGAGTTCTCCATTCTGTAGCGGGCTCCGCCCTCTTTGTATGAAAAACCTCAAATTCACTGACTTGGGGGCATCCTGGCAAGACGCATCTATTTTCTTAGTTTTTATTGGGGATGACAGGTTGAGCGAATCAAGATGGCGAGTTGAGGGAGCTTCTTGCTTTGGCACAGGAACTGTTGCAGTAGAGCAAATTAAGATATCTTGGATTTTTATCCATAGCTGTGTGTATATTTAAAGTAATTACCCAAGTGTGTGGAGTCATCCGGATGGGTGCTTTTTAAATAAACATGGAGAAATAGCAAAAGATAAACACACTGCGTCATCATATAAGTCCTGTAGTTTGAATTCTCCACTGAGCCTCTTCCCAGATATTTAAGGAGAAGAACTATTCAGCCCCAAAATAAACTTTGGAGAAGTTTGGACCTGGCTTGACAAGCAGGTTTTGAATCTGGCCTCCTTTATCTATTAGGAAATAAAGTCAGTCTTTGATCAGAACATTCCCGAACTTCGAGAAATTATGAGTATGATTCAAATAGGGTGTTGGATCTTTGTCTCCTCCAGTTTTCTTCACCCAGAGGGATGGGTCCCAAGGCGACAAGTCCTCAGATTCTTGACATAGTTGCAATGCAATGGGTCCTTAGATTCTTGACACAGGCTCCTTAATGAACTTTGAAGCTCTCCTGCCAAACTGCAAAAACTGTCCAACTTTGCAAAAGTAAACCTCCAAACAATACGTCTAGCTATTTCCTGTGCCCTTCTTTTGCTTAAAAAACACTGGAGACTTTTCCTGAAACATTAACATTAACTAAAACATGCAAAATCAGGGAACATAGAAGTAAGGCACCTCTGACTCGTGGCATGTTGTCTCATAAAGGTGATTCAAATTTCAGTAAATACAAGTTATCTTAGAAATATGTTTTATAAAAAATCACTGAAAAAGTTATTTATTGGAAAAATATTTTCTGCCCTTACATTTGCAACCCTACTGGCTATGCACAACAGGACAAAGCAAAACAAAATCTTATTGACTCTGACATTTTCTGGCTTTTGAGTAAAACAGGCCAAATGATAGTTGGTGGCTTGATCCAAAGCCTATGAATGGCAGTGGAAAGTTGCCCATTTACTATATCAGATGTAAGATCAGGCCTTACTATTTTAATGCAGTCCCAAGCGAAATATAAATAATTATCTTAATCTCTTGACTAGCTCCATAAAGTGGTCATGTAAGGCACCGACAGTTACATACTTTAGAAGATTTGTCTATAAATTGCTATTGCTCACTACTCTCCTAACTCTACTTTTAGTTGCTTCTTTAGGAAAAAGAACACTTTTCCTGTACCTCTGCACATGCGGAAAATCTCTTACTTTGGGCAGCTCTTTTTGAAAACCTTGACCGTTGGATAGTCATCTGATGCAGATACAGCAAATTGGCTGTTCCATTTTGGCCCTTTTCAGCAAGCCAGCTGCCAGATAAGTCTTACCACAGTGCTTTTGTCACTGGTACATCTACGTCAATGTGGCTGCAAATTCTGGAAACCCGAGCCATGAAGACGAACTCTTGTGCAGAGCGATGACGTTTCATGCTTTTCAGTGGGGGACAAGTCAGACAGGAGCCGGCTGAGAGAGCCAGCCGCCCTTGGTGCTGGCAAGAATAGGCCCTGTAAGTGGAGAAAAGGAGTCTATAGGCAAAGTTCTGGTTTTCTTTTGTTTTGTTTAATTAGCATCCCAAACAATTATGCGAAGACAATGTTTCATTTATGGAGCCGTTGGGATATTATCAAGGCTTCTATCACAGCACTGTGATGTACATAAAGGATATCATCTCAGGGGCAGTTTCAGTAAGTGAAAGGGTTGGAAGCTATGTAAGGTAAACAAGGCTGTCGGGTTTTTTTCCTGGCGTACCCACACTTACAGCTGCCAAAAAGCAGGCAAACTTTTGCCTCCAAAAATAAAAAGTGATTATACTCTGTCTAACCAAGTCCACCCTTAACTACGCCACTGCCTATCGCAAAGAGAAGGACAGATATATATTTTGTGGTATTGTTTTTGGAAAGTTGCTGTTCAGAAGTTTGCAAGAATCATGTGGGTGTGTTGCTGGTGCGGAGCTGAGTGTCTCTGTGAGTGTGAACTCACGGTCCTGTCAAGCGCTGCACTATTATCTTTGCAACTTTCTATGGGCACTGGACACAGAATGTTTTTATTCACCAGAATATCACCAAATACCATCTAAAGGCCTGATCCAGCTCCACTGACGTCTGTAGGAGCCTCCGCACAGGCTCCAGTGGTGGTTAGGATCAAGGCCTTTGAGGAATGATGATCCTTCCCTTGGAGAACACACACAATTAGCAAAGCAAGAGTGTGTGCGCTTGCCTCCTCATTCAGCTATGTTCACCTGTCCTCAGACTGGTCCCTCAGACTGCGATTCTTCTTCCACATCTGCTCTGCCCAGACTTTTTCTGCATCACTAACAGGGACAAACTTTGGTCCAACTTTCGGTCTTCGGTGCAATTTTGAATAGGGACGATATCATAAGCCCTGTGACAGGAAGAGCGGGAGTCTCGGCACGGCTGGTTTGCTGAGGTATTTCTGGCTGAAGACCAAAATTCTAGCCTGCCTTCATTACACGTGTACGTAAGCAGGTCTGAGCCCCATCAAAGGGTGTTTCAAATCTGTTTCGCAAATGGTGAATGAATAGCCTCTTACACCAGACTTAATTTTCATCTAATGTTGTCTCTGCTACTGGCTGACTGCATGACCTTGCAGAATTCACTCCATCTCTCCGTGCCTCTGTTTCCCATCCCGTCCTTCTACACCTTACCAGCTGAGCTGTTCAGCTTCAGGGGCCAGGGCTCGGGTCTCACCGGGTCCCTAATGTGCTTCCAGTATTCAGATCCAGCTATCATTTGGAAACCTTTGCACCATCACGACACAAAGAATAACAGTCCAATATGGGCGATTGCAGGCTTAAACCCACAGTAAAAGAAGAGGTCCTGGATGTGTGCTTTCTTTGCGTTAGCAGCTGAATTCTCTGTGTGCTGCTTCTGACTCATCCAGATAGGTTTTAAAACCAGAAATTACAAGGTGGGATGCAAGTTGTTATAATGTGCCTGGCTGCACGCTCTTAACTTCTTATGTGCCCTACAAAAGTATCCTAAGCAAGGGCATGTTCAGCCTCTGCCTATTAGGCACACTGGCAGCTTGTCAGGGTCCCAACCAATTTGAATTAATTAACTAGCACAGCTATATTACCCATCCGGGAGCCCTCCAGGTTTCAGGTTCCAATATGCTCTGTTTCATCTTCATGAGAGGAAACACCCCCTAGTCACGATAGGGCACTGCACTGTGGGGTTTGGGCTCCATGGGCTCGTGTCAGTAATTAAAACGGCAGAACAGCTGCGGGCGACCAGGCAGCGCGTCCTGGGTGACATTGGCCTATGGACAACAAACTCTCACATCAAATCCAAAAGAAAGTCTGCTTTGCCCCTGCGTTGTGTGCAAATGAAGACACTTCTAGGTGCGTTTTCCACAGTGAAACCAAGCAACAAGTGGAACAATGCAGGGCTGTTGACTTTTCTCAGGCAGAGGGTGAGCTGTGTGTCTGCACCATGCTGCAATACCGAAGTTAGCTACTAGTCAACCAGCCCAAGGAGCACCAAACTTGGTCTGAGCTCATTGACCTGTTCTGGGACGGAGAACTGCATCTGCCATCCTGTCCTCACTCCTCAGAGCTGGGAGACATGTGCAGGAGACCACGTAGGCTATGGCTACGCCATTTCAGATGACACTTGTCGGTCAAGGTCCTCCCTAGCTGCTTCACCTCCACACAGCGTTTGCAAGGTTTCCACACAGCCTTTCCCCTTTACTCCCAAGGATGTGTTTAAGGCAGCATCTTCTCTGCTCCAGCTTTCCTGAGAAGATGGAGAGAGCACAGGGATAACAGCTCTGATTACCCTCCTCTCCTTCTCTGAAGTGGGAGGTCTTGTCCTCCCCTCTATACAGCACTGGGACATTGCGGGGTAACACAGGGAACAGGTTGTTTCCTGCTGCAACAGTCGGCATCATCCCTAAATTTGCTCCTTTTTTTTTTTTTTTTTTACAGACTTCTGAGACACAGAAACAAAACCTTTTAAATTTCATACTGTGGAGAAGATGGAATTTTTTTTTTTTAACAGCTGGTTAGTCTCATAACATCCATTTTGCTTTGACCTAATCAAACATGATAGAAAAGACAACAAAACAAAACTGGACAATCTGCATCCTTAGCATGTGGAGGCACATAAAGTTTCCTGCTGGCTCTCTCAATCCTTAAAGGAGGAAGAGACACCTTGATTAAGAAGATGTGATCAGCACAGGAGGAGCTCAATGTCCCTGCAGAATCAGCAGAATGATGGAGGAACCAAGGTGATCCTGAGTGGATCCCTCTCTGTCCTTCCTGGTTCCCCCCCCGTCCCAGCAGCCCAGGCAGATGTTGCAGGCAGATGTGCGTGGCTACTTGGTGATGTGCAAGATGCATAGGAGAGGTGGGCTGGATCTTAGGTTTTTGTTTCCCTCCATTTAGGTTCCCTGCTAGCAAAATGGCAATAACAACGCATAGGCTTCCCGGCTAGTTTGTTAGTCAGAACAGAAATTATTTAGAGGGGATTATGTATGTTTCTAAGACTTTTGGACTGCTAACCAAAAATACTCTGCAAATTTCTGAGTTTGAGTCAAGCACAGAATTTATGTGACTAGCAGAGTATACACAACAACGCTTGTGGAGACAGAAAAAAACCCCACCCCAACAACCCAAAGAATGATCACTATTCTAACCCTGGGATAAACTGCAAGTTTCATGTGTTCTCTCTGAGTAAAGCTTTCCTATAATGTTTCTCCACATTGCAAAAAATGGTCACTCTTTCCAGGAAAAAAAATTCTCTCTTGCTAACAAAATTGTGAGAAATGTTCAGAACAGCCAAGTCAACAAGATGGAAACAAAATAAAGAGAGGACTGAAACAAACCCCAAGCCGCAGGTGCAACTGCTTTCTCCAAGTGCTATCAGTTCTCCAGAGAGTGGCCTGTTTCATAAATGAAACACGTCTTCCTTGTAAATACGTTAATTGTCTTTTGACAGGCCACAACTCTCTTCCCACATCCCGGACTGCCCCAAGCCATGGCGAAGACACAGCGTTTTTTTGAAGTCTCACCTACTGTCATGCTTCTTAGGCATAGCATTGCTTTTTCACTGTATTTCACAGGTCACAGTTAGCACAACAGGGTAGTAAAATATTAGCCAATTACCACGGACAAGCAGTTCTGCCTTGCAAAGCCTTTTCCACACTCAGAATTGCACCGGTTTAATTAAAGGTGTGTTTTAAAATCAAATTAGTTAAGCCAGTGCAAACACTGGAATCTATTTAAAGTTGGTTTGTATTGATTTAGCCTAATCTGATCAGGAAATGACTTAAACTAAATTGATACAGAGCAGATTTAAATCGGTCTGAGTGACCACATCTTGCGCCAGTTTACCTAAATCATTTTAAAACCAATTTTGTGTGGACCATATCCCCTTGCTGTGCCAAGGAGCATGAGCTAAAAAGGTGAATGAAATAACCAGATAAAGGAATGGCACTTAGAACCTGATTCAGCACTATGATACTTCAGTGTAATTCTACTGTTGTGGAGTTGTAGTTGGCCACAGTTGTAGTAAAACTCAGAATGGAGCATAGTTTGATAGTAGTTCCTCTTAAGTATTTTGTAAGTTTTCCAACCCTAAACCAGGATGAGCTATTTTGGACTTTTTTTTTTTTTTTTAAACAGCCCTGGCAGTAGTTCTCAGAATTTCCTGAGTCGCATATTCATTTTTCATTTTTTATTTAAAATTTCTGAAAACTTCTATCATTTCAGGCCTCAAGAAAACAATAACATTAAACCTTACTTGACTCCTTTTAAGAATTATTGCTTTCTAATCAAGGTTGACAGTCTTTCCTTCCTTACACAGATGAGGTAAGCTCATTTTTATAAATACTGCATTTCCATCCAAGATCTGCTCTTTAATTCCACATAGGAAAGAAAGAAAGGTGGGGGGCAGGGGAGGATATTGCATTTTCAAATAAAATTCCCCCAAATTAAGTCCTACAGAAGCTTAAGGTCTGAGAGGGGTTTCTTGTGGTGCTTTTATATTGTGAGTACTGAGGTTTTAGATTACTTACATAAGCTTTAGTCACCAATAGAGCTGGCTTTAAAAAAAAAAAACTGAGAATGCCGAAACAGCTGTAGCACTGTATATGAGTCACTTGGACCGCGGCAGAGATGTGAGCACTAAGGTAGGAGTATCGCTGCTCTACAAGCTTACCGAGGTGCCTCGTTGTTGGGTGTACCTCCAGGCAAAAAAATGTATAATGCCTGCTGGCCCTGTAATAAACGCCGTGCTGCAGAAAACCAAGCAAGGCAAGTCAGTGGCTGTTCAAACGGGCGGTCACCAGTGCGTGTGGGTTAAGTACCCCTTCCAGCGCTGCAGGCAGAACCAGGAATGGGTGCCGTAGGGTCGGACGTGTGTGTTGGAGGGTCTGTCCCGGTGACCGGCTCTGGGAGGGAGGAACAGGACACTTGTACGGATGAGCTCGGGCCAACGGAGACGGGCAGAAAGATGAACATAATATTGATAAATCGGGCTTTTTGGAGGCTTCGCTGCAAATCAGCACAGATGGCTCTTTCACCCACACCCTAGCAAAAATTGTGATTTATGGCAGGAGGCAGCAAGCATGTTGCCATGAATTACGGCAGTTTAAGAAGCTCACATTTGTAATTGGGAGCTGGTAATTATTTACCATGAAATGTGATCGTTACTGTCAGGTGATGATGCCATTCCCCCGCTTTATGCATTCAGTAACTTTTTGAAGACTCTGCGTGAACTCTTTGTGGGGGGTGGAAGGAGGAGCGCTGGCTCCCCTCCATCACCGCTACCAAATCGGGTGTGTGTTTTGGCAGTACTTTTGCTTGGAATATTCAATTCAGATTAATGTAATTTCAACATCTACTATCCCAAGTGTGTGGTGGTGCCACTAAACATACGCGTTTGCCAACCGTGAAGTGCAGGCCATGTCACTCAGCATGGGAGCGAAGTGATTCTTATCTCTCTCCCATGTGCGTACCTTTCAGATTAGCTCCACTGAAATCAGTGGTATTACAAGGGTTTAAAAGCAGCGGCGGTGGGAACCGGCCCAAGAGAGACAGCAGATTATCAGGCAGTTTGGGGTGAGGAACCGTGATTGTCTGGTCATTAATAGTCATGTTAAATAAAGATGCAGCACCACATTCTGGCTGCAACCGCTCAGCCCGATCCCTTCTCCATTCACACAAACGTGGGAGCAGCTGGGAGGTGCTGGGAGGACAAAGTTCTTCCCTGGGGCAAAGAAAGTCAAACCTCCTCTCTCGCTACTCAAGGGGTCTGTTTTGCCTGGAGCTGTGCATAAAGCAAGCCCATGTTACAATGTCTTGGATGCAGGTCCTTCTGAGACTGTGTTGTAGTTGTTCCTTCTTTTTTATCTAACTCACAGCAAATACGTATGTCTAGCCCCAGTATTAATTGGGGATTTCCTACTCTTATGAAGTTATCACATTCTTTAGAAAAAGCCCTTGGGTTGCAAACAAGAAATGCCTGCCTTCTCTTATTTTTCTTGTCTCCCTTGCATGTTAACTGTGTATATTATAAATTCAGTCTACTGCTGAGACTTTCTTGATTCCCCATAATATCAGCTGCATGGTTGCGTAACAACAGATGTCTCCTCCATTCTTGCTGCCTGATTGATTGTTTTTTTGTTTGTTTGTCAACAACCTTTCGAATTTCATCTCTTTATGAAAGGATTTTCAGTCTTGGGCAGAGGAACATCCTGAAAAGAGTATTCATGCCAAGAAAAAGAGACTAATTTTATTTTGCTGAATCATCAAGTCTCTCAGTAAAAATTACAACCCTCATCCTGCAAGAAACTACAGATGGACAGACCACATAGGGATTTGCTCCTACACAGGTATAGCTTGCTACAGCCTGGTCAGCCCAGCGGTGCCATTTTCCTTTGATCTTGGCCAAACCTCAGTGAAAATCCCTGCTCTTGGGCAATCCTGTTCTACCATCTGCCTTTGCTCCTGAGCAGCTCCATTCAGCCAGACCCCTCTCTGACAGGTATGTAAATATTCAGCTAACAGAGATGCTGACGTCCTCAGGGTGTAAGTCCCTTACTTGAGTTACTCTTAATTCCCTGCACCAGGTTTTTGCCTCCCCAAAAACTGGCAGTGCCTTCATGAGACTGAAAAAGCAGAGCTAGGCAGAGAGCCCAGGAGATTGGCCCTTGGGTTCCCAGTGCCTGCACAGCGTGCCATTTGCTGGATGGATGCTGTTATACATGTGAATAGATTACTGTTCCATTCCTGTCATTTTTACATTTCTCCATCTGTATGGATTTTTTCAGGCACAATATTTCACATCCAGGTGGCTTCCTTTGTGCTTTCACCATAATAAAATGGCATAGGGGAGCAGGGAAATAGCTGCCATTGCCCCTAAATGTGTTGATGATTTTCAGAATATATTTCTTGAAGAAATAGTCTGGTATATACATAGTGTGTTAGGAGGCAAATGAACACGTGTCAGGGAGAAGAACTAGTATTTAAAACCCATAAAAGGAAGAATTTATTAATAAAAATACAATGTGAACTACTTCAAAAAGTAAGTTCTGGCTTCTTTTGCATTTTTAAGGCGTAAGAGACTCCATCTCTCTTCTCT
This sequence comes from Buteo buteo, assembly GCF_964188355.1. NCBI lineage: Eukaryota > Metazoa > Chordata > Aves > Accipitriformes > Accipitridae > Buteo > Buteo buteo. The sequence goes on along the minus strand of NC_134184.1, from coordinate 32,463,354 downwards.
TCATGCAATATCTGTAGTTTTGCCATAAAGACGAATTTCACTGTCAAAAAAATACCTGGAAAAATTCATTTATGCCTGCACAGCTTCTAGTAAATACGAAAAAAGAGCAAGAAAGAATAGTCTTTGCCCTGGTCATTGCTTTGTCATATTGGCAAAGTTCTATGACGTTACCAGAAGAGCCACCCTTTTGATTTTCTCTCAGTGACTTTTTCATGCTAATACCCACTTTGATGCTGTACCGATGAAGCAGAGCATCCTCAGCTCCTGGGGCTCAGAGCCCCCCCTCTGTACCTGGGCACTGCTTCACCCCGATGCTGGGTATCATCTGGAGTGAAAACCTTTTCTGTGCATCCCCAGTGCTTGTCAGGAAGCGGGGACAGGCTCCTGTATATACAGCGATTGCTAAATCTAATGGTGTGTTACTGTGCAGGCTTTCTGACCAGCTGTAGCTTGCTATTTGTAAGACCCTGTTATTACTGGCTCATACTTTATTTTAGGGACATTATCCTGCCTGTATGCTTCTGCTGGTGCCTTACTGGTGACCTTCTGTGCTATGCCAAGCTCAAGACTCCTCAGTAAAAGACTCTTTGTGAGTCTTCACTTTAAACTTCTTAAAAAAAAATAAATATATATATATTCTCCTTCTCTTTCCTGCCCTTTCCCATACCTTCTCTCTTTCTCTCTCTATCGCTCTTGGCTTTTGCTTCTGTGTCTTTTGCTTCTCTGTCAGAGAGGGCACCCACCCCAGGAGTGGGGTAAGGACACGTCACCTGTAAGCTCGGTGGTTTGCTGAGAGAGGGAAGGGAAGGGAAGGGAATGGAAGGGGAGGGAAGGGAACGGAAGGGAATGGAAAGGAAGGCAAGGCAAGGCAAGGCAAGGCAAGGCAAGGCAAGGTTGGCAGGGAAGAAAGCAAGAAAGACACAAAGTAAAGAAAGACACAAAGTAAAGAAAGAAACATGTAAAGAAAGAAACACGTAAAGAAAGAAACACATAAAGAAAGTGTGTGTTGCTGTTAGCTTATTTACTGTCATTTTTTGTCCCTTACAGTTCAGTCACACCAATATTTTCCCTTGTTTTCCAGGCCTTCACTGGGATTTTTCACCCCCCAGATCATTCAGTACATTTTTCAAATCTTTTCATTCAAAACAATTATCTCTGAATTACAAATGACCTTCTTAGAGCATTTCTCCACCCAAGTGTAACCATGTGTGGTTGAACATGATAGAAAAATTATCTGGTACTAGGGCCCTGGGTAAGGTCCAGAGAACCATATCAAACTAGTAGTGCTTTCAGTTAGACCTTTGATGCTAAAAGTACGTGAGGGCCACAAGGCATTTGGTGTTGGATAGCTGTTTACCAGGACAAAAATGTGAGGAGGCAGTAGGTCAGTGTCAGGAGGAATTAGACCTGTCGTGCTGCTGACCTTTGATGAACCTGGAGACTGTCGTTTCTCCTTTCTGTGCTTTTCTGTCATTTGTCTGCCTTCCTCAACGAGAGTCCTTGAAGCAGGGACATGCATGCTGCATGTTTATACATTGCCTAAAAAGTTCCTGCCTGGATTAATGACTATGTTGCAAAGACTATACCGCTGCTGCATCGTTATATTGCACATCAGTTTGCCAGCACAAATTCTCCTTGTCGGGGTAACCCCAGGGATAGAGGGAGGTGGATGGGGTAGAAGGGAGAGCACAGTCACCAAACTCTGCCCACCCCGGCTGGCCAAGGAAAGCAAGTTGAAAATAACACACATGTTGGGACTGTACATAGGATTTCTGACCCACAACCTTCATGCTGCCCTCATTTGGGCTGGCCACGATCCTGTGACTGAGAAGGACTTGTGGCAATGAACCCCATCTCCCTGATCTCCAGCAACTTTCCCCACTACTGGGGGTTTCCTCCTGCCAGGATCATCACCTTCCTTTTCTTTACCCCCCTTCTGTTTTCCGTTATCACTTCTTTATGGGAGCCCTTCTTTTGGGGCAACTCTGCTTTCCAGGACACCAAGCCCCACATTTCACAATCTAAATAGTTCATGTGCAAAGGCACAATATGTGATCAGTCTCCTAGTAGGTGTCTCTGCCCCACATCTCTTTATTACCTGGAGAATTCAGGACATGCTGCTTTTGGTTAGCCCCAGCATTGACAACCAGCCTGCACCAGTAGCAGGCTTCTGCTTGAGTGTTCAGAAGCTCATTTGGGGGCATTCACCCCCACATACATACACCCAATTAACTGCTGCCTGTTAGCACTCACAGCTTAAGCCACTTTTCACTTACAACTCCCAAGTTCCTTCTTGTCCAGTGCTGGATTATCTGGCCAGGAATAAAGCTTGAGCTTTGAAAATTTCCACTTAGTCAGAGCATGCGTGACACCTCCTCTCCCAGTGGGCTCACTGGTGTTCAGTGGGGAGCTGGAGTCCTTCTCAGATTGCTCTCCTCTTCCCAAACCCTTTGGTTGGGCTTCTCTACTCTACCAGGCCTGCAGAAAATCTGTAGGAACATGTCCCTAACACAACTAATTGTGAAATTTGGATAAACTTGGCCAACTTGGGCTTTCATGGACTGCTCTTCGCCCAGAACACAGGAAAAGAAAATGGGCAGCCAGAGTGAGGGGGAGTGGGATTTTTCCTGGTCTGGACTGAAGTTCATGACAGAGACGAAGTTTCTTTCCTTTTTTTAACCAAAGGAATAGGCTCTGACCTGGTGGAAATCCCATGACTCATGAAAAATTCTCGAGACCCGTACATGCTCCACATTCCTGACCCGTTTGAGCCCTCCCATCAGAGCCGTCACCACAGAGCCAGTCATCCAACTAGGGAAGGGAAACCATACCACGTGGCTTACATTTAGTGGCATTTTTCAAACACTTTTGAGAGAAATCACAATTGTGTTTGAAGAGTTTCCAGGGTGAAATATATCAACAAAGTTATTCAGTATGAATAATTCTCAAAATACTATTTATTGTCACACGTTAGGATCAAGAAGTAGAAAAGGATGTGTGAGAGAGAGAGCAAGAGAGAAAGAAAAGAAGGAAATTCTCCTCCCACACACTCAGAATATGTATCATTTCTGGATTGCTTCAAATTGAAAGGAACCCAAAAATTATGATTTCACATTTCCAAGAGAACTAAGCCCAGTCCCACACAAATAGCCTCACTGTAGTAATATGCTGCTAGCCACTCATCCTAACCCTGAACACACTATAAAGAACTGACCCAAGTAGGCTACCAATGCTAATTCTGGTTGTGGCTAGCCCTTGTGTGTTCGCTTTTCATTAACCCTGTATCACTCAGGTCTTCATTAAACCTGTTATCTTCTGGTGTGCTCATCCTGATGTGTCTTGAACGGTCAAAACCCAGACTGTGTGCTCACAAAACAGGAGATGGTTCAGGGGGACCAGCAAAGAGTCCGATTTGTGTTAGCTTGTGCAATGGTGACATCTTACAGATTTTTATTAATGTAAACCTGAGCCTGCTATGGTTTAGCCAGGAACAAATCTGCTGAGTGGCCTTCTTGTGAGCAAGAGTTGGGATATATCCTGGGGTAAATGGTCCAAGTGCCTGAAACGCAGGCAGGTCTGAGCTCTGTCCCCAGTCAGAAATGAAGCAAGATTCTACTTGCTGGACTAGGACTTTTCAAGAGTTGTGAGACCTTCCCCTAGGAAGCACCCTGTGTGTGCAGTGGTTTGAGTTAACAGAGCTCCGAAGTAATGTATCAGCCTTTACAGTGTCTTCCTGGAAAAGGAGATTCCTGCCTGACAGAACAGAGCAACAAAAGGGAACGCAGAGATTTTTATGGCTTTTGTCATCTTTTAATATTATTTTATGAACTGCGGTTATAGCAGTTTCAAATCGTAGCCATTGCTTGCTGCTTTGTTTTTACTTATCAGACTCAAAGCCAAAACTAAAAGTAAAGCTAGCATGTTTGACATACTTCATCCTGTGCAAGAGAACACCCTCTAACATCTAGGAAGAAAACACTGAATTAAAAAAATGAGGAAAGAAAGAAAAGGAATGAAAAGGTCTTGCTTTTATAGAATTATTATTCGAAAGCCACGGTACATGGCTCTGAGGCTGAGTGGTGTAGCTGTACATTGCACAGACTAGTGTATGCCTCTGACGTGCTAAACACTGATATCTCCTTATAATGATGTGTTAATGTAAGGGGAGTGATTTTGCAAAATTTTATGCCTTATTAAGGAAATGATTCAAGCCCAGGAAATGTGTGGGTTAAGTACTTGATTTCATAAACATGGGTTACGGTGGAAAAAAAGATTTTAGATATTATGTGGAAAAATGCAGTAAAAAACGCTGAATTAGCCCATTCCATTACATTGAATTGTTCAGCAATTATGGTCATCCCCCGGCCTAGAAAATTAAAGTATATGATGAAAACCCAATCTAAAGATATCCACTGCTGTGCTACTGAAGACATAGCATATCATGCTTAAAAGGCACTTAGGGCTTCAATGACCCAACAAAAGTTATCTGAGGAATAAGTTTAAACCAGCTGCAGTCCCAGCCCGGTGCTGCCCTCCTCTCTTTCCTTTCACTTCTCAAACCACTCACGCAAATAGGAATTGCAACAGATCGTCAGGGGCTCAGACATGCTCTTCATAAGTGGAAGATCTCAGACAAAACTCATAATTGCAAAGCAAGAGCAGTCTTTTGTGCTCTTCATTCCAGAAGGCAGGATCAGGCTGCCAGGCAGTGTGATGGGGATGGCCCATCTTGCTTGGGAAGGAAAATGTGTCATGATCTGAGCTGGGTGGAGTGGAAGAAATAGTTTTCAAATATTCGTTTGAACTTGGAAGCCACTTTGTATTTCACTGCTGTCCCCATGCCACCGTGTTCACTCACCACCACCGTTTGGTTGCTGGGTGGTATGTAAATGAACTCCCGTGGAAAGCTCGCTTTCCATGCACATGCTTGAGCAGTGTCTGCAAGTCCCTTTCAGGCTGAATAGCTATCTGCAGCATGCCTTTTGAACGACGCTGATTTTCTCAGTTCTATTTATGAGCTAGTATTTACTAGAGACATTCGCACCTACTGGGTATTAGCTTAGCAGATCTTTCTTTTTCAGATCCAAAAGCCACTCACTGATCCTTCTTTCTTGCTTTCTCTTGGTTGCCTCTCCCCAACGCTTAGAAGCAGTAACTTTAGCCAGATTTTTTTTTTTTTTTTTTTCTAAATTTAAAAATAATAATGTGGCTCCTCACTATAAAATGTCTGTCTCCTCCACTCCCAGCCTCCTGGGGGTTGCCATGGGCATGGTCTGCAAATTAAGTGGAGGCACTCAGCCCTCAGTTCAGCTCTAGTCAAACATTAGCTGCAGTGTTTACCCTTGTGTAATCTTCAGTTTTGCATTAATTTAATACTGCTCAGCACTTTTTTAACATATTCAGCAAATCCGTGGCACATAGTGCTTTGTGTCTGTATCTCCCCCATCAAACCAAGTTTTGATTTTTAACCAAACTCATCAAAGTAAACTCCTCGCAATACTTTTCTCCCTCTACTTTGATCTTTACATAATAAAAAAAAAAAATTATGTTGCTTTATGTGGTAATTCAGCTATACTCTGAGGGTTTTTTCCCCCTTAACTTCAAAGAGAGCAAATAGGAAATTGTTTTCATTTTTCTTTCACATTTCACAAACAACATGTTCTAGTTGTTTTTGAGCAGCAGAAGGTACTAAGCATCTCCCAATTAATAATTCCCAGGTAATATCATGGCTTCTTGTAAGCACAGATCTCAAGAAATTCGGATCATAACACAAACAAATAAAATTCTCTTTGAAGGTCTGGCTAAAGGACAGTCAGAAACAGAGTGGGAGCACATCATCATTCTTAATCAGCCTTCTATCTTTGAACCTCCTTCTTAGAAAAATGCAACAAACATAAATGTTGGAGAATTTAGTTAGAAAGCCACTCACCTCCTGGCTTCAAAACTGTAAAATCCCACTGCGCTGGAAAGAGCAGCAACTAATGCCACACAACCTAGAGATCTCGCCCCAGCCCTGTTACAGGTAATCCCACAACGAAGAGGGAAGAGATTTTGTTAAAGCAAGGACTGAAGTAAAGTCAACACCAGACCTCGGGCTTTTTGGCTGTCCAAATAAAGATCTAGCATTTCACGCCCACCAAGGACACTTGTGTAACTCCCACCCCACGGCAGAGCGGACAGTCAGGCTCTTCCACCAGCATTTGGATCGCATGATTTTTTTCTGGGCTGGTGAGGCACATCAGCACATGCCTCATCCCACCTAAACCGATATTAGTAACTCTGCGGAAGTCAATAGCTGTGTGACAGAAAGGTTTGGGGCTCTTTCCTTGTGTTGGGGCTCAGGCAGGGCCTGGAATGGAGCTGGAGGAGCCGGAGGCAACAGGGACCGTTCCCACCCCACGTCTCAACGCCCCGGTGAGGAGAGCCGGCAGCGGCAAGGGCACTTAGGCTGCGGTTAGGTTATACGGAGGAGCAAAGTCCAAGAAAAAGAGCTGCTTGAGCTCCGCCGCTTCCCCTCGCCGCTGATTTTTCATCAAATCCCCCTCGCCGTGCTGCTCCCACTCCGAGGACCCGACATGTCTGAACGTGGCCCTCAGGGAGGGGAGGCTGTGCTCCATCTCTGGCGCGCTGAATTTAGTACAAATAGCAAAAATCCCAGAGCAAACAAGGGAAAACACAGAACTTGCTGTTCCTTGTACATGAGATAATTCCCTTTAGCTTAGTGACATACATCGCCTTGCTTCGTCTCCCATTTGGGAAAGTGTACAATTATGAGTGTGGCCGGGAGCTGGAAGCACCGAGCCGGTTCTGCTGGACCGTCCCCCGCCGGCTGAGCGCTCCCCAGGGACCCCCTTGATCTCCTCACGCCTGTCTGAGGCCCTGCTCGAGTCAAAGAGATTAAGGAAAAGTCGGTGAGAATTTAGGCACGCCTGGCTCCAACAAGCCATTTGCACCAATTCACAAAGGAAAAACCTTGGAAGTGTTTCCAAAAATACAGGCCAGTCGTGTGAGTTAAGGCTGCGAGGGAGCCTAACGCGCAGACTTTCCCCATAATCAGGGTTTACCTCAACTCTGTTTATTCTGTAAACTCTGGTTTCTCAACAGAAACAGCTCATCATGCTACACCCCGGCTCGACAGACATGCAGAAAGCCTTTGTAAAGAGCTAGGAGTAGAACAGCCCAGCTGTTTCTTTCATGAAAACTGTTTGTTAGCGAACTATCTCATCATTTTCCAAGCATTTGGGGGGGGGGGCGCGGGGTGTGTGTGAAGATATTAATAATAATTACATGCAATGGGAAGCTGCCAGATTGATGGCACTGAAAAGCAAGGGAGTATCTCAGGCCATGGACAATTACCAGCGTGGACAGTAGCAGCGTAGCGGTCCCCACAGCCTCTGGTTAGGGAGCAGAGGAGAGGAGCCCAAGCTTTACCTTGAAGACAAGTGAATTATTCGGAGCAAGCCATTTGCTAGGTTGTCCTTTTCCTTTTTTTTTTTTCCTTTTTTTTTTCCTATTTATTTATTTATTTATTTATTTATTAGCTTTTGATTGGAGGAGTGAACTTCTGCAGAGCGCTTATGATTTCATTGATTTATTTCTCAGAATTGTCGAATAATTCTTGGCCCGCAGCCCATCCGCAAGGTATTCACGTGGAGGCTGCAGAGGCCAAGCAGCATGAGGGAGGTTGGCACTAGGTGTGGGTCAGGGCTGGAGGCCAGCAAAACCAAGGGAAAGAGCTCACGCTGGACCACCGTCACCCCAGGGCTCAACCCAAAGACCAGAGTGATGCTACCTCTCCCTTAGCTGACGAGAGAAGGCAAGATCTCTGCCGTGGCAGAGCTCGGCGGTTGTGCGACACCAACCAAGTTCGTGGCTGCTTTGCTCGTGGAAACATGCCAGTCCGTCCACGCAGTGACACCAGCATCCCCACAGCTATCAGCGGAGGTGTGGACTATATGTGCAGATGCAGCCTCCTGGCTCATTGCTTTTCTGTCCCTATCGCTTTTGTAATCAAGCGTCAGGACTGAATACCTGCATTCATTTATTCAGCATTCACTTGGCTATCGAGCCGAGTTTCCATTACAGAGGGGCATAAACAGCATCAGCAAGAATTCGCTTCTCAAAATAAATCAGTCAAATATTTGTGAGAAAAGAAATGCATGCTGTTTAGTCATGGTTGATGTTACTACAGGGTAGACCCACCAAAACAGTATGGAGGGGAAACAGTGATTCCCCTGCACCAGGATGGCTAATAAATTGAGGGCAACGCAACCTGGATCAAATTCAAACCACTGTAGACTCTTGCCTGTATTACTGCCAAACCCTGAGCCACCCAGTCCCTCTCTCCCTCACCCCCCCAAAATATGTTTAGATTCCAAACACAAAGCTTAATTGTTTATTAAGGAAGTGGTTATGATGGGAAAATAATGCCGCTGTGGAGGAAAGAGCAGGAGGGTTTTACAAGATGCAGTGGGATTTATCATCATCTCCTCCAGATCAACTCCCTCACCCCTTTCTTCTTCCTTTGCTTTTGCTTTAGTTCTTACTGAAATAGAAGTCACTTCTCTGGCTGTGGACAGGATGGTATGCAAAACCCACACAGGATGACTGCATTGTACTGATTATCATGAAAAAAGATCAGCTTTCCTTGTATTCATAGCCCTATGAGACCTCTGATTAAACGTGTGGCCTTGTTTAACCCCTGCTTTATTCTCCCAACACAGCTGGTGTAATTACAAACCAAACATATTTTACACCCTGTTGTAGTGTATTGATATATCTCCTGTTAAACAGAATGATTTCACGCATGGGAAGTGGAATTAATTTTTCCCTTTGAAGATATAAGACTGTGAGCTGGTACCTAACTATCTATTCTGTGTAATGATACCTATGAAAGCACCTCAAAAATCCATAGTCATGTATTTTGGCTGCTCAGATCTTAGCAGCATGTTTATAGGACCAAAGTCATCTCTCAGTCGTGTCCCGTGGAGCTGTACCAGGGACAGACCCACCCTAATGAACCACTGGTGGCAGTATCAGAAAATTCTCAATAATGGAGCAAGGCTCAAAAACCCCTGTCTCGTTCCTAAATCTGCAGTGCTCACATCATGTATATCTTTATTCGGTGATGCAGGATGACTCACAAAAATGTTAGCTCAAGATATATTTTAAACTCCTGAGCTAGCACTGTCCTGAGAAGAAAATTCTAATTTTGCTTCCTGTGGGCATACTTTCGAAAGCAGATTATAAATCTGAGTAGTGAAAATTGCACTCCCTTTTTTTCCACACAGGCAGTTTTGGAAGATCAGGATTTTTCACTGTAAAAACAGCAAATTGCCCACACAAACAATTTACATGCACACCCAAAACCACACACCCCAAATCCCATGCTCCTGTTCTCCACCCTTGCACAGTGTGTTGCTCTCTTTTCTTCTCTGGCTGGTCTAAGCTTGGCTTTGTGAGATTGCCCCTAGCTTTGCAATAAAAAAATCTAGGTCCTTCCATCGAGGCGGGAAACATTCGTGCTCTAAATCCAGCAGAGCCTGTTCCATTTCTGGCTGGATGCAACCAGGTCTGCTCATTCACTCTGGGTGTTTCGAGTGGAAATCTGTGCTGAGGCCGTTTTGAATGTCTAGCTGTGAGTGTCAGGTATGAAACGAGTTTGGAGAAAGCTGGTCCCATGGTGGGACACAAGGCAGCACCGAACAAGCTAGCACTTCCAATGGGAGTAGCACAGCTGCCTTCCCACGCTGCCCTGTCTCGCAGGGTCTGTCTCTGCCAGTGCAACCCCTCTTCTCCTGGGAACCCCCTCCCTCCTTTTGGACCCAGTTCGGGGTGCCTCTCACATCACCTTGACTCCACCTTCACTCCCAGGTCCCCATCTCCTATCGACTTCGCATCGGTCTTGCTTTTCTCTTTTGGAGCAAAGGAAGTACTTCTTTCAAAAAAATTAAATCCACGTATGATTCCGGGAATAGCTGACTTCAAGGACTGCTCCCTACGGAGAGCACAGGCAAGATCACAGCTGCTTCAGTTTCCTACGGTACTGCTGTGGTATCTCCCAGTAGGCTTTCAGAATCACAGTATCACAGAAGGGTTGAGGTTGGAAGGGACGTCCGAACATCACCTTGTCCACACCCCTGCTCAAGCAGGGCCACCTACAGCAGGCTGCCTAAGACCACATCCAGTCGGCTTCCGAATGTCTCCAAGAGACTCCGCAACCTCTCTGGGCAACCTCTGCCGCTGCACAGTCACCTTCATGGTGAAAAAGTGTTTCCTGGTGTTGAGAGAGAATGTCCTGAGTATCAGTTTGTGTCCATTGCCTCTGGTTCTATCACTGGACACCACTGCAAAGAGCCTGACCTCGTCTTCTTTGCACTCTCCCTTCAGGTATTTATATATATTAATAAGAACCCCCTGAGCCTTCTCTTCTCCAGGCTGAACAGTCCCAGCTCTCCCAGCCTTCCCTCCTCGTAGGAGAGGTGCTCCTGTACCTTCGTCATCTTTGTGGCCCTTTGTTGGACTCTCCCCAGTATGTCCATGTGTCTCTTGTACTGGGGAGCCCAGCACTGGACACAGCACTCCAGGTGTGGCCCCACCAGTGCTGAGTAGATGGGAATGATCATCTCCCTCGGCCTGCCGGCAACACTCCTTATGATGCAAGCCATGGCCCCATTCGCCGCCTTTGCCACAAGGGCACATTGTTGGATAAATCTAAAGCAACACTTCTGAGTGATATCCACTGGGAAACGGCTCTCCTTCTCTGCTGCAAGTCCAGACTGTGCGGTCCTCACAGCTTGCAGACCAGTTGTACAAATGGTGCACGCCATCATTCCCACCTTACATTCTAAGCAAGGTCTGGCCAGAACATCCAGCCCCAGATCCCTGGATCCGGCAGGGGTTAGACGGCCAAACTTCACCTTGTGTGCTGGAAACTCAGCACGTGTTTGTTGGGAGATGTCCAGGCAATGCATGATCTGGCTGCTTCTTGCAGTGGGGTTTTCAAAAGCTGCCAACACTGGCCCTACTCTGCTTGCATATAGCAACACAAAGGTTTTCAAATCCATCATCTTTTTTCAGTAATTAGTGCATAATCGTATTCAAGCAGTATATCATAATTAGCTTCTCCCTCGAGACCGCTCTCTGCCACACACAGATTCAGAACATCTTTATTTTCTTCTAGAAGGCATTAATCTTTACAATTAGGCATTTTGGCTTCTTTTTCTCCTCTATCCCCACCCCAGTAGAAACTGTCTTCTCATCATGAGCCAGTTAGGCAAACCTACAGAGTGCTGCCTGCATTTAAACCTTAAATCCAGTAGCATTTCAAAACAGGCCTGCTGCTATAGTTGGTCCAAAAGTTTGCCCCTGATCCGAGCGGTCTTCTGCAGTACACAATGTTATGAGCCCATGCAGTACTTTCTGCACAGAAATGTGAGTAGCTTGCCGCCGAGTAACTTATTCTGATCTCTGCTGATGTTTTTTTGTCTTTTTAAATGGGTTTGGTGGGGAGAGGGAAAGGATGCTCTGGTTTTTGAAGAGGCTTTATGGTTTCCTTGCACCAAACTGCTGATGCTGTGTGTGGCCATCGCACCCATAAGAACCGGAGTCTGGTGTTGTCCTGGGAAGAGGAGGGTTAATTTGCCTGAGTCCAGCCACTGGGCTTAAGGGAAGAAGAGAAACTGTGATTTCAGAGGACTATTCCTATTTGCATTGTACTTGAAAAGAGAAGCTGTCCCAAAACACCATCCTTCTGCTGCTGAGCTCAGGGAGATTTCAGGGGGTCAGAGGAAACAGGGCTGGACCCCAGCTCTGCCTCTCATCACTGGATGTTCGTTATGCATGTAATGTTCTTCGCTCTTGAAATTTATTTCAAGGTCAGAGAAAATTACCTTCTGTGTATATTGGGTCGAGGCATATTTTGTTAGCAAAATTTATAAGATGGCTTGTTTTAACAGTTGTTACAGTAGATTGATTGGGTAATATTTACTTGTGCTATAATTATCTTATTTCATAGTAGTGAATGTGAGGAGGCAGCTAGGCACGCTGAAACCAGAATAACAGAAATCAGGAGATTTGCAGCAGGAGGCAAGGTGTTGTACTGTATATAGTGTTGTGTCTTGTTATTTATATCAAGCTAAACTTGTTTTTCCAGCTATTTGTGCAATTGACCAACTACCCAATAAATTACATCATTTCCAGCACTGAATGGCACCATGACATGTTAACTAGGAATTTAAGCACCAGAAAATAATCCTGACTGACTTAAAAGTGCAGCTATAAAAGCCCAATGAAAGCCAATTTTCTGAGGCAGGATGGGGAGGGGGAGAGGTAGGAAACAGGCAGGAGGAGGAAAGGAGGGAGCAGGGCTGGGAGACAGACAAAAAGAAAGCCTCATGCACAACCAGATTCACAGACATGCACAAGTTTTAAAATTCTTAGTCTAAAAATATATTCCCTGTAAAAATTCACTTGCGGCTCTTGGCTGAGCCGACTCTGAGCCCTTCTCATGTTTTCAGGTGTAGACGAACATCTGCTTAGAGGTGAACTGCAAAGAGCTCATGCAAAGTTAAATATGTGTAACTGTATGTGGCAAATGTCCCCAAATAGAATTGTAAAAGCAGAGATGCATTCCCCACTTTTATTTTAAACTTTTTGTATGTAGGAACAGGCCAATGTGGAACGAAACAAGAGTTCAAGGATTTTTTTTTTTTTTTAAAATAGACAGACACAAACTTCTTAAACCTTTCCCCTAAGCAAACGATCTCACAAAGACACCATGGTCTGAGGCAGTGAGACCAGGAAAGGCTGGCGCCTGCCATCAGCAGACACTTGGGCAAGGCTAAGCACATCACCGGGCACGTCGGCTGCCGAGGACCCCAGCCCAGGCTGGAGAGTGCTGGGGCTCCCTGCAGCCCACTCATCCTGGGTTTCTTCGTCTAGGGGCTCACCCTGACATGAATTTAGGAAGTGAGAAGGATCCCTGAGCCGAACGGACGAAGCATCTTCGTCGGCGGTGGTGTCCCTGCAGGTGGTCCCAAGGCAACAGCCCAGGAATGAAGTGGGAAGAAGGATCCCTGGGTGGCGGGGGGCTCTCTCCTCTCCTCCCATCGCAGCCCCATTTCCCACAGCCTGGCACCGGGGTTTGCTCCCCGAACCAAGGCTCACCCCAAACCCAAGCTTGTGTAAGCTTCGGTTCATTTTAGCTTGGGAAATAAGAATCCTGCAATTGCGCTGCCTGTCTTTTAGCCTCCCCTTCCTCTCTGTACACACACCCTAATAAATTTAGACTCCGGTTTCAACTAACATTAACCAAGGGAAGAGAAGATAGACCCGAATTTGTGACCCCAGTGAGGGAAGGGTGCGCCAAACTCAGCTGTTATATTTGGCAGGGGCTGCCCGGGCGGCCAGCACAGCCTTTCTGGCTGGCAAGCGAGCACGCAGGCAGGCTACAAACGTGCGCTCAGCTACACGGTGCCTCGGCCAGAGGGGAGCTGGGATAATCTGGGGCTGTCGCCAGGGGGTCAGGGCATTCGTAGTCAAAAATGCAAGTCTGTGTGAGACAAACCGTCACTGTCAGAAAATCCCGAAGAGTATGAAACGGCACGACAGGAGCTATTCATCGCAGTTCGGTCTCCCTTTTATCCTTTTGCATGATTGCTTACAAGAACAGAGATGGCAACCTCCCTTCAGTCAGAAAACAAGGCACCAGTACAATGTCTCCTGGGGATCCCTGGATGCCTGTCTTGGCTGGGAACAGGGTCGGCACCTTCTCCATGGATGGTGCAAGCCAGCACCTTGCCTTCGGTGTTCCCCAGTTTCTCATCCAGGCATCCAAGCAAAGAGCAACAAGAGCGTCGCAGCGTGCTGAAATATGGGGACGCCTGGGAGAGCCTGCAGGCTCTGAGGAGCGAAGCTCGGAGCAGCGGGTTTCCCGAGAACCGCCGTACCTGTGCGGCTCTCATCGTCTGTCCTCTGAAATCCGCACGTTCACACGTAGATTTATAAGCTTCCTCCGGCCTTCTGTCTGGCAGGGTGCTCGAAGAAACCGGTGCCACACGCACGTTCACGTCCACCCTGCCACTTCCCACGCGCGCTGCCGTCTCCGCAGGCAAGGACGGGCACTCGCGCCGCCCCAGGTCCTGCTCTCGGCTCCTTTTCCCCGGGGTCAGTCGGTTTGCCCCAGTGTAAGTGAGAGCACAAAAGCTGGCCCTTTATCAATGGGGTTTGGTGCTCTTTAATGGGATTAGCCAGTTCCACCCAGTGCTGATTGCTACAAAGGCTTTTTCTCCTGTGTCAATGACGTGTTACATCTTAACGTGTGTGGTCATATCTGCAGTCGATTTGTGCAGCTCTTTGTTCTTTGCACATGTTTTTATTGCCTAGGGGGCATGCAGCAACCAGCCAGCGAGCTTTTGTGGTGCCCAGTTTACTTGACTGTTTATGCAGTTAATGCACTGCAGCCAAAATAAGAATCTGCAATACCAATTCATTGAAAGTAAAGCTGTATGACAATTGCAGGGTGCTTTCAGAATGGCAGGACGTAAAGGATGCAACACTGCCAACAGCCCACGGTATAGCTGAGGTACATCCCATTTAACTTTAGCAACCTATTCGCTGGGCAGCTAGATGTTTACCCCCTCCATGATAAAAACACGTGAGAAGCAGCACCCTCACAGGGCAATTCATCCCCTCTCCCTTAGACATCTCCTGAGGTTGAGATGAAACACCCTGTAGAGGTCCCGCTGTCTCTCTCCTTCCTCATCAAGGATGGAGAGACCCTCACACAACTGGTTTTTCGGCAGCCAGCACCAGGGTATGTGCATCACCCCAGCTATCGCATTGCACAGGACTATTGAGGACTCAGAAACCTCAAAGCTTTTCCCAGAAAAGCCCCCAAATTGCTGTTGGAGGGTATGAATATTTGATTAATGATAACCTGAGGTGCCTGTGGATGTTTTGTTAGAAGCATAGAAGTGAAACATTCTTTTGCCTACCACCAACAGATATATGCTGTTCCCTGGTCACAGACCATTTATCGTAAGACCATGAACCAGCAAGCACCCTGACAAAAGTACTGGCCACTTATCAGGGCTTGAAAAGTCTCCCAAACCTGGCACACAACATTATTCTAGTCCAAGCAGCTTTCACAAAGAAACATTCCCTGGTAAGTAGTATACAAGAACCCAGTTTCAGTTAGTGCATCCAAATTTGGGGAAATATTCAGGGAGACATTATCAAGAGAGCAAGGAGTTTGGAGCATTTGGAACCCTTTATACCAGAATTGCCTGAACTAATTGAAGTTTCAAAATGGTCATAGAAACATATTAGTTATGGAAATGGAAATTTTCTATTAAATTCTGTTAATATCATCAGCCATAAAATTCAGAGGGAACACTTATGTCTTACCACTGTTGTGAAGTAAACTAAAAGTTCCTTTACCTGAAAATAACAATTCATTTGTGGGCTGGGGATCAGAAAAGTTCATCCTTCTATTTTAGTTTTGAACTCCTTTGTGTTCTGACCACTCTTTCTTCTACTTTCCTCTTCTTTTTAACTTCTCTCCAATTTTTCAAATGAAAAAATGGAAAAGCAGTTGGGGGATTATTTTGCTTCTTTCCTACCTTTTTAATGATATCTTCCTTTTCTCCCAGTAGGAAAAAAAAAAAAAAGTTATGGTTAAAGGATCATGAAATGTTATCTGTAACTGTAATTCTAAACATCAAGAATAGAAAATCCTTTTGGGGGTTTTGTAGGAGAAAACACCACTGTGCCTGCCCCACTCGGGGGGAGCTGCGCAGCGTGCCCCACGTCTCAGTGGTGTCCCATCCACCCAGAGGTCTCCTCAGCGGCCCCGGACGAGGGGTCTGGTTGCGTGGAAGCAGCTCAGCACCTTCACGGCACCTAAGAGCCCACGGGTGGCTGGGCAGGGGGTGTTTTGGGGAGCTTGGCACGGGGCAGGGCTGGCTGTGCCTCCCCTCTGCTGGCGGCGCCCGGCTTTTTGGCTGCTTGGCCGTGTCCCACCGCCCGAGCACCGGCATTTCCATCCAAACCCCTCTCACGTGCGCTCTCCTGTAACGGCAGCCACTCCGGAAAGCATCCCCAAACCATACAGGTTAAGACGTAATAATCAAATTGGAAACTTTCTGGCACTACTTTTCTACACATTAAATCCTCGATAACAGATTAGCACACGAGAGCCTCTGAGCAAATGTAATGACTCCTTCCCTGTGCTCCCTCCCCTCAGCAAACCTATGGCTGGAAAATCTATAAATGTGCTATTTCAGCTGTTTTAAGCAGCTTATCATGATTTTCTGAAAGTCTGGCCTCAAGACTCTGGATCCCCTTCTTAATAACATTTAATGCTACCATTATGTAATTGAATCCATTTTGTCTGTGTGGTGGGAATATTATTAAACTGTAATTCATTTCACTGTCCTGATGCACTTGGACTTTTGGGTCCAAGTCTGGAATGTCAAAAGCTGAAAAGAAGAGAAAAGAAAAGAAGAGAAAAAAAAAAGAAGAGAAAAGAAGAGAAAAGAAGAGAAAAGAAGAGAAAAGAAGAGAAAAGAAAAGAAAAGAAAAGAAAAGAAAAGAAAAGAAAAGAAAAGAAAAGAAAAGAAAAGAAAGAAGATAAAAGAGAAGAAAAAGGAGAGAGAAGAGAAGAGAAGAGAAGAGAAGAGAAGAGAAGAGAAGAGAAGAGAAGAGAAGAGAAAGAAGAGAAGAGAAGAGAAGAGAAGAGAAGAGAAGAGGAAAAGAAAAGAAAAGAAAAGAAAAGAAAAGGAAAGAAAAGAAAAGAAAAGAAAAGAAAAGAAAAGAAAAGAAAAGAAAAGAAAAGAAAAGAAAAGAAAAGAAAAGAAAAGAAAAGAAAAGAAAGAAATCTAACCATCCAGCACCTTCCATTACCAGCCTGAATTTTTTCCACAAAGAAGAATTATCAGTTCCTTTATCACCCCTGTTCTTATATTTCTTATTTTTTACCATATGTGCACAAAGCCCATAGGGCTCCTATTCATTTGTCAGAGCTTCATCCTTTCCTGATATGGGGAGATTCTTCATTATCCCGATTTGCTGAGTCTTAACTTTTTTGCCAGAGAATTTTTGGAAATGCAATCATGTCAGGGATGGTACTTTTTTACATCTGTTGCCCCCTCCATATTAAGTGCTTGGCCTGTGGCCAGCCATCTTACAAGTAGCCATATTATTATTGAAACCACATGCTCATTAGTGAGGCTGGCACTGGCTCAACAACCACTGTCCGAGGCTAACATTATATTCCATTATATCCCAGACAACAGGACAGTGTAGCATACAGTTTGTTCAGAAGAACAAACAGTCTCAGTTGACAAAATCTGAATCTTAAGCTGTCAGAAACGCAATCCATTTTCTGTCTCTTTGCATGTGGGCTCTAGTAGTTCAGAGATGTGTTTTGAAAGAAAATACTGTACCACTAGCTTATCTTCTTGATTTTTAATTTCAAGGTTTGCAGGGACAGCAGGAGTTCCTGGGCCCTTCTCTAGTGGGTTTAATCACTTTATCCCTTGGGAGGCATGCAAGAGTATTTCACTTAATATACAGGAGTGACTCATAATCATTGCTTTCAATTAGGAATGTCCTCTGGGATTTCTGGGAACGGTGTTCTCTTGGTTGGGGGAGGGAAAAGAGAATAAGAGGGAGAAACACAGACAGAATCAGACCAGTTCAGACCAACTTTTCCAAGAAATGCATTTCAAAGTGGGCAAGCTCCCACTTTCCCTCATACATCCAAACCATTTGCCTCGCCCAACATAATTACTGGCACCGCTCTATAGACATCAGTTTCGTAGCTTAAACCAAGGATTTATGTAAACATCGTCTTGCACTGAAGCCCTTGCTTGTTTATCTTTGATAACCGTATAAAACAACACTCGCTAAGGTCGGAAACCTCACAGGCTGGAAAATGGACTGGGACATTTTCAATGTTTCTTTTCCTGCTGGAAATAGCTGCAGCTGAAGGTCAGTTCCTGTTTCTCCTGCTGTAACAGGTATTACACCAATGGCTGTGTGCATAAAGTCTCAGGTGCAATATAATATTTCTCAAAGACTTCTGGACTGACTTAAGTTCAGTGATTTCTCACAGCAGTAACCTTATTCCATTAAACTACTTTCATGCTGGTGACCGGGACTTGCAGAAATACACAGGGTTGAGTCCAACAGTTTTTAAGGTCCGTACAAAAAAGCAAGACCATCCCACCCCCATCCAAAACACGAGAGGAAAACACTTTCCTTGGCTTTAAGTGTACCCGTTCTTGTATGAAAGTGCTGCATCCTGTTCCCAGAAGCAGGGATAAACTTGCATTTATCATAACTCTGAAGAGTAATAAAGGCTTACAGAAGAAAAGGCCATTATAAATTCCTGCAGTTCAGAGTTTTATAGAGGCAAGACCTATTTGCAAATACAGACTACAAGAAGATAGCAAATAAGCTCCTTTTCTTTGAGGAAGGGAAGGGTTAACCCTGACAAATGACATGCTAAATTTAGAGTCATTTTTGCATGTGGTTGCATGTCTAGTTGGAACGAGTCTGCCAAAACTCATTTTACTTATGACCCTTTACAGCTAGCAGAGAAAGAGGTCCATTGTTTTCTTTGTATTAGCGAGATTAAAAACACAGTCCCCCCAACTGAAAAGGCAAGCACTGGAAGCACTGTCTGAGGCAAAAAGAAGCATTTTTAATTCTTAATAAACCACATACAGACACACATCTATATGTGCGCATCCAACACATGCAAGCATGTGTATATCCTAGAGGGCCGGATCTCATTCTATAAGCAGTTACATGCCATGTGGGTGAAAACAAAATGAGAGAAAAAGGGATGCGTCTCTCACTGGCCACCCTTACTTCAAACGCTGCGGCAGAGTCTTCCCCTCGTAGCCCTCGGGAGGTGCCTTGTACAGAGGGTCTGTTACCGCATCTCAACCAGATGTGGCCAGGGAGAGATGCAGATGTGCCACCACCCTTCTGGCACAAGTAGGAGGGAGCAGAGCGGTTGTGCTGGGGATGGCTGCTCTCCCTCTCCGGAGCTGCAGCACATTGCATGGAGCGAGAGCAAGTTCTGTGGGTCCAGCCAGCCTCAGCAGGGAGGCACACATCCACCCACTTCATCTTCGGCAAGCGCCTGCTGAGGATGGGATCGGTTGGACGTAGGTGTCCATGTCTGACCTAGTTACCACAGGGCTCATTTGGCATTGGGGCAGCGGGGAGAAACAGACACTTTTGGACACTCTTCATCTTGCTTTAATGCAGAATGTCTTCAGTAGACCTCCACGGGCTCTCGGGGGAGCTAGATGACGAACGCAGGTGTGGACATCTCTACACTTGACATCAGCAGCTAGCCAGGATGAATCTTGCCCTGGGTATTTCACAGCTCTTCATATTTCTTTCCAACAGGTAGTCTTTGCCTCCTGCCTGCTCCTGATGAGGAGCTGGCCTTGGCCCTCCCAAATCTTGCTCTAGCTGGCAAAACTCCTGCAGGAGCTCCCCCAGGGTACGACCAGCTAGAAAAGGAGTCAGCCTCTCGTGAAAAATAGCAGAACAGCTGCACAGCGTTTCTGTGGGGAGCACAGTGGCTGAGCAGCAGGACTGTAATAACTGTCTACCTACACAGCTCTTCAGTTCTCCGTCAATGGTAGAAAACTCATTCCTTTTTCCTCTCCGGGTCAGAATATTTATCTTCTGGCTGCAAGAGGTACACATCTAGACAAAGCGCTTGGTTTTCCTTTGAGCTGCTGAGAGCACTCCCTGACATTGGATGTGTCTTTCCCAGACATTGAATGCTCCTGTACACATAAGGCTCTCATGGAAACAAGGTAAAGCGGATAGAAAGAAATAACATCTTGCATCATACCAGCTGAAATGGTTAGGAAAAAACAGATGAAGTACAGGAGCTGTTCATTAGTTCAGAATGAGGAGGCAGCAAGCTTCAGAACTAAATCTGGAATGTGAACTATTGCTCTGAATTTGGCTATGTTAATCAGTGAGGTGATTTGCGAGAGAAGATGGTTTCTACCAGTTGTGCAAAAAGTTGTGCTACTGAGAAGAGAGGTCCCTTTGAGACAGACAGTCAAAGAGAGAGAAGTAATTATCACCAATATAACACCAAAGGGTTAGTTGGAAGGAACTGGAAAATTACAATGTGCACAAACCAACTTCTCAAGCAGTTTAGGCAGAATTTAGTCACCCATGTCCAAATATGTGATCCACAAAGGATTTGCTTAATCCTTTAGATGTCTGAGAGTCTGTGAGCGCTCGAGTTTGGACAGGAAAGCTTAGTTTGGCGTCAACATTTCTGCTACAAAGCATGCCCAATGGAACCATGATACTGGCTGAGCCAAATACTTTTTCTCCATCTCTGCCAAAGACTCTGAGATTCATGGCTTGTGCCTCAGTTCATGGAGGCTGGATACAGTAAACATGTTCAAAGCACACCTGAAGTTCCCTGACAGTCATGAAAGCTTGAGATGCTTTCATTAACAGGGGTGCTGGGGAGAGTCTTATACATAACAGCTCAGCAGTTAGTCTGTGATTTCCTCGAAGAGCAAGAGGGAGGTAAGTTCCCTCAATTAGGGTGCTCGCACTCCTTATCACCCCCTCCCACAAAGGCGTCCGAGCCACCCAACCGCGGATGGCATCAATTGCTTGTTTCCCTGGGAAGCAGGTGGAGCAGCTCCCACACCTCCTGAGGAAGATAAGCCCCTGTGCCAAAAGGAAAATGAGAATTCATGAGGCCAGAGAAAGGCCAGGCCAGGCTCTGCAGTCTTCTGCTCTGGACACTTTCCCCAGCAATGGGGACTCCTGAACTCCAGTTCTTGAAAGATTTGGGTTCAGCTCAGCCAAACCAGCAGGACTTTTCAGTGTACACAGCTGCAGACTTGTAGGAACCTAAGAGCTTTTTTGGCTCAGATTTTGGCACCTGGTGACAGTCTAAATCACACATAAGACGTCAACATCCTTTGGATTTTGCCCTAAGGGCTCTATAGGTATGTATCCATGGCAGAGGCATCTACGGACCAAGAGGTCTTGGGATCTGCAGACATTCTTGCTGACAAGGAGCTACCACAGTTAGGTCCTGTCCCTGATGCCTCATTACTCTTTCTTTCCCTTATGCCAAACTCAACAGCCCACCAAAGTCCAGCAGTTGCCAATGGTTTCAAAAGGTGCTGATGGCTGCACTCCTCATAGCACTGGTATGGAGAAGGGCACCCGCACCTCTCCCTCACCTCCATTCTTCTGAGACACTCTCCTTTCACTTCAGATGGTTGCCAGTGCATAACCAGGGACACCAAGTGGTCTCCAGATGCATCAAATCCACGTTCCATAAACAAGAGGAAGGGTTTACATGTCTCCCACCCAGTATAGAGTAGCTTAGGTCTTTTTCTATTTTTTTATTCATAGTTAAGATCCCACAGGTGTTTCCACTACACAGAAATTTCTGTACCTCTTTTGATGCCCTCTGTCTTCCTGATCTCAGTGATTTCCCAGAATACTGACTTTCATAAGTTAAATATATGTTGTGCAATTGATTTTATCAATTTTAATTTGCTGTCTCAGTTTCACTGAGTGTTCCCGGGGTTTTTTTATGTGTGTAAGGAAAAAAGGTAAGGAAGAGCATCTGATTTATCTTCCCAGTTCTATTAACTAGCTTGGATAGCTCTACCATATACTTCTCTTTTTCATTTCCTCTTTAAATGATCCCAACCTTTTCAGTCTCTCTTCATATGGAAGTCATTCCATGTCTCCAATCTTTTTTTATTGTCCATCTCCCTATCTAGTTTTACTGTTTTCTCTCCAGGGCAGGGAGACCAGTGGCGAGCGTGCCGTTCCAGGCAGCTGGAGGAGTACCATTTATGCCATGACACAGTGGGATACGGCGGTCTCAAACTGTGAATTCCATTTTGCATTTGAGCCTCCATTTTGCACGACATGCTGAATGTGTCTAACCCTGAGCCAGGACGTGGAAACACGCTCCAGTACAGCCCGCTGTCAAGGAAAGGTATTAGACGCTACCCGAGAAAGCCATTTCGTAGCAGTCTGGACCCAACAACTGCAATTGGCTTTGAACTGTTGGCCCAAACCCAAAGGAAAAATAGATTTCAAACAGAAGGTGCTGGCATGCCTGGTGGATCTGCAGCTTCGCAGTCTCTGCACATGGCAAGAGGAAAGACATTTTGCTTAGCTGGAGATACTGCTCTCAGCAGCGTTAGCTGCCCATTGCCGCACGATGAAGTACTGGTAGGAAAAAGAAACCCCTCCTGTTCTGACTGATGGACGAATCTCAGATTCATCAAAAAGGTGAGGTTGTGTGGAGGGAAAGGTGTAGTCTCCAGATGTTTGTCATGAGGCAAAGTTTTATGGTGACTTTGAAAAGAAAAATGATTGTGGAAATACCATATGGCAAGGAAGAGTCCCCAGACTAGCTAGAAATAGTAAGGGGACTAGAGGTCCTGTGATTTAAGCACAAATTTGATTTGGTTGATTTGGTCCGGTGGACACTACTTTGCATGGTGGATCCATTATATTTTACACTGTAGCTTTTTTTCATACCAACTTTTTCTCTGTTGGTTTTTTTTTTGTCGTGTTTTTCTTTAATCATTGCTGCACGCAAATCTGTCTTCGCAGTAACCAATGCCCTCCCAGTCAGTCACAGCATCATATCTTGCTTTTCCAACAGGGTCCATGTGGCAGGAGATGGGCTGGCCCTGCTCACAAGGCATTTCTATCCAGCCCCACGCTGTCTTTTCTCAGAGGAGACACTGCAGAGTACTGCCCCACCAGCATCCCGCACCCACAGGCTTGCCTGGTACTTGCAGCCTCCGCTGCTCCCATCCCAGCTCCCCAGGGCGTTGAAGACCCTCGCCCAGCTTCACACCTGCAGGGCACAGCACCGACAGCTATGCTGCTGTCACAGCAAATCAACCTGGTACGCACAGTTTGGAAATGGGAAAGGGCTCTACCTGCAGGAAAGGGAGGCTGCCACCCACCGAAGGCCCTTCTGGAGCTTTGGGCAGAAACCTTGAAGCTTTGGGTGGAGCATCGCGCTGCGCTGGGGAAGGAGACGGCGTGTCATTTGGACATCTAAGAACTGCCTCAGGTCCTTCCTGGATCACCCCAGGAAAGCATCTTCATGCCTCTCGAGATACTTCTGTACTTAATCCTGAGCCTTTTATTCATCCCGTTGCCCTTTCACATGATGAAGAAGATCCTCTCAGGACTCCATAATGTTCCAGACCTGCCAGACCCACCCTACCTCCACCTTTGCCTTGTCCTGCCCCATCACCTGCAACCTCAGTAGTCAACCAAGTGCATGACAAAGAACAACAAAATTGTCAGCTAGAAACTTATGGAAGAGGAGGGGAAGAGGTGACCTCAAGGCTTCATAAAACCTAATCAAAAGCAGAAGTGAAAGAGTGAGTGCTCTGGACACTAGGAAAGGCAAAGGTTTTGAGGTTTGGATACAGGAGTAGAAGTGAAAGAGGGAAGGGTTTTCCAAATTGCAGAGGCAAATGGGAAGAGCAGAGGGAATGGTAATGGATGCCTTATTCCCTGTAGTGGGAAGCTGTTCCTGGCTCTTGACAGTAGGTTATTACATGCTTTGCACACATAGCAAATAAATATTTCTTTTCCTTTCAGCACAAGTTATTTTCTTCCTCTGTAGCGAGCCTGGACATTTGTTTCCAAAACACCTATATCAGTGACTGACTTTGACTGGTCAGGGGTTTTTTACTATTTATGACTAAGTTAACAAACTGAACAGTAAGTCCTCCCTACTTCACACTAAGAACTGGAGACTCATTTCAAATCACTGGATTTACCAAATTAAAGCAAGTGAAGAACAACAATAAAAAGCAGGGATAATGAATGACAGTGTGCACTTACTTGGACAATTCTCATTGCACTGTTATTATTTAATGTGACATTGTATAATTTATAGAAAAAATAAAGCCTCCATAATGCAAGTCAAAATCACAGCAATTTGTCTGTTACTAAGTATTTGGTATTCGCACAGAGAGAAACCAGCTTTTCTGCGGCCCTGCCTTGTGCCAGGCAGTGTAAAGGAGGAAGGGTCCTGCCTCACCTGGTATGGGTTACCTTACACACGAGGGCTAGAAAAGCCAAGTCCAGGGAAAAAAAGTTCCTATGCCTGTAGGAAATGCCAGGACAGCAAAAGAGGTGATGCTGTTTTGGTCATGCCATTAATGGGCTCATTTTCATGAACAGACAAAAATCACTGGGCTAGAGCCACGAAAACACTGGGGACAGGAGGGGGTGGTGAAACACATTGGTGATTAACAGTCACCTCGGGTGCCTCGCTCCAAAATTCAGACCTGTGAAAGCCCGTTGAGCTTTTGGCTAGCTCCAGGGGCTGGTTTCTCCAGAAGTACCTGCTTCTCCAGGCACGTTGGATAAATCCATCTCACCACAAATGTGGGTGGAAGAAGCAGCGATTGCAACTGCACCACCGCCTCCTTTGTGCACGAGCTCAGTGGGAAGAATATTTATCACGTTTACAATAAACAGGGTTCAGTGTCTTTTTCTGAGGGAGTTCAAGCCTCCTTGGAGGGAATTCAGACACTTGATCTGTGACCTGACCAGGAGGCAATGAGATTGTTTCTTCTAATCCCTACAGCCCAACTAATATATCCCGGCTACAAGGAGATGTGGGGATAGCGCAGGAAACAAAATTGGTGGGTTTGCTTCTTGCATAGGCTTCTGGATAAGAGGTGGAACAGGGAACAGCACTCTCTTTTTCAAAACATTCACTTGCTCTGTTCTGGAGAAAGCATTTGAGGGCTAGTCCCAAACGAAGAACCCAAATTTCAGTCCATCGCATCACCACAAGAGAGGTGGCAGGCATCTCTTTTCCATTTACCATCTGATTTGCTAACCCAGAGACTGCAGGACTCGTTTCACCTCCGCAGGCTCAGCTTGGCAGGAGAAATAAACCCTGTGCCCTCAGCACAGACACCTGCACTGCGAGAGACTCAAATCTGCTCCATCAAAGCAGGAGCTTGCACCAGGGTTTCTCACATCCCTAAAAACTAGAGAGCTAGGGAGAGTCTCTTCTTTCCCTCCAAGATCTCAGCTGTGTCCCAAGGCAGAAAGGCTGGGAAGGACCAATATCCACTGCCAAAACACTGTGGAGGAGGGCGATGAGTTCCTGCCCTGGCTATTCTCTAGCTGATACAGGGGGGCTGAATTTCTTGTAGACCTAAAGTCAATGGTGCCTGGCTCTCGTTTACATTAAAGTTACCTTATAAACCCTAGCAATGTGAAGAGGCTCAAAGTGTAATTTATAACCTAGCTGAAGGTGTCTACTTACACTGACCTTAGTGTAAATGGGAATCAGCCTGGTAGGCTCTGTAGATCATTAGGGCTTGTGTAAGAAAACACCCACACTTGATTTGAAGGAACTGCTATTAGCCAAGAAATCACAAGCAATAATTCTCCTTTAGTAGAAATGAAATAGCTCATACTCATCAGACCAGACAATCCTCGTCAGGGGGCAAGGGCTGTAACCAGCTAGTCTGTAGTAGAGATTTCTAATGTGTGTGATTTCCAATTGCTGGTGAAAACTCATACAGAGTTGCCAGATAACATTTATCAGAACACACAATGAAAAAATATTAATTCCTTGGAGAAAAAAAATTTTGGCCCATATTTTTCTATTAAACCTGATGAGGAGGGTGAGGGGGAAGTATCTTTCTTCCCTGCTGTCTCTGTCACATACAAGGGAGTATAAACCTGCTTCATATAGGAACACTTTGCTTCAACAGTTATCTAGTGAGCTAGTAAATATAAATAACAGGATTAAATGTATTATTTGAGATTTGAGATGAATAGGTTATTTTATATTTTGAAAGCTAAGCAACATAGCTTTACCATGTACAGAACAGACCAGAACTTGGCTGCAGTCAGTGCCTTGAGGAATAGACTCCTTCTGGCAATCCTATTCAACAGTGCAAGAAACACCTAACCGTCCTAACTGAGAAAGCTTTTTCCAGAAAGGTATTGTAGGGGAGGGACAAACAAAGCCTTTCCAAGTCCATCTTTACCCTGAAGAATCCTTCCACATTGCTCTGTTCACTGAAACGCACAACTGGAAAAAAAAACCCCAAACCTCATATCGACTCATTTAGAAACAGTCAGACAGGCTTTGGATGTTCCTGTTTAACCAAACTACTGCCTTAAGAAACAAGCTCTACTGTCATTTTAAGTTCTGGCAGATGCAGTAAACATATTTGGATCCAAACCACATTATATTATGTGTGTGCCTTACTGTGAATCAAATGCATTAGTGTTTTCATAATGTGTTTTACACATGGAGCAATGATAACACATCCTTTTTGCACATACTGTAATGAGGCTGCAGATGAATATATGCAGAGGAACCAGAAAAGCATCTACATCTTTGTGCTCACAATCAGTTCATCATTCTCTCACATCAGTTGTAAAACTACAGTGAAATTATTTAGGAGCAGAATGATGCCAAAGACACAACATAACCTTGTCACTTCTGCATGAGGTCCCAAAAATAGTCACTCAGGTGTGGACAGAAATTTGCCCTGACCTGTGTTTGCAAATCCTCTTGCATTCGCTTTTTGTGAATACTTGAACCTGCTACTTTTGTAGCAACGAATGTTCACCAAAAATCACCTAAAATTAATCTTGCAGATTATTTGTGCAAAGTCAAGTTGAGGCATGTAATGCAGAGAAATTGCACTGGAAAAAAGATTCTGAATGTGAAACATACTCGTTTAGGGAATATTCTTTGCATCCAGCCAGAACAGCTTGAATTTCAAGTATCAATATACTCATGACCAACTGCTTGCAAACAAGCTACAGACCAAGAATTATTCATAGAAATTATTTGATGAATCACTCCAAATAAATTTCAATAATGATCAAATGAAAGAAAATTGTGGTCAGATGATGGAAACTTTGTGAACAGAAAAGGGGAGGTGAAATTTATTGAGTTACTTATTAGGAACTATTTGTCCAGCTCTGCCTGCTACCATACAGTAACGGAAGAGCTGTAGGAAGCATCTGTGGAGCAGATGAAAAAGTAGGTGGAGGAGTCCTTGTCCTATTCTCCTGCCACAAAGCCCATTCAGTCAGGACAGCTATGGGAGAAATCTAGCTGCTTTTGCACTGCCGGCGCAGGGCAATGTACACCACTGAAGGCAACTACATGCTTTACTTAAAATAAAAAGCTTTATTTTTTTGCATTTTGCCTGTGGAAGGATAAAAACCATTTTAAAAATACCCAATTCTCTGAGCACCACCTTTTAAAATCTCTTTTAGGCTTGTTATTACAGAATAGCTCAGCTGATCCAGTGGAGCCCTGACAGTTTTAAAGTGACATAAGGAAGATCAAAATTTGGTCCTTAGTGGAATTTAAGTAATTTCTACCCAAGCAATTGCTACCCAAGAAAAGAATTGGATCCTCTTCTGAATACATCTGAAACCCAGTTACTTTTGATTGAGTGACTAATAGGGAAGATATACGCTCTCTGGGGGCTCACATCCAGTTCTTCAAAAGGCTCGGCATTTCTCACATTTACTTTCACTATATGGTACCTCTTTCCTTCATCTAAGATTCTTGGCTCTGTACAAGGATCTATGCATAAGGAAGGGAGATTGTATCACTGTTGACAATAAAACTGCAATGCAAAAATACAGCAAGCACTTTGGTTTACGAGTGCAAATAAAACATTTCACTTCAACACACTGAGGACAGATTTATTTTCACTTGCTTCTTTATGAAATGGCTCGCTATACCGCTGCATACATTTGCACACATATGCAGGCAGATTAGAAAAGAAATCATGCTGATTTTTGGTTGCCCCCCGAACTGCCAGAGAGTTAATGTATGGTCCAAGAAGAGTTTTCAAATGGAATTTTAACCTTTTCTTCCAACAGAGATTCATGGATTCGATTCCTGTCATCGCTGAAGCCAACAACAAAACTATTGTTTATTTCTGTGGGAAAAGGATCAGGTCCCTTATTTGCAATTTTGGCTTTTTTCAGAATCATGTATTTTTTTATTAAAAGGAAATAAATCCCTATCTGCATTTAATCACACAACTAGCATGAAAATGAACTCAATGAATAAAAATGTCAGGAGTGGGAAACGATAGGGTTCTCTCTTAGCCAAGTTTTCTGTCTAAAATTAGCCTGCCTTTCTGGATTTACTGCTGTTATTAAGTGAATGTCCTTTTCACAATAAAGCAGTGCTTCTTGGATTTAGACAGTGTTGTGAAGAATATGATAAAGTGCTCTGTGATGTATGACTTTGATTGACTCGGGGGACCTCACTGTTTCGATGCTGTGGTCTGTTCTTTGTTCGCTAGATGAAGACTTTCTGTTCATTTAATACTCAGTTCAGGACCAGAACTTGGAGAAGGATGTGTGTAAAGATGTAGAGTACCTTGCTTCTGCCATGCTAACATGATGAATTATAGTGTATTAAGGAAGTGTTGACACATGTGGGAATAGGCTCTTGACATGCTTGCCAGTAATTAAGGCACATTGTATGTAAAGTCACTAAAAAAAGTTGGAGGCTTATTCTTTGTTATAGGGATGGTTTGCCAAGTGGTGTTATTCATAGTCTTGATGGAAAATACTTGTATCTTCAAAATTGTTGTGGTTCACACAATAATGAAGGCAACAGACAGAGATTCGTTAGCATGAAAATTTTTAATGTGTCCAATAGCCGCATAGGTAATGGTTTTCCTGCCGGAGAGGAAAAAGTCCGCTAAGACCAGTGCCTCGCTGATAAATCACCTGAGCTCCACCAAAGCGGTCACGGGGCTCGAGGAGCTGTTACTCCAGCGCAAGAGACTCGGCGTCCTCTGCGCGAGAGCCCCGCGCCTGCTCCTGACCCGCTCCCCACCTGCATCTCCTCGCTCTCACGGCCGGGGCCATCAATTCCCCGCTCCGGCTCCCCGCCAGCCCGCCGAGGGCATCCTCCGTGCCTGGAGGAGGGAGCCGACGAGCCCCTCGCAGGGAGATGCGACCGTCCTCCCCGGTCCCAACTGGAGGAACCTGCCCCTTCCTACCAACCCCGGCACCGGCGCTGCTGACGCGAGGCTCTCGTGCGGCTCGAGAAAGGTTTAAACCTCTCCTCCGCTTTGTTCTTATCAAGGGTGGAAGGCTGGGCTCCTCTCCATCACTTGGAGGGGCAGGGTCCAGCAGGGAATTAGCACAGTACCAGTTTCCTTAGCTTCCCCCAGGGAGTCTGCTGAGCTCATTGTAATGCAGACCGGCCCTATCCTCCCTTTCTTGCTTTAGGATATTTTGCTTCCTTTCCTTCTGAATAATTTTCTTGAAGACTGAAAAGAAATCATGAGACATTTCAGCCAACTCCCTGCTAAATCCTAAGATATGCCCTATTTAGATATTTTTTTAATGTGTAATGCATGCATTTAGCAGAAAGGTTTCACTTAGGGAGTTGGCAATAAGTGTTTAGTAAATGCTGAAAAATTTGGGCTGCAGAGAGAATTCAGTACTTGACTCAAAATTACAATGCATCACCGAAGGACAGACATTAGAGAGACGGAAGAGAGCTCATAGGCTGCCAGTTACTCAAGCATTTAGTATGAATAAATGCATATCTCTCAATGTAAAATTTCTCAACAAGACTGTGTTCAACTGTAACTGCTGAATACATCTCGCCACACTTAACAAGTCAAACGGCACCGATATCGACTCCAAAAAGCTCACAGAAATACAGCATAGTGGGTGTCGCAGGTCTGCGCCCACGCAGGCGCAGTTCGGCTCCCCCAAAAACATGACATTCTGTGATTCATAACCATCCTCAGATGTTGGGGGTAACACCACTCATTTATAAAGCCACTGGCACTTTCACAGCCAGCACAACTAAGCAACGAACCTCTCATAGGACAAAAGTAAACTGGAAATTATTTCAAAGGAGTTTTTTAGTCTTTCTTTCTTTCTTTTCCACCTTCTGGGACGTGCTTCAGTATCAGAACTTTCCCCAGAAGATTTCCCTTCAATCCTGCACTTAGACATGAATCCCAATGCCTATCAATTTATCCAAAACATCTAGTTCAATGAATTGTATTATTTACACTGCCAAGTTCCTTTATATCTTTCCGTTGGCCAGCATAGCCTCCACAGAGTAACCAGTCAAATATATAAACTCTACATATGGTTCTACTAGAGCAACTGGACTTACAATTAAGTCCAATTAGTTTTTACTCTCAAGAATTTAATCACATGTATCGTAACATATTCAGTAAATCAGAGTTTTATTTCTCTCCTTTTTTCCTACCTCACTAGAGATTTACTTTGACATTCAGCTCCTGGGACTATATGAACCTTCCAGCTCTTTAAGAAAATGATAAAGAGAAAAGGATGGAGAATAAAATAAAATCCCAGATGGTGCAACAGAGGTGGGTAGGGAACAATACCGCTGCTTCCCACAGTACCAGATCCAAGGGGCACCCATTCATCCATGAGGCAACCAGCTCAAGGCAAATGAAGACGTAGTTTTTCACGCAGTACAGGCCAAGTCCCATAACTGATTGCAAAAGAGGTTTGTGGAAGGCAAAGGTATAAAAGTGGTCAAAAAGGGATTATCCAGATTAGTGGAGAATAGGCCATTAGTGGCTATAAAAATGATGGCTTAGCTGCAACCCGAGACAGACCGCGGGAAGGGCGGAGGGGAAAGCATCCCTCCAGCCTGCCCCGCTCCCTGCTCTTCCCACTTGGCCGCTGTTGACTCCTGCTCAAAGAACTATTAGGTTACGGTGACTTTTGGTCTGACCCAGCCAGCCTGGCAGTCCTAACTCTCCTGTATTTTCAGCATGAAGGTGTTATTTTGGGTGGCGCATTGCACAAAGATGCTAGACTTTACCAAAAAAAAAAAAAAAAAGAATGAAACTTAATATAGACTGTTATGTTGTGGAAAGGCTGAAGATGTGCTCCCATCTACAGCTCTGGAGTCCTTTTTGATCCCGTTTAACAAGACATAGAAGGCATTTAAAAGGTTCCAAATGCTGCAATGAAAATGATTCAAAGAATTAATAGCGTGGGAGGGAATTTCTACAGGAGATATAAGTAAAAAAAAGAATAAACAGGACCATTTATTTTACAATGGACAAAGGAAAACATATGTTAGAGATATATAAAATACAGTGTGCGTAGAAGTCCAAGAGTACATTTCTATCCATACTCTTCTAGAATAAAAAAAAAAAAATGCACTCAAAATGAAACAAAATGCAACAAGTGAAAGAAGACAGATTTGTTTGCAATTCCCAAATACCTTTTGAAGATTACTGCTACCACATACCTTTGAAATAAATATATCTATAGCAAACAGACTTAACCGTTTTCTTAGCGAAGAGCGTTTTCTGTTCTGTTTGCTGTTAAAGAGTTTCAGACCTGTTTTCACATGAAAAAAATCAGTGTCATTGACTTTTTTCATTTTTCAAAGTAAATTTTTAAATGCATTTTTAAGCCATAATTTTTTAACAGTCAGAATGAGAGTTAAGGAAGAATTCTATTTCCTTTCAGCTGGCATTGGTTTTTGTATGCTTTTTTGTTCAGGATTGGGCTGTTTCATTTTTTATAGGAAAAAGATTTTTCTCAAAATGGGCTAAACACAAAAACATCAACAATGTTGCAATCTGACTTTCAAAAAATCATTTTGAATTTTATTTTCACAAAAATGAAAATTAAAAAAACAAAAGAGGGTGATACATGAGGGAATTCTTCATAACAGACAATTCCTCTTTTGGAAATAGCCATCAAAGTAAATGCTTTGAATTTACTTGAGTTCATAAGTTTCAAAAAGAGATTAGAGACAGAAGGAACAGTAGCACTATGCACATTGAGAAGTGGTTATGCAGAAAGGAAGAGCCATAAATAGGTGTAGTTCTGTTTATCAGCCATCCATTAATTATTGCTTTAGTGTAATCCTGGAGAATAAGCATGTAAGCACAGAAAACTGAGTTATGGGTAACCTCCAAAGAAGTGCTGGAGCTGCTGTCAGCGTTGCTGGGATATTAGTGTAGATGAGCTATTAATAAAATACGACTTAGCAGTTCCTACATTTCTAGCATGTATTTATGTCTAGTTTGGGGGTTGATCTTGTAATCCTTATTCGAGTGAATGAGCAGTGTCCAACAAACAAAGAAATGCTGGTGGATCGTCTCCTGGTGCTCACACTTGGACTTTATGGGGTCAAAACTTAACTGAAGGTAGCGAGAGTTTCGCCTGAGTAGAATCCGAGCAAGGACTT
Organism: Buteo buteo; assembly: GCF_964188355.1. Classification (NCBI taxonomy): domain Eukaryota; kingdom Metazoa; phylum Chordata; class Aves; order Accipitriformes; family Accipitridae; genus Buteo; species Buteo buteo. Next base: position 32,431,052 of record NC_134184.1, on the reverse strand, counting down.
CCAGGTCTGTCCCAGTGGGACTGCTCTCAGGAGTAAGGGTTGAATTGTTATACCACAAAATACCAGCTGTAGTTACGTTAACCAGGATAAAGTTTCAAGGGATATCCAATCCCAATGCCTCAATGTAAAGCTAATCACCAGCTGGACTACAGAACAAATTTCCCCTCTGGTATAATATCACACAATTATATGCATTATGAGGGTTTAAAATCTGGCATTGGCTGTGCTATTGTTGGAACTAGGATAACCACTCCAGTTCCAACAAGAGGCCATTCATCTGCACTAATTTGTAGGTTAGGGAAGGTTTTAAAATAGGAAGTCTTTTCTTATGCAAATAGGGACATGGTAAGAAACCAGGGGCCTGCAGGCAGCGATCTGAGGCATCACCAGATCACAGAGGATGAGTGTCACCAGGCCCACGCGCCAGGGCAACCTTGAAAACCAGGCGTTCATGGCACCCTCGTGTAATAAAAACCTGAAGGCTGGGCCTCTACACAGGGGTGAATTTAACTTAGATTCTGTATCCAGCTTCTAAAACATTGCTAACAACCCTCCAGTCCAAAGAATTGGGAAGAAGGAATAAAAACAGAGAACTTAATCCTAACAAATTATTCTCTTGAACAACTGTTTTCCCTTTCATTGCTTTCCCTGGATTTGCACATGGCTGTATTTGAAGTATTCAGCAAACTTTTTGTGCAAACAATGAGCACTTTTGCTTTTGATCCATGACTCTCGGTTGTTTCAGGGCTGTGCATTGGACATGCAAGCTACGTGGCATTGATTTGTTTTCTACGGGCTGCCCACCACCACTGACTTTAGCCTAAGGCTACCCTGGAGAGAAAGAGGTTCCTCTCTGCCATATTGCTTAAAGCTGTATCTCTTCTTGAAATCAGAGAGTCTTCCTCTTCCCTGACCAGGGAGCTGGCTCCTTCCACTCCTTTCAATTTTGAATTTTCCAGTGGAAGAATCATTCCCCTGTAGAAATCTTGCACATATAGTCTGCTGTGTATGAGCTTCCTGCTCTTAATCATGTCCCACACCCTCCCTTGAACCCTCTGGGCACCCAGGGATGATCACTTCCCTACATCATCCATAGCCTTTGGGAACATCCTATAAGACTGCTACAAAGGGGCAGGATGAAGAACCCAACCTCCTGCACTTCCAGCCCGAGCCTTCACCCTCACTCACATGCCTTCTATATGGACAGCCAAGATCAAGAGGGGGTTCCACAGTGAATAGTAACGTACGAGGTTTGAGGCTTCTCAGAAGGAGCTGAACGCAGGTCCCGGTGAAACCGCTACAAGTGGAAGATGCTCAACACCTTGTGGTCCCTTCATGGCGTACCCTGAACTCTACCTGCTGCCTCAAAGCCGGCTTTGCACTGAAATCACCGTGCGGTTTCCCAGCCGCGCTGCTCAGCCCACGGTCTCATGTGCTGTCAGCTGGCATTGCCAGCCTGGGCATCACCACAGCTATCGCCTCTTGCTGAGGAGGCACGAGAGAAGCAGAGCCCACGGGAGCCCGGGCAGAGGCACTGCCATCTGCAGCTGCTGATTTGGTTCATGTTCCCTGGTGGACCCACCTTGGCTGTTGGGGAGGTGAAAGCAAAACCTCAGCTTGATGTCATCTGAGTGTAAACCATTACACAGACCTTATTAATTTTAAAATCAGCAGCAGCCTAGACTCGTCGTGGGAAATTCTGATATTTTCTGTAGCTAAATAGGAAGATGGTGTCAAACTTCCTTGCAAGAAGAGGAGGCTGGACTCCAGACGCAATCTCCCATCCTCCTCATGACTGTCATTTGCAGAGGAGTATCACTCTGTGGGATTGCAGCACACTAGTCACACTTCCAGCTCCAGCTGATTCTACTCCTAAACACAGGGAACTGTTTCTGTACCTTCTCCTTCTACCTACTTAAGAAAAGCAATCAACCTTCCAGAGTAAAATTTAAATGCAATGAAAAATGCTTTGATAGGTGCGAAGAATAACGTAATGCCTTTAGTAGCCAAGTATCAAAGCACCAAGTGTGTATTCCCAGCTTATATCACTACGGTTATAAACACATCAGATGTTATAAACACAGTTCCCATAAGTGTAAGACAATAACCAGGATAGACAAAAAAGATAAGGTCCTTGGCAATGATACAGAATAGGGCTGTTTTGCAGTTGGGCAGAAAATGCTGTATTGATGGATACATTGGATAACATTACAGTTCTAATTCAATACTTTATATCCCCAAAGTCAGCAGGGTGTTTTTAGACAGGAGCTATAAACATTAACCATTTTACATGACTCTTCTGATGTAGTACGCTCCTGTTAATGTCTGAGTTCAGCACGGCACAACATACCAGCAAATGGTTCTTCTAGAAAGACAGCGTAGCACATGCTAAACATACTAAAAACTGAGGAGTCCCCAGAGTAACTCGACAGAGAGTGCCCTTACAGTGGGGATATTTTACAGAGGCCCATTTGGATTTATTTTCATTATTTAATATGTTTATCTGTGATCCAGTATAAAAAACCTACACCCATTCTTTGCAAAGTCTGCAGATGACACAAAAACCATGGAGTGGTAAATAATGAGAAAAGCAGATCCTTTCTACAAGCAATCTGGTTTGTATGGTAACCTGAGCTCTCTAAAAAAAAACAACCCAGCATATTTTATTGTACAGTTAAGCATAATTCTGAGTATCCCAGATAGTTTGTACACTGAGGATGTGCACTATATTTTAGAAACAGAGACTTAGAAAAGGATTTAGAGGTCACGGCTGATAACCAGCTGAGCTGCACAAGAGTTCCCCATGCAATGCACTGACGAAGAGAGAAAATGTGATCTTGGTATGTGCAAGCAGGGGACTATAAAACACAAGGACGGAAAGGCAGATGCTCACTGTTCCTTGGAATATTAATAGTAGAAGGAGAGCAGGTCCAGCTCTGATGTCCATATTTTAAAAAATACTATTGACAAACTGGAAAGAGTTCAAGAAAGAATTACAAATATACTTAAAATTGGCAAAAGCTGTTAGTGAGATACTAAAAAAAAAAAAATAATCTCAATTCGTTTAATTTATCCAATAGGAGAATAAATGGTGATTTGTCTGTGGTTTGTAACAGAGTTGGCTGGGTATTCTGTCTCAACAATAGAAAATGAAATTTCCACACAAATTTCTATAAAGAAAAAATAATGTTAATTTTCCTTCAGGACAAGCAAAATGAAATAGCTCACTGTAAGCCACTCCACCTCAATTTGTTCTGTTCAAGGAAACTTTAAACTTCACCTTCTTGTGAACACATTTATCTGTGGTGTAGGTACCTGTTTTCTCCTACAGGCCAGCCACAGGGTAATTTGTCACTTAATTCAGAGTTGTATATAACATTACAGGAGCTGTAGCCCAGCCAAGAAGCCTCTGCCTAAGTTGAATAAGGATAACGTTTGTTCAGGCTATAATTCCCAGGAGCAATGCAGCATTATGGGAAAATATTTGTTTTTAATATTGAACTGACACAAAAGAAAGCCCTGGTCAATCAATTCAGTAAATTCAAACAACAAGGGTCCTACATTAAAGAAAATGATAATTTTGTTTAGATTTGTTTGTTTGTTTGCTTGCTTTTATGTTTTCATTCTGGGTTTTCTTCATGCCAATCAGGCAGGTTTTTGGTATAATTTGGGTTGAAAACAAATGTTGATAAGTTGCATCTGCCCACTGTGTGAAAATTCCAAATTTTGTTCGGTCTTAGCTTGCAAGTAGCTGTATTATATTTCTGATACCAGGGGGATCTCTGACTTAGCAGACAGAGACGCGACATCCAGTAGGTGGAATCTGACACTAGATTAATCCAAACTAGATAAATGCCAAGATTTTAACAAGGGAGGGAATTAAACACTGCAACAATTTATCTAGGAATGTGATAGACTCTTTACCATGCGTGGTATTTAAAGACGGGCTATCTCCCTAGCTGTTCTAGCTGGTGATTCAATCCCACAGGCTGTGTTGTGATAGATAATAGTAAAAGTCCCTCCAGCCATAACGTCTAAAAATCCAGGAAGCAGCACTGCGGAGAGAAACTGCTAGAAACCCTCTGTCTTCAGGGCCGGAGAAGAGGGATGGTTACGTTATACCACTGAGCATCTTCCCTTGTCCATCCATAATACAGCTTCAGTGTAATTAAACATTTCATAGAAATACCCTATAATTGGTCTGTGGTTTGAGGCCTGCCTTATATCTGGCCACCGTAACTGGTGCTCTCCGCTTCATGCTCGAGGAGCCTTTTTTCTTGCTTTCTTACTTTTCTGATGCTCAGTGCCCAAACAAACAAATAACCTTGCAAATGGCCTATTCTGGCTCCTGGACCGAAGAAGGACAGATAAAGCCCAAGAGAATATTTTTAAATGATAGATTTAATTACTATAAAGTATTAAATGAGAATGCTGTATGGCCACTTAATAAAAAAAGGAAGTTAAAATAATGCTGGCACCATTGCTCACCCCCAACAATGCCGCGCTACGAGTCGACTCCTGTTTTCTGGGGGAGGTCGACACAACGGGCAGAGATGAAAGCCTGCAATAAAAAGAGCTGGATACTCTAAGCTCAAGTTAATCCATCCAGAGAACAAGAAAACCTCTTTCAGTAACAAAATAGGCCTTCTTAAGGTCAGTAACAGCAGACTTCATCGACTGACAACAGGCTGCTGAACACAAAGGAAGGGTAACTTTTCCTTTCTCTTTGCCATGGCTCAATAGTTTTGTTTTAGCCTGCCGGTCAGTTTGTTTACAAGAAAAACCTCTTGTGCAAACAGTATCTTTCCTTGTGCAACAAATTCCGATATGCCAACTGAAATGACTCTGCAGCGGCTGCGCTACCAGATAGCCTTTCACTTGACAAAGTGTTGGAGCTACGTGTGCCGTGATACAGCAGGGGCTAGTTAACGTTTCCAAATATACGGCATTCGAGCAGGGACCGGCCTCGCTGTAGGTTTTCCCTCCCCTATAGCCAAACGACAAAACATTAAAAGCTCAGCAGCACAGAGCACCATTAAACTGACTGATGGCAAGAAGACGTCAGAAAACACGGTTCTGTAAATCTTTCCCTGCTCATATAAAAACAGGTCTCAGATTTCCCTGCCCCTTCCACACACACACATACACATGCATCTCATAATTTCCCAGGAAGTCCAAACAAATTGCATTACATTTGAAGGACTACCTCTCAAAACAAAGCCCTGAACCTCTTATTATTCAAATACTTGAGCAACCTTCGTTATGAATTCTCACAATTAATTTCTCCCTTTTCGAAGCCCGGTAGGAAAATAACAGTCTCCCACTTTAAAGATGTGGAAACAAAGGGGAAAAAAAGAGGCTGATGTCACCAGGGTTTTGGAGACAGAGCTTGTGTGAGATGCAGCTAGAGGCGAGGGCTCACGTATCTGGGAAAAACTCTCCCAAACTTCCATGCGAGCTCTTCACCCGCAGCTGAGGAAACAATGAAAACTCAAAATTTCCCGGGTCTGGTCTCACTCTGTGCTCAGCCCGGGCTGCTCTAAAATTAGACCTGTTTTACAGACTCGGCTTCAGCTGCCGCAGGAAGCGCAGGCAGCGCGTGCCAGTCTTGCGAGACTATTATTAATTATAACGGGAAGGCGATCCCAGGCCGGGGCAGCCCCGTGCCCCAGCGCAGGCACGGTGGTCAGTCCCTCGCCATCTGCGACGACCGAACACAGCAAGGGTGGAGCAGCGCAAATGTTGTTATTATTAGCCCTCACAGGGGATTTTTTTTTTTTTTTTTCCCAGACAAGCTATCCGTTTGTTTGGTAAACCCGAAATGGCCAGCAGAAACAAACTGCCGTCAATGATGCTCTTGTTGGAAACACTTTCTCGGGCCCACCGTGGTGTTTCTGGAAGAAAAAGCCCCTCCTGGAGAAACCACAAGCCGGGTCCCGCAGGAAGGTGGAAGATGAGGCCCATTTTCCTGCGTGACCTGACCCTCGGTTTAGCTTCAGGCAGGGTTTTGGTTAGCGCAAGCAGCGCTCCACTGCACTTGCAGGCGTAACAAGCCACAAGAAAGACATTTGGATACGAAGCTTTGGGTCGCCCCCTCCTTGTGCTGCTGCCCCAGGGCGGACACCACGCCACGGCTGGCTGGACCTCGCTCCCAGCACTACCGATGCTGCCGGGACATCCCTCACACTGCCAGGGACCAGGCATACCCCACAGGGATGCAAGGAAGGACGGGGCAGGCACACAGCAGTGCTGTAGGACACCTTCTGCTGCTCTCACGCCTCCTGAGATTCAGCCTTCTTGTCCATCATTAGCGTTTCCTCCTGGACCCCGTAACGCCTGATTCATAAGGGGTGGCTCTGGTAGGAAGGGGGGCACCCAAAATATCCCCACACCCCGTGCTGCTGGAGGAAAAGAGCAGCACATTTTGCACCACGCTGTGTGGGGGAGCTCCGTGAAGCATGACATTTCTCCAAGGTACAGCCCCTTACATTCTCCCTGGATAAGGTGGCACCACATTGCTTTTAATGAGGGACTGTAGTAACAAAACCATACAGTGCTTCCCCATGAAAACAGACTGTCATCACACTAAGAAATTAGCTTTTTCTGCAATGTTGTTAGGAACATATAACGTTGATGGTTCTGAGTGTGAAAATGGGAACTTTTCTGAGGCTCAGAAAAGAAGGACCAGTTAAGCCTCTGGTCCTCAGAATCCCCCAGTTCCCAGCCCCTTGCTTTAGAAACGTTGGTTTAACAGCTAACCCAGAGCCCAGGCACAGATCAAAACAATCCCTCCAAGCGTTCAATAAACAATGACAGTCCCCAAAATAGCTTTCTAGTTTTCTTATAATGTACTTCCATGCATCAACTTATGTGACCTTGAACTGGTATCATTTCTCATTTGGGAATTTTCCCTTAGCATTTGTTGCTGCAGCTCTTGAAGTATGAAGAATGAAGTGCTGGACTCTTACACTCCTTCGTTTCCTCCTTTCATTTATTTTGGGTTTGATAGGGAAAACATATGACTGGATATGCCATTACAGGCAGACAATCTGATAATCACCAGTTGATAGGACAGTGACTCCAAAAACTGTCTGTAGCCGGTTCATTCTCTTCTTGTAACATCATGAGACTGGAGGGGTCGGGGGTAAAGACACTGCTGCGTTTGTTTTTTTTTTTCCTTTCCAGAAATGCCAGAGCCTATGTCCACCATGTTCAAGACTTTTGAAACAGAGATTTTGGAGCACATCAGGTTCCTTTTTTGCTTATTTACAATCACCACCCAAAAACTCTTTTCTGAGACCTACACAGTAGGTCGTTTCTATGGATTCGTAGCGTTCATTCCGATGGTCCTCGTGGGTCTTAAACAGATGCTGGTTTTCACAAAGTAGTTATACGTCTTCCCAGCATGCAAAGAGGGGATCCCAAAAGTCTGACTGTCATTTCTCCTGTAGGAAAGGCAAGGTCAGCTATCAGCCACATCCTCCTTGTGCAAGGGGCCCCAGTGGCAGAGGAGATGCTCTACGGGCACCGAATCGTGGGAGTGAATGGTTATGGAGGATGCTGGAGTGAATGGTTATTCCTTACTGTCACTTCTTTCAAGGTCTTCCGTTGCTCTCCTCGTTCCTTTTTTGCTTTTCACTGGTGGGATCACCTATCTGCTAGTTCAGCTGAGGACCGGAGAGGGGACAAAGCGCCTAAGGCAGCCACTCTCCTGTGCTGGCAGAGGACAGAAACCCACCAGGAGATGCAGTGCCTGAGCACTGGAGGGGCCAAAAGACGAAAATCTGCCAGACCAGCCTCCTAACCGGGCTGTCAGCGCTCGGCAGCGGTGCTCCAGGGGGGGCAGAGGCGGGCTGCACGGCAGCTCCCTGACGAAAGCACCTGCGACTTCTATGAAAGCCAACACTCGCTGCCTGCGGTGTCCCTGGGACTGCGGATCCCAAGGCCCTGGTTTACTGCAGGAGCTGTGAAGGACGGCCTCGGGCTTCACAGCAGGAAAAAAATACAAGGGATCAAGTATACAGAGGCACCTCGTAAAGTATCCCTTCAAACCACATGTGGATTTACAGGAGGGAAGTGAGTGGCCCTCGGGGGGCTTTCGCTGGCCTATTAGGGCTGGCCAGCGCGGGGTGCACGCCCAGACCCCGGGATGCAACCGGCTACGCAGCCCCGTGACTTCTTGCAAGCAGAGACAGGCAGCCGTGCGTGCCCCTCCGGGCTGCAGCGGGGCCGGCTGCGACACAGCTGCTGCAACAGCAGCCTCCGCGTTCCTGCCCACCGAGTTCCCTAACGCTTCTGTCCTGCACCGGGGGGGACGTGGGATCAGCCCGGGGGGAGACTTGGGACAGCACACCCACAGCCAGGGCTGTCCCCAGCCCTCGTCTTCTCCGGGGAAATGTGGGGCTGGGGAGCGGGCACATCCCCGTCAAGCAAAAAAGGGTTAGATAAGCCTGGAAACAGGTGAAGGCAGAAGGCACGGAAAGAAGATGAAAAAAAAAAAATAAGGCAAGAAAAGGAGGAAGAGCAAAGTGGAAGAAAAGGAGGAGGGAAAAGTGCAGGGCTGGACGGGGAAGCTCTTTTGCAGAGACAGGGCAAGGTAAGCAACGTGGTCCCTCTGCATCGTACGGGGATGCACAGGAAGAGGAAACGTAAAGGAAGGAGAAACGTAAATGGGGGAGGAAAAATAGGAGATGGGGAGAGGTAGAGGAGAAGAAGGGATCTGACTAAGTGAGGGAAAAAATAACATCAGAGCAAAGAAATTCAAGGCAGGAGAGGAAAACTATGTACTGGAGGAGCTGAGTAGGGGAGCAGAGCGGGAGGAAATAAGCATCCAAACGAAGAGAGATAAAAGCAGAATGGTCCCAGAGGAAACGAACTGGGCACTCTGAAATAGTGTCAGACATAAATAAATCAGACAGGAACATTTGGACACTTGGAAAAATGGGAGGAAAAATACAGTGTGATATACAATAGCAGGAAAAAAGTGGGGTGATGGCAAGGGAAAAGAGGGAAAAACAACAAAGAGAGAGAAAAAGAGGGAGTGAGCCAGGTAGTCCAAGCAGTCCCGACATATTTACATGCACACTTTGAGGTGTTTGCTCTAATGAGCAGTTAAGGCAGCAAAGAAAGTACAGAGTAATGCAATCACATCATTTATATGGGCAAGTGGGGATTTTGCAAGCCAGAAGATATATGCACACAATAATTGTGGGTGAAAGTTGGGAGGCCAATAATTACAGCAGTAAATCATAATCCTTTTAATATATTATCAGTTTGATACCCAAGCAATAAATGCATACGCATATGGTTTTCATGCTTAAGAAGCGGCAGGAAACTTGACTGCTAAAACAAAGGGAAGGGAGACGCTCAATTCTCTCTCTCTTTTGAGTGAGAGAGTGTAAAGAAATCCACTCCCTCTCGCTCTCCCCCTCTCTGTGATGGCCATCATTACTAGAGTTGGCTGGGAGTTTCACAGCGCAGTTATTTTCTAATGGGAATGCGCTCACTACAAAATTGAAATTTTCCACAGGAAGATTTTGATTTTGCTATAGAGAAAAATCCTATGAGAAAAATTTGAACCAAGTGTTTCATTTTGGGTGACTTCAACTCAAGCCAGAATTTTAAAAAATCAATATGAAACTTTTTATTGCGTTACTATTACGGAACCTGGACCTTTTCAGTTGGGAACAAAACATCTTTGAAATTCAGCAAACCAGTTTACTCTAAATTTTGTTACAGTCATTGTATCTGCAGCTTTGTAGTGGGAAACACACCTCTGTGTGTGCCTGCGCGCGCCTGTGCCTGGTCCCCATATGCAAACAAACAAGTGAATAAAGTCGGGGGAAACAAAGAGAATAAACAATCAGAGTTTATCCAAATTTTGAGCTGATTGCAAATGAATGCCATTGTGTAAGCACTCTACCAGGCCATCTGTGTGTTTCTTTTTTTCTGAAGGGATTTGGTGATCCTCTGGCAGGGAGGGAGAAGGGAAGATTGTTAGGTAGTAATTTAGAGCATGTCTTTAATAAGAAACACCAATTTATGTTCTGAAATAGTGAAGGGTAGGAAATCTACCCTAACCTTTAGTAAGCAGTTCCAGTGATTAATTGTCGTCGTGTTTAAAAATACACTGCTTTCTTCTCGTTTGAGGTTGCCCAGTTTCATCTTCCGGCGGTTGGACCTTATCACATCCTTTGTCTGCCAGAGCAAAAGAGCGAGCTGTGATCAAATTTCTGTTCCCCATGTACATATTTATAGATTGTGATCAAGTCACCTCTTAATCTTCTCTTTGTTAGATAAACAGAGCGAGCTCCTCGGGTCTATCACAGTAAGACATGGTTTCCAGACCTTTCATCATCCCCGTGGCTTTTCTCTCTGAACCCTCTCCAATTCATGCCGCATCCTTCTTCAGCTGTGGAAATCAGCGCTAAGAACAACATCCCACGGTGGTGCCAAGCCTCCCGCTTCCTATTTAGCTGCCTCAGGACCAGTTTTTTGGAGGGCAGCCTTCCCCAGCAGCTCCTGCTCGACTCACAAGCAAACCGGCCAGTCCCACCTTCTTTGCGGGTTCCGTGGCCGCATCCACCAAAGACTTGCGTGTGGTGCAGTAGGGAGGTTCAGAGGTGGGTTGTGGTGTCCTGCCCCCAGCCCCACTCCACCGCAGGTGGGTGCAGGTCACCCACTCAGGTTGGATTTGTGGGAACTGGGTTCCTGCTGGGGGAAAGCACTGGGCGAGCTGCTCCCCAGCGTGGACCACGCGCATCCCCACCGCTGCCGCAGGCGTTAGGCTCTCAACTAGCAACGGATGGTCAGTCTGGGGGACCCAACTAAATCTGATTTGACATCAAACACTGTGCAGCACATAAAGACCCCAGTGTGAGCTGCTTTAATCTGCTACTCCGCTCCTATTCGGCCAAATCGTTTGCTAATGTAGATATGGCTGGTGAGTCCCGGAATCTTACTGAAACCCTACTAAATAAAACCACTTTTGCTAACGTAGATATGGCTGGTGAGTCCCGGAATCTTACTGAAACCCTACTAAATAAAACCACTTTTGCTTGAATTCAGCTTCTCAAGTAATCTAGGAGATTCTCTATTCATGTCTGTATTTATCACTCTACTGACTTTTTTTTCTCCTGCATGACTTTTTAGGAACAATTATATGTAATGTCCAAGACAAAGCTCTTGAATAGCAGAAGGCCGGCTATCGCTTGTTTGAGGACTCCATTCAAAACACCAAGTAAATGATAATTTCCACCAGCAATTGCATTTTCAGACCAGTGTGCCAGCATTTAACCCACTTTCAGTGTGACATGCAGATTTCTTGTCTGTATAATTAAGGTTTATAATTAAGGAAACATTTGTTTTCTTAATCAAATTTTCATCATGTGCCAAGCTAAATGCCATATAGAATTCAAAGTACCTTACATCAAATACTACTAGCTGTGTTGACCATAATAATAATCTTGTTTTAAAAAGATATCAAGTTACTTGCATAAACATTTATTAAAAGGTTTTTACTATGATAATGTCTTTCACAGACTTATTACTGACATCAACTTTAATTTCTCTAAGACCAGAGAAAGTCAAATGGAAAAGCACATGGTTGCTGTTCTCATCCCATACATGTCTTATTTATAAGACTGTATCTTTCCAGTCCTCTCAAACTTCTCTAGTGTTCAATGTCTTCTGGAAAACCATTATCTATAGTCAAAGGAGTTTCTTGACTTGTTCTTTTCAAACTTGTAGACAGAAGTTGTTCAAGCCTCTCATTTAACATACCTACTTTAGTAGCTGCTGTTTAAACATTTTCTTGAATTATTGTTGTAATGGAAAATACATCATCACTATCGCGGGATTATATATTTTCAGCTGCTTTTTTCCAACCAACACAGAAAGCTATTCTTGTCTTTTCTGTGTTAGTATAAATAATTCCACCATTTCTATCTGTTGAGAGAAACATCACTGATAGGTTTTCTTCCCTAACATACATCAAAAACTTCTTCTTGTCCTTAACTTGTATGATCTTTAACTCTGTTGGGCAAATACCTCTACTTACATTTCTCTTGCTTCCCTTATGAATTTATCACCATTCCTATCTTCTGATTTAGATTATTTTTTTGTTGCCTCATTCTTTCTTCCAATTGTTACATGTGGGTTTTTGTATAACAGAACAGCTTTCACTTAAACTATATTGTTTTGTTTTATAACAAGTATGGCTTTTTAGTAAAATGTTTTTAAACAGTTTGCAATTATCATTCACATTTTTCTGCTTAAATTCTCCCAGTAGATTTGGCTTATAATTGTTTTCAGCTTTACAAAACTGGCCTTTTTAAAGAACCAAGAATGTATATTACTGGTTCGTATTTTACTCTTTTTGCACACAAATATAATCAAGACACGATCTTTTGCACATAAGCAGACATTTGCTTCACTTCTGTAATCAATTTCTCTCTATCTGTCATAATTAGATCAGGTTTTTGCTGAACTTCAATGCATTTAGGGGAGGTTGGACTCAAAGCTCTGCTCCACATTTGGCAGGGAGGAAGTTTGGACCCTTGCAGTCCTGTGTGAGCATCCTAACGCCTGAATAATGACCCTTTGAACCCATCCTCCTAATAAATCTAGCCTTTGTTTTCCAATTTTATTCTGCCTTAAAAAAATTGAGTTTTAAATGCTCCTAGATTGTAGTTCATTTTCTTGGTCAAAGTTGCGTATTCATTTTCTTATTATTCACACCTAGAATGAGAAAAATATACAGACTGCCTCAAAAAGGAGTTTTAGTTAAATCACAAAGCAAAAAAAAAAAAATCCACTGTTCATATTTGTCTAATTATTAACAACCACTTAATATTTTACTTGTGCAAATTATCTCACCCAACTTTGGTACGACTGGATGAAACATATGCCCAGTTACCCAACACTGATGGGTCAGGAATGACTGAACTTGCTGGCCTCATGTCCTTGGACAGCTTTATTATTTACTTGCTCAGGAGTCTGATTTTCTACTAAGCAAAAGTGTATTGTTCCCTTTTTTAAACTTCTTCTTCATTATGACTTTAAAATCCTTCTGTCTATTCAAGCCAAGCTGTCCCTTAAGAAATTGTTTCCCTTTCCAGTGAGTAAAGTATACCCAAACTTTACATGCTCCTCTTCTTAGAGAAGGTAGACAAACATGCTCAAACCCATCCTTCTATCTTCAAGGACGGTCAGCTTGCAGCTCCCACCTGTGTGTCCCTTCCCCACCACTCTCTTCAGGTTGTGTCCCTCTGCTTTAGGGATCAAAATTAACATCCTAGGAGCCCACCTAGCACATTCAGGGCTGTCATCACGGTGCCTTTTCCTTCAAATCCAGGGTAACGAACCTTAACAAGACCAGTGGCTCAAGACCTCCTCAGTTTCTCTGAGTCCTTGAAGGTCTGCACTGCCACCCTCTGTGGAACCTCCAGCACACCATCCATACATGGTCCTCTCCCTTGAACTGGGCTACGCTGAGTCTTGACAGTGGGTCTCAGAGATGGTATTAGACATGCCTGCCTAAATGGCCACAGGTCCTACTTTCAGACGGATAACTTGCACTCGTCATCTGTGTTTTTGTCATTCCCGGCTGAGTCCTGCAGCGCATCCTTCACATGGGGCTGCATTGCAGTTTAATTGGAAGCAGGCTGTGGTGCAGAAGGCAATCGCACACCTGGTGTGCACATCTCTGCTCTGGGACCCAGGGCAGCTACTTTTGAGTGGCCTGACTGATTGGAGTATGATGGCTTGGGCCTAGGAAGCCCAGAGCCCCCAGGGAAGGTCCTTCCTAAGACAAATACTCAGCGATGCATCTCTCAGAGATGCAGGCATTAGAAGCACTGATGACTGGATTATGTTCCCTCCGATATAGCAGAGAAGGTATAGCCAGCAAGATACTCCCCAAAAGCTTCCTAGGCTTCATAAATCCCTTCCTGCAGTCTGACACCATCTGTATTTATTGACTTTCAGGACATGCTACAAGACCCATGTGTTGGAGCAGCTCTTTGACGAGCCTTAAGAGGACTGGTTGATGAATGGGGCTCCAGTGTTTATTTACTTCAGTTTGGTAGAAGCAGTGAGTCAATTATATTGCATTTTGGTTTTGCAGTTGTAAGCTGGCAGAGTGCTTAGAGCCTATGTAGAAATATATTTTATTTGTTTTAAATATGTGAAAAAAATTTGAATAAATAAAATGATGCAGTTGGTGTAAGATTTATGATGTCCTGAAGTTTCCATGATTTTAAGTGGTTGGGTTTGTACATGACGTGTTAGTCAAGTATGCAGTCCATTACCAGTCTTGTCTGGCTTTTGAAACAAAAGGTCTTTTGTTGTGGTGAATCATAGAGAAAGCTTTGCAGGTCCTATTTTTATGATGACACTTACAAGCAAGAATCCCTACAAAGTCCCATCACCCTTCCTGCAGAGGAAGGGTTAGGATTCATACAGCAGATACACTGCTATCTGTCAGTCCCAGAAAGCCCAACACTGGAAAAAAAAATAACAATTGCTGAATAACTTCACAGTTGTTGCCATCATTTTCTGCATAAGGTATCCAATGCATCTGCATCATTCAGCAACAAACAGACAGAACCATAAAGTCTCTCAACACCATTCACCCAGTTACGTGCCCCATTAATTTTCCAATCAGATTAATTAACAACAAACTGATTGCCTCCCAAGCCAAGCTCAGAACTGACAACTCTCTTTGTCATGGTAATGTTGACAGTAGATTTATGAAAAATACCCTTATTTAATAAAGTAAACTGAATGGGCACTAGAGCACGTCATTTATGGATGTCGTACAGTCCCGTGAATGTTAACATCTTCAAAGCAGATACTCACTTTAGCCAACTCCTCGCTTAAGTGTCCCAATAATATATATCCTGGAGTGACTGGGAGGCTTTCCACTGGCTTCAGTGGACATTGGAGTAGCCTCTAAAAAGCTTTCAAGGCTCCACAGATGAGCTTTTAGAGGCTTTTCTGACTGTTAGGACAAGCTTTCCTTAAAATAAATTTTGATGGCAGGAGGGCTCCCTAACACATTACCAACAAGGCCATGAAATGTTTGGCTGATCACAAATCCTTCCACACCAAACAGAAACCTTCTAATACACTGGAAAGCCACAGCTAGGTCTAGGAAATTCTTATGTAAAGCAATTTAAGGTAAATATGGAAATTAATAGATTAGAAAAGAAATGTGTTGGGTGAGTTATTAACCGAGGTAATCCAGGCCTCCTTACCCATGTGCCACCATATGCTCTACGTTCTTCCTTAAGCTTATCCTAATGTGTTTTCCTTAAGGCTCTTTTCCACTTCCTTAGTTCATGAAATAAAGTAACATTAGCTTGTCTCAGTGTTAACAGATGTTGTGAGGACTTATTTTAAAGTTACTTGTATCCTGTATCTCTCCGAATCTTTTAGCTCGATTGCAGCGAATTTTAGGAGTTTTTGTCCAGAAAAAAAAACACAACCCTATAGAGATTTACACCACACCCTCGCTATCATTAAATAAACCCAGAATCAAGTTAAAGCACAGCAGTCAAAGTATTTTTATACATTTTAGAAGTCTTCTCTCATCCCCAGTTCTCCCTTGAGCTGGCAGAGATCCAGTTTGGGACACAGCTGTACAGTAAAGTGTACAGGTCTGATCTGGAAAATCACAGAGGGATGAAACCTCAGGGCAGAGAGAGGACACTGCATTCACCAGTCCCTGCCTCACAGACATAAAAACAAATATGAAGTTTCAGGAGCAGAGCAAGAGGCTCTAGCGGGTGCTGACTAATTATTATTATTCTTCACTGTTTTTCAGTGGTAGCCCTGCCCAAACACAGCCTCCCTAGAAGAGAAAACGCAATCTTAGCCCAATGAAGAAGAAGGAACACGTAGTGGGGGAGTTTTAAAAGCGCACTTCCAGTAAATTCAGGTGAGCACCCAAAATTTTGGCTATCTGCCTGAAGCCAACATGACAACAGCAACACTAAGGAGCTTCCTTGGTAGGTATGGACCCAAAGTTCAACGAAGGCAGTGGAGAAAAACCACTTGTACTTCAACAAGCTGCTGTTTAGACCCCTGCCATTTCAGAAGGTGCTGGAAGATACTTTCTGGGAACACTTCATTTGAAGTTTTTAATGCCATTTTTTTAAATCCCAGCGATATAAATACAACCCATGCAACACGAAACCCTCAATTTCTCCTTTGCGAGCTCATCTACGGGGATTACGAAATGGCCTGAGCAGCCGGTGTGTGACACACGTGCTTCAACAAGGAGCAAGGGCTTGGCCGGGGCTCAGCACCGTTGCCACCCGGCTGCTAACAGCAGGTTTCTCCGGGGGGGACACCGGGGTGGGAAGGAGGAGGCATTATCGTGAACACTGCTGCACCCTGGGGCTCAGGCTGCAGTTCCAGGCACCGGCGATCACGCACAGGTCCCTCTGTTTTGATGTAGCTTTTCTGTCTTAGCCTTGAGGTAACAGAGCTGGGATTTTGTCTCAAAGACCCACAGTTTTCAGTGCAAAGGTCTCAAATTCAGTCTTCACGGTCATCAGGGAGGGACAAGACCACCGCATTGCTTGCTTATAATGTTGTCTGTGCTGTCTTAAATTTACAAAGGCATACGTGATCCTGCAATCACAGAAATGCTTAATGGAAAATGAGTTTACTTAACTATTTTTATTGTTTGTTCTTGATTTGGGAGTAATTCCATACAGTGGCTGGCACTCTCACATCTCATTATTTTCAGAGAAAGCCTGCACTGAAATAAGACTGGGTACAGCTCATACTTTCCTCTGATTTAGACTCCCCACAATTCCTCCAACATGAGCAGCAGGACTGAAGCAGATTCATGTCAGGGCAGAATTTGGCCCACTGATGTCAGACATTTGAATACACATACAATATGCTGTAAAAGCAAGTATTTATGAAGACTGGGCCATGAATGTGAAGAGACGGGGCTGAATCATATTCTCATCGTGAATGAGTGATGACACCCTTTTATCCAAACAAAAGAACTAATGTCTACTGGAAGGACAGCCTGGGGCAGTATTGCTTTAGGAGAACAAAGGCACTTGGTTTGTTGTAGCATATGCGGTAAGAGTGCCGACAGATCAAGCAAAAACCACAGTTTAGCTAAAGAAGGACATTTAGATTTGCCCTGTGGATGGGTCCAGGGGTCTGGCATTTACAGATTACACATTGGTTACTGAAATAGAAACCTGTGACAAAAGTTTGATAACAATAGCAAAAGGGGAAAAAAGAAAAGGAACATGGAATGTGCAGTTCTCACATGTGGTCACTGATGCAGAAACATGTTTCACGCTTGACAAGATAAGCCCACAAGATAAGGAGGGAAGCAGCATCTGGTCTGGTGGCTGAGTGGGGAAGAGGGAGGCTTTAGCACTGCAAGACTTTACATTTCGTTTTACATGATGATGTCTTCAGCAGCACTTCAGCTGAAGAAAGATACAGCAGGAAGGAGCAGCCATCAGGGCAGTCTTTAGTTCAGAAGGAAATAACTAAAAAAATAGTATTGTCTGTGAGCACCAAGTAGTCAGGGTATTTCCTCAGAAAGTCTTTCCCTCAGAAGAAACGCAGTGACCTCCAGCCCCAGGCTGCATTGCTGTTCCCCCTGGTCTCTCCGGTCACTCTGCTTTGGCTCCAGCAGCCCCTGGGCGAGGACCAGCAGGAGCAGAGCAGGCAGCTCTCCTGGGCGAGGGCTTCGTCCTTCGAGCTGCGAAGGGCGTCTCATTTCTCTTGCTGAGGAGCACCGCAACATCGCATCACTGCGGGGATGGTTCAGTGCCCACCTCCACACCCACAGGGAATGCCACCAGCTCCAGCGAAGCTGGAGCCTCCCTCCGCCTTGCCAGCAAGGCTTTTCTGAAGTTGCCGGCAAGAGCCGCACACTTTTTGGGCCAACAGAGGCCATTTCTTTCGATGGAAAATTGCGTGGGGTCCTGCAATGCTGACCAGTCTGGCAGGCTGTTGGGTTTGCAAGGGACCCCCAGCCGTTTCGTGCCTGGCCGCGTGATTGTGCGCTTGCTCCTCAGCAGCACTTGTTTGTGGGATCAGGGCCCCCAACACAGGCCCTGGGCATGCAGCATTCATATGATTTATATGTGCACGTACCACGTATGGGATACGTATATGTAATGTAGGCATGGCCCTGCCCTCCCCCGATGACAACATCGCAGTGCAAACATCACAGCATCACTGATGCCAAAACACAAACATCATAAAACAATCATCACGCTATTGGGGCCATAAACATCACAACATCAACCCAAGCCCTAACAGGCTTAATTCATTCCTTTAGGCAGTGCTCCAGGAAAAATGACAAAAAAAGAAGGAGAGAGAAAAAAGACAGGGCGGGTGGGTGGCACATGCAGGTGGGGAGTGTGGGCACCTAAACATCCCCTTCCCCCCGGGGTCCCCAGGAGGTATCTGCACTTTATTAAAACTGGCTCTTCTCATCCCAGATTCATGCATCTCAAATCGGGATAAACTCCTGTAACCACATTAGTCAATCCAGACAGATTCGTCCATTACTTAATGCATTACTCAGATTTCAGTAACAGAAGGTATGTGATCTAGAGTCAAGTTCTGTTATGCTTGGATGAAAATAAAAACACTGAAAAAAGCTCTTGGTAACTGCACCTGTGAGACAAGATTCACTGATTTTGGGAATGATGTCTAAATGTTTTCTAGCAAGTAATTAAAAAAATATGTGTCTCCATTTATGTTAACAGCTTTGTTCTGACGATCATGTTGAAGGCCTAATTGACTAGCAACAAGCTATCTCTGTCAACAGAAAGCAAAGGGACTTTTTCCTCATCACAGTTTCAGCAGCTAGGTTTGGTCCTCTGCAGTTATTCCTACAGTAGCAGGACAGCATAGAGAATCTGTGGCTGTTTTTCAGGAAACCAAAACCGTCAGGGGAAAAGAAACAGGTTGCTGAAGTTAAAGCAAGGAAATCATGCCCACTATGTCATGGTCAAATTTGTTACTCTAGAGTTGAAGGAAAGAAAGAAGAAGGAAGGAAAGAAGGAAAGAAAGAAGGAAAGAAAGAAAGAAAGAAAATAAAAACTATAGCTGAGTGTTTTGATTTAATCTCAAATTTATCTATAAGAGTTTGTGTGGGCAGGAGCTTAATTTGGTTTTTTGCCAAGAAACATCTCCCAAAGGTTGCAAGTGATTTGGAAACAAAGAAAATATGTTTTAAAAGGCAACAAACCTCCACCACTCCTCACCCACTCTTCTCATGCCACGTCACCAAGGACAGAGCTGGATTCCTGCTGACAAATGTTGTTTTTCCAGCACTGCCATCCCAGTTCATGCCCCTGGCTTCCAGCTCCCTCCTCCTCCTCTCCAACCCAACAAGGGGGCAGCCCCGAGGCACTCCGTGCAGGTGGAGGGAAGGAGATGCCTTTGGGGACTGGGGTAAGGACCTCAGGGGGCTCACGCAGGGCAGAAGGAGCTTCCCAGGTCCTCAGCACCTTGGTCCACCGGTGCAGCACTGCTCTCCTCCGGGAGGCTGCTTGGAGAGAATCTGATTAAAGGTAAATCAGAGCTTCATGCTACTACTCTGCCAGCCCTGCCTGATTGAGCCTGCTCTGGTCCACTTGCGGGGACCGAAGGTTTCGCTTGCCCCAGGCTCAAGGCAGCCCTTGGGGTCGGTCCACATTATTGATGTTCAGCATGGAGCAGATCAAAGAGCACATGGATTAAATCAAAGATGATCAGCAGTGATGGCGAGAAGTGGCCTTAAGGTCACCGTTCAGCTTATACCAAATAAACGCCCAGACTGTGACCCCCAAGCACAGCAAAGGTAGGAGATCTGCTGGAGCTTAGCTCCAGCGTCGGTCATGGCTATCGCCCTCCCTGCAGCACGTTTGCAGGCATCAGGCAGAGGAACTCAGCACGACCATACCCTGTGGTCCTGGCTGCTGACCTCCTCCTGGTACTGCCCATGCGCAGGGGGTCTCACCAAACCGTGCATGCAGCCCACTGAAATTTGCTGTTGGGGCGACACATGCCACTCAGCCCCGGCAGAGGGGACCCTTCGAGGCTGACTGTAACTGTCAGTGCAGACATACCGGGAGAGTGTTTGGGAGGAAAGCCAGGAGGTGAGTTTGTGGGACTTTGTATCTGCAGTCTTGTCGATGTGTGTGTTGAAATCTCCCAGGATGACAAGTCAGGGTATTTCATCACCATTGTCAACAAGGTATCAGTGAACTCCTTTATGAACCCTTTAGTCTGTAGAGGTCTGTAAATGAGCATAAAACTCTATGTTAGCTTTGGCTCAGGTTTCTATTGTTAGATGAATGAATTCAAACCCTACTCTCAGCCTCCATTAGAGCTGCCAAATCCCACCCAGAGGAACTATCTGGGGCAGCAAACTGCTTTATCAAACCTCTGTGCCCCTGAACTTAGCCGAACTACTTGCCAAGTGCTGTGGATGATCTCCTTGCTTTGCAGAAAAAAACCTTGCACACCCAGCGAGGTTCACAAGCAGCGTAGGTGCTTTCTGACCCTGTTCACCGAGTGACAGGCAGACTTCAACCCTGGGGGACAGTATATTTACTCATCAAGGGCTATCAAACACTCCCATGACCGTAACCAAATTGCATGGGTTAGGACTTCAGCAGCTCACCTGCAGGAATCTGGAAGCATTGGATTTTTCCCCCAGTGTGCATCCGGCTGCATGTTTTCTGACTGGTTGGTTTCTTCCTTACCTTGCTCTGAAGCTTGGCCACCACTCAAGACTCAGTGCTCAAGTGGTTAGCAAGGGTGCCCAGATGGCACAGAAATTGGTCTCTTCTCTTTTTTTTTTTTTTTTTTTTTTTGTGAGGTGTGCCTTTTTTACACCTCCTGAGATCACACTCCAAACCTAACTTTTAAAACTCCGTTGTCAGCTGGGAGACACCACTGTTCCCTGCAGCTGTGACAGAAATCCTCTCAGAAGGACTCAGACCTTTTGGCAGAACTTTCCTGAGACCCATTCAGCCTCTATTGCCATCTTGCCCAGGTCTGCCCAAAGGTGGTTTAGGTCCTACCCAGGTGAGCAGGTGAGTCCCTAGGTAATGAAGTCAACAGTAAGAGCGTGAGTGCCAGCAGTAGCCCCAGCTCCGCAGGTCGTCAGACAACCAGGGGCACCCCTGGCTAAAGGAGCAAGACAGTGGCCACGCTGCTCAGCAAAGGAAAGCGCCTTTTTTGCATGCTTATAACCTATGGGTTATATGTAAAAATAGCCGCTAGTCAGCTGCAGTGTGTTGCTCACATGTGTGGGCAATATGAGGACAAGTTTATTTCCAAGTCCCCTTTCTCTTATTAGTCCCTCGCCTTTGATTTTAAGTGGGTTATCCAAGGATGAAGGTTATCTGAGGACTTATTTTCAGCAACAGATATTTTTAAAGGACTGGAGGTTATCTGAGGTTTAGCTTGAAAATAACAGTACTTTGGAGAGTTTGCAGCCCCGCCTAGTATCGTTTAGTTGAAGATATGCCCACATGCACAACTAGTCAATTCACTCTGGTAATTTAACAGCGTTGTTGAATTCCTCACTGATGCAATGGTTTCACTAGCTAACTTTTATAAATAACACTTTCTAAAAATCTCTGTTTACCCAGGACATCCTGGCTAACAGTGTTTTGGCACAGGTTACTCGTTCCTTCATCGTTTTGTAGCAAGACCTCAGCAAAGCAATCCACACAGACATGAAGCTGTCAGCCCTTACAAAAACTCCAGCTCAAAACGCTGAGCAAAACCTTCTTCAACAGCACTTGTTATCAAACTATATTAAACTCTTTCTTCACCTTCGACTCTGCCCTCCCAACAGATTCAAGTTCACAGTCGCAGGTTTTGTCTTTGAGGCACCCAGTGGTCACAGACTGTGACATCTAAAAGTTCACCTAAAGCGGTAGGAAAAAGGGTGGTTGACAAGTGCACTCCTGACTTACTAAAACTACCCACAACAGGGCAAAACCCCATCTGGGCTCAGAGGCTTCCTACAGGCAGATCTGAAAGTGTGCAACAGACTCCCCAGAAAACTAAGGGGCTTG
Organism: Buteo buteo; assembly: GCF_964188355.1. Lineage (NCBI taxonomy): Eukaryota > Metazoa > Chordata > Aves > Accipitriformes > Accipitridae > Buteo > Buteo buteo. The sequence continues at coordinate 32,408,979 of NC_134184.1, read as the reverse complement.
ATAAATCTCATTACCAGCAGCCCGAGTACAAGCTTGTTTGGCTCCTTTTTGCTAATAAAAAAAAAAAAAACAAAGGGATGTTGATGAAAGAAAACAGAAAGTGGAAAAACTGTGACCCCACCTGAAAGACTGTCCCCATGCCCCCTGTCCTCCACGTCTCCGAGGAGAGGAGGAGGGAGCCTCGTGGGACGCAGGTAGTCACCTTGTCCAACTCCAGCTGGATGGGGCTGGGACGCCCTGGTGGTGGGAGCGAGCTGTGGTGCCCCAGGCAGGTTCTACACCAGCGTGCGGTGGTACGTCCCAGGTCATGGGGTGAGCTGGAAGGAGCTTCTCCTGCAACGCTTCAGGCAGCCTCCAAAACCATAAAACCAGCCACCAACCGGGACCCTGTGTCCCATCACCTCCACGTAAGCAAACGTCGGCAACTCGCCCTCTCAACCGAAACCCACGTTTGCTTTTGTTTTAATTGAGCTGCTGAGGAGAGGACACCGAAGTGGCTAGAAATAGCATATTCAGAGGTCAAGAATTCAATCTGTTCTAGAGAGGCCTACCGCTGGTGCTCTTGGCAGGGCTCGCACAGGGCTGCCGTCAGCCAGTCCCCAGGAAGCGCTCTCGCTCGTGAAGCAAGAGCCGTGCAAGTGGCCAACATTCAGGCTTGGCTGCCGAACCAGAAAAAGGTTTTCAAAACTTCAGCTCAGATCAACCTAAATCATTTTCCCGAGGCACAAAGGGACGGGGAGGGGGGTGGGGGGTGGGGAGGAACTGAGAAGTGTCCTTCACTTCTGTTTCGCATCTCGCTGTTTCGTTTTCAGTCGTTGGAATGGAAAGTAGAGGGAACAAAAGGCCAGGCAGGTCCTATCCCTTCCTTGTCCCATAGCCCAGCGGTCAAGGAGTCCAGGATATGACTAATGCAAATTCACTTCTTTTTCCCCTTTTTCTGAAGGGATTCGATCCCCACTTCCCCCATCCATCTCACAAGAGTGTCTCAGAAATCCTCCTCAGGCCTTTCTGAGCATGAGCCATCAGTCAAAGCCAGCTGGTCCCCAGGATAGACCCAGAGAGTCTCTTTCCAGGGTATGCAATGGTGAATAGACTCCTTGGGGCTGGAGATGGGGGTTCAGAGCCACTCAGACACAACTGCAAGCCATACCGGGCTGCCTGACGCCTTCGGCGCGTGACTTATTGACTTTGTGATTGCGTGTGGGTGTTAGGACATCCCCACAAGCTTTAGGATTGCCCCCTTGCATGCTCAGCTTCAAGCCCATAGATTCGTGATTCACTCAAGGATGACTGCAGTCACATGAACGGAGTGTCTTCTTTCATCTTGCTTTTTTTAAAACTTCAACTACAACTGGAGGGAGACAGTCCATCCCAAAGCCCCAGGCTCTGGCCCGGTGCTCCACATGCCTGAAATCTCATGACCGTGTTTGGTATAAGGCTGGTTGAAGCCTGTGAAGACTGGGAGAAGTTAAGCCTTACTTTAGCCCGGCTCCACAGGGCACTAAGCAGCATCACCTAATGAGGAACAGCATTTTGGGGTCATCGTGTATGATGCTGGGGTTGAGCAAACCATTGCATTACTCTCCAAAGGAGAGATACAAAAGCACTTGGGGAAAAAAAAGGCCTAACAAGCAGTCTTTCTAAAATCAAGAGGAAAAAAAAGCAATGAAGATAGCAAAGCATTCTGCTGAAGGCACCAGTATAGGAAAGGGCAACATCTGCATTTTTCTTTAGCCCACAAAAAGATGGGTGCAAAAGGAAACTTAGACACATGCTGTGAGGGATTGTTCAGCATCAAGAGAAGGCAGAGAAGCAGCCAGATTTCCCCTCAGAAAGGATCCAGAGAGCCAAGTTCAGTGTTCAACATTCCCAGGCCCTGGGCAGCAGCTGGAAGCCCTTAACCTTAACATTGGTAGAGGCACGGAGAGGGCGCTCCTAAGTTTCAAAACTGGACCAGGCTCCAGGGTATTCCCTCTCCCTCTGAGCAGTTTGTGCCCATCTGTGTTGCTGATAATAATCATTATCTCGTCCAAGAGAAAATGAGCAGTGTTTGCAAAGAAAAGGCAGAACAACAGCAGGCTTTGCCAAGCCTAAGAGGGCCCACCAACAAGTTGATGGTTATTTTTCAGTAAAGGCTTATTTCTACTAAAAGGTGGTAAAATGTGTGCCATTGTGAAGGGCCATACATGCACGTCACTTACAAACATTGGCATCCATGTGGCATATGACCTTTGTTCCCGTGGCAATTTTGTTCAAGAGAAAAATATGTATCACTAACTCAGTATGTTTTCTTACAGTGTAATGCTTATATTAGCATAACAGTGTCTTACAGCATCACTACAGCTAAGCTTGTGTCAGCATTTCCATTACAACTAGCCCTCTTCAGGACTGTTTGGATGAAGCAGGATGTGTAAAGGACTGTTTAGGGGCCGAGTTCATCTTAATTTTGAAAGCATTTGGTTTTGTTACGTCAGAAGATGGCCAGGCTTCTTGGCCTCACATTTGATCAATCACGACTTAAATCCTATTCCGGGCAGTGGTGGTTTTTGTGGATGGGATTATAGCTATCTTTTCATAACTAGGAAAAAATCTGGCCAAATAACATGATTTTAGCATGAGTTTTGCAGTTTGCGTTGCTATTCCTAAAGACCCAACTCCTGGCTTTTGTGAACTTCTGAGAAACTCCTATTTAACTTCTGTTTATTTGTTTGCTGCTGTGTTAAAAAAAAAAAAAAAAAAAAACCAATTTCTGAGAGAAGCCAAGGCACATAACTTTTTAAACATTCGCATACCCCAAGTCAAACATAAGAACCACAAAAGTACTCATTTTAACTAATATTTTCAGCCTATAAGTTTTCATGGTTATAGGCTGAATATATATATTCAGCTTATATATATATATATAATGTCTAAGATATAGATATATAAATATTATTTTTATATATATATATTCAGGCTTACATATAAATAAATATATTTAACAAATGTTTTCAGCCTTATAACCTTCAAAGGTTATAGGCCCCTGACAAGATTCGTGACATTCAACAAAGTTAAACTGACAGCGTTAACAGTGTGCTTAACGAGCAGAAAACTCAGAAAACCCTCCAGTCCAACCCACATAACAACTGTAATTTAATCAGGGATTCTGGCTTGCAATATGATTACAAGTTACAGAAAGGACAGAAGCTACATCCATGGCAGCCTGGGTTTTTTTCTGGGTTTGAGTACTATGCACATATTTAACAAAGAGGCAGTCCAGTATTAGGAGTGTTTATGGACTGACAGCTCAGACAACTGGAAGTCACTGGGGGATAAGAGGGTGGTTGTGATTATGTAGAGGAGTTGCAGATACATATCAGAAAAGAAATTTCCACATAAATTAAACAGTTCTGACTCAATCTATCACAACTAGAGAGCTTTTGGAATATGAGGTTTTACATAATTTGGGGAATATTTTTCAATGTAAAGCTCTAAAGGCAAAAAGAATGGGGACAGTAGTAAAATTCACATATAATCACTATTGCTGGTGTCTGACAAGCCTAAATATTTCTCTAATACGGGGCGTTGTGCTGGTGAGGGCTAGATGTACATGTGTGAAGAGCTGCTTTACTCTAAGAAAGCCTGCATCTGACATCAGAGAGGAATTCATGCATCTTTAATAGTATATCAAATGACAGCCTCAAATATCCTTTAAAACAGAGGAGAGGCGTATTGGGAGATACCCATAGGTGTCATTTCTCCCCTCCTTGTGGATGTTCCTTTGGGGCAGGGGAATAAATGAACCGTTTTTCCTTTAGAAAGAGAGGGGGAGAGAGAGACATTATTTGCGAGTGAACGGAAAAAAACAACCTGACTGCAATTAGCAGATCTAGAGGAGCAGTCATAAAACCCACATTATGTTCATAACACTTGTCATTGCAAAGATACACAACTCTCCTGGTAGATCGTGAGAGGTTTGTTGTTAAAATAACGTCACGGACAGAGGAGGACGTGGGCACAACCAGCCCTGAGCAGAAGAACCTGCTCCCCACCAGGGACCTGCAAAGGGGGGAGCAAGCAGGGTCTCCTTCCCCGGGGGGTTTTCTCCTCGGGCCAGGGCACTAGCACAAAAGGACAGGCGAGCTCCGACCCCTCAGCTCTAGAGGAAAAAATATTGATATCTGCATAGCAGAAGGCGATTCGGAGGTGGGGAGCTAAAGCCGGAGAAGTCGAGCGCGCCGCTCGGAGCCAGGTGCCGGCGGTGGGAGGTGGCTGGAAATGCTCACCAACACCCGTTTGCCCCCCGTTTCCTCTTCCCTTTTTCCAGCCTCGGCACATTGGTCTTTCTGGGCTGGTTTTCAGAGGTGCCTGTGGATGGAAGGGGCAGGCTAAGCACCTGACTTCAGCAGTCTGGATCGCCCAGCTGGGGTAGCGCAGCTCCCAAGCTGTATGCCAAAAAAGCGAGTCTGGCTCTCGCCCCGCTCCCTTGCAGGGAAAGGGAACACACGGCTTCAAAATAAAGGGCTTGGGAAGCACAGGCTGATTCTCAGCACCCAGCCATATCTGCAGCACCTTCACAACTGGCTCTTTCCCCTTTAACAACATCGTTTCTTGAAACCTCCCCCCCCCCCCGACCCTGTTCTTTTCCCTCCTTGGTCGCTTTATGGCTGTGAATCTCCCTCTAAACTGAAAATAATGCACATCGCAGTCATCTTGGTTGCAGTGGCTTCAACATGCCAAACATTTTCATACACATTAATAAAGCAAAAACTGAGAACTGGCGCAGCTTTCCCTTAGTTCAGTTTGTGCTTTTAATACTTGTTCTGCGGATGCAAGCCTTACTGTCAGGGCTATTCTTTATTAGATGGAAAGAAGCTCTTCTATTCTTATAATGGGTTTCATTGAAAAGCAAAGCCACTTCTCTGCATTTATTTAAGTGCAGAGCTAGAATAGAGACCAGCATGATGAATTTTAAACAGAGTTCACATCTGGTCCAGAAACCACAATCAATTTATTGCTGTATCTGAAACATTTTCAGCATCTGTCATATAATATATTTTCACACGTTTCTAACAAGACATTTTCTTGGACGTAACACAGACAGGTATATCTGTCAGTTCAATTTCATGCAAACGAAACAGAAGAATTTTTGGCATGGTTTATTATACTGTCTTTGGAGCAGTGTAACTATCATGTGAAAAGGGTATTATTTAAGGATGCCAGAAGCTCAGCAATTTCTTCCAAAACGTGGAACTACTGACTACACAGCAGATTTTTTTTTTTTAAATCTATACCTTCCTTTTTTCCATTTTGATAGAATCCATTATCCAATGTATTTGAGAGAGAGGTGCATACCTTGATATTATAAAACCTATCTTAGCCCATTCTGGGAACTCTCGCGTTTTATGTTAGAGTGGAATCTTCCATTCATGATGGCCATTTAATCACAACTTTATTCAAAGTTTTATTAAAAATTAAATGGCAGTACAAATCATATTAAAATCCTTAAGAGCTTCATGTTTTCACCCAAACCTCTCATGGGCTTTCCCACACAGAACCACAGATGTATCAAATAGCTTGACAGCACTGCAGCCCTATAAATAGGCACGCCAACTTGCCCCCATATTGGCCCCAGTACAACCATTTACCACCTCATTTTTGGCTACATAAACTGCCTCTAAGCACTTTCTCATTTGAAAACCCTGGGGTTCCTGTAAGAGCACTGCATCAGCACACAAAATCCTGCACTCCTCACCCTCCCCCCTGTGTTCATATAAGATCATGCACAGCCATTACTTCTCTGACGAGACAAATCAAAGGCAGTCAGGGGTCTGGGATGAGTATCATGTCCTGGTGATGGTTTACTTGGTTTGTTTGCTCTTTTTTGTCTCCCTCAAATTGAGAGAAGATGAAGTTTGGCGGGGCATAATGGGGCGCATCCACAAGTGAGGGAGCCCGTGCTTTTGCTGTAAGCACGCTCCAGAAGCGGGGAATCAGATGGTCCTGCTGTATAACAGTCCCCCACCACGGCAGGGAGACCCCGAGATGATTAAACATCTGTTCCTATTAAATTAATATCTGCCATAATTAAGGGTGACATTTAGCTCCTTGAGCCGAGAAGGAGGGCCATACTTGACTACCAGGAGCAGCTAAAACAACCTGGTCCCTGCCTGGCAGAGAGATTTTGGTCTTCTGAAATCTGCCTAGATATTGGCTATAAATCTGAGCAAACTAACCTGCGGCTGCAGAAAACCTGCAGGAATAACGGGGGGAGGAGGGGGAGGTTTGTAAGCAGTGACTGGTCGAGGCCGTTGGGGCCAGGGAAGGGATCTGCACCCAGGCCGTGGTGCCACAGGGCTTGGTGGCACCGTGCACGGGGACACCACGGGCTGGGGGGTCACGGTTGAGCAACCGAACCAGGCGTAGGGTTTGGTGAGCCCGTCCCGGTATTCGCTTCTTTTCTCAGCTTTGCGGCGTGTTTTTTTCCATCACTGGACAAAAAGAAGAGTCCTGCGAGGAGGAGGGTAGAAGGCAGCACCCTCCCCTGCACCCCCGCGCGTCCCGTGCCTCAGGGATGCTCAGGATCGTGTTTTCCCTTGCCAAAACCAAGGTGGGAACGGAGAGTGGAGGGGCCGAGGCAGGGCGTGTGCGTGGGTGCTCTCAGCCTGGTTGCCACCTCTGAGTTTCTCCCCCAGGAGCTCTAGGGAAGGCTTGAGTCAAACGTGGAGCTTGAAAAAAAATGCCAGTTTTATTTCTATTGCATTTTAATTTGTAATAAATGTTTTATTGACATTCTGGATAAGCCTGTGATGGTTTGAAAGTTTGCTCTTATGAAACTGAGGTATTTATCTAATTTAAAGACATTGTGCTCTAACAAAACATAGGAGCGTGACTCATACTATCACTCTTGGTTTATTTTTCTCCATTATTAATCCAGGTTTTCACAAGCAGATTCTCTCAAGACATTTTATGTGGGCTTGGTTCCACAGTAAAAATAAATGTATTTCCAGCGAATTTGCCACATGAAGCTTGCCAGCTCCTTTGAATAAGTTTAACCATTTGACTACTAAACAGCGTAGCAGGTATATGGTGCTGAGCAACTCCATGTACCATATATGTCTAATTAAAGGTATGTTTCAAATTAAAGTGCTGGTATCTTAGTGAGATGTAGTTCTTCAAAGGAGCCCGTAAAAGTTACAATGGCACAAGACAGCAAAGGGTTAAAGAGGTATACCTCACACCGTGGCAAGCACTGAATTAACAAGAAAGAAAAGGTGTTTCTTCATGGGAGAAATTAGGTGATATCTGACATTCAGTTAGAATTGAGCTTTTCCAATATATATTTCTAATTATTTTAGCCTGAAAAAGAGGGCACTCTACTTCACCTGTGGCTTTGAAGGGCTCTAAGGTCCCCGTTTAATAGCGATGTTTTAAAATAACTGCATGTTGGCTTTTAGTACCGAGTTATTCAATAAAGTGCAGAACTGACGGGTTACAGAAAATCACCTGTGGAAAGAGCAGATTTTTATCTTTCTCAAAACACTGTGATATGTGTTGCCAAGATTTATAACTTCCCTAGAAGCTGGAAATCCAACTTTCTCCAAAGGCACGGAGAAGTCAATGACTGCTCTGCAACAAGAAAGCCAAATCTGTGGAAGAAAACAGATTCTTGAGGAAGTGGAACACTTACATCTATTTACACATCTGCAGCCGTTTGGGACAACTGACATTCAAAAGAGAAAATTCTCACATCTTGCTCCCACTTAAGCCATAAATAGCTAAGACAAGGTCCTCACCTGTCTTAAATTTTGCTGGCGCGCTGTAACGAGGTCACAGGCAGACAGGGACCGACTTCGGCGGGGGCAGAGGGAGGGAGGGGCTGGGGATGGATGGTGGGGGTGGCAGGAGACGGCCGAAGGGGCTAGCACATCCCCCGGAGCGGCACGTGGGCAAGCGTCGGGTGAGCGGGGCACCCTGCGTCACACGCCGGCGGCCAGCGTTTCTAACGATGCGGCTGTGACCTAAAAGACAGGTCTGAGCCAGCGGCGCAAAGCAGATAGGTAGGCACTGCCAGGCCATACCAGATGAGAAGCTGCACAGTCGTGTTTCGGGTTACAAGTACTTCAAATCAAAACGCAATGATCAATTTTCCCCTCTCTCCGTCTGTGCAGTTCTGCAAAATGTTTTTACTGTCTCAGCTTTAAATACTGATGCTGAACATATGTATAGTATGACAATCCGCAGGCATTTTGTGCTTTAATTCTGTAGGGATAACTCAGCTGTCTCCAATACCTCGCATGCTGCGCTAGTTGTAGTTTAGTGTTAACAAACCTGGGACCCCTGTACTTCTTCAGCTTTTCTTCAAGTCGCCGTTCGTACACGTTACACTTGCTTCCCGTCACTGCTCGACATCTTGAAGTCATAGGAAACAACATGCGTGTACCCAATTTGTCTGTGATGAGCCAGGTTTGTGACTTAAAGCCAGACCGTTTAGACACCCTCCCAAAGAAGAATATGGCCCATACATCCCCAACCTCAAAATGTGGCATTGTCTACCGTAACCAGAATTACGAATGAACACGAGAGGCAAAAACTCATTGTATGGTCTTGGCCAGAAAGCTCCCTAGAATTGCTTCAACCGCAGCTTCTAACCAAAAGGCAAATTAACCTCTGCATGTGAACCACCCGCTCGTCAGCCTCGAGTAGGTCTGCTCACTTTCTCTGCGACCGCATGGGGTTGGTTTTTTTGTCAGGCTGGGGTCGGTCCCAGTGGACATTGCCTGTCCATCTAACACCCAGCAGAGGATCTCCCAAGGCTGCCTCAGGCTGTAGACCTCAAAAGGCTCAAAGGGAAGGATGGACTTGTTATTACTGTGTACAGCTATGTCTGATTTCCCACAACTGTTCAACAAATGCTGTTCCTTCGTCGGAGAGGTTTGGCTAAGTCGCCACTGAAGACATTCATGTCCGGCCGAAACACAACACAGAACATTTTTTTGCATGCTTGCAGCATCAGGACTCAAACTCATGACAAGGACTAAGCACATAATTGCTTTTTTTTCATCTCACTGGCCAAAACTTGTTTGGGGTTGACCGAAACCAAATAATTTTCAGTGTCCCCACCCAACACAAAGCACTTCAAAACTTCAATCTAACAAGAGGTTTATTTCAAACAAAAGTAAATACAAAGCCTTTTGTTTTCCTGGGGAGTGGAGAGGAAGGGGAAGTACTTTATTATTTTTTAATTAAGGCTAGGTCAGCCTCTAAAAATAGAAATCTCAAAACAAACACAAGAAATTTTTTTCCAAATATCAAGTCAAAATGTTTTGATTGTTTTTCTCCTTTCCCTCTCAGAAAATTTTAATGACTTAAAAGTGCATATTCAGCAGGAAAAAACAACACAAAATTTCATCCAGATCAACTCTCGAACTGTTGCGTTCAAAAAAAAAGTCCTTTGCTGTGCTGTCGCTCAATCTGCAGCCCACAGATAACTGGGATCAGCACCACAGTTGGGAGTAGTCTGCAAAGCTATTGCAAAACAGCGCACTTGCAAAGCAAAATAGTCACGGTTTTCCATGCAACCAACGGGTGCACAAGGGTTTGCCAGGAGGCAAAGGTCAGAGCTGGCTCCCTGCTGCTGTCAGTTCCCATGAGGATCATCCTCAGGGTCCCCAGTTCTTCTGATGAACCTGTTTATTAAAATTACAGGGGTTCGTAAAACAGCATCATATTGTGTATCTAAAATATTGAATATTTTCTCTCTCTCCCTCTTCCCCTTCCAACTGGTAAACACCAGTGGGACACAAGATGGCAGTAGGTTTTTTGGTTTTTCTTTTTTTAACTGAAGGGTGAGGTGGTTAGTAGACTGAAGGAGGCTGCTATACTGCATTAACTTGGAATTAATTGCATGAACATACCTGGCAATTATCCAGTAACGAGCAGAGAACAGAAATACAGAGAAGGCCTGTTTCTCCTCACTTACTCTGATCTGTGCATGGGCATAATAGTGCATGTCACCCAACGCATCTGGCAAATCTCATCACAGTGTCAGGCAATATCTCTATCCACCGCTGCTCTGCTCAGACCTAGACATCTGCAGTTAGAGATGAATCCCGCCCGTGACACCTCCAATGGCTAATGCTAAAAACAAATACAGAAGCCTTCAGAGCGTGCTCCCCATTCCCAAATAGTTCATCTATTTTATACCATAATCTCGTAATGCCAAAGCAGTAAGTCATCCCAGAGCCCTGAACCTCCAGCTGAGAGACCTAACCCCCAGGGCTGCAGGCAGAGCACCCTCCTCCTGGGGCACACCACCTCTCCATCTCTTCCTACAGCCTGATCAGGGGGGATGGAGGACACCCGTTGACCACCTCCTGCACCAACAGAGACGGAGCTGCTGTGCTGAGAGATGGACGCTGTATGCACAGATCCCTTCGGGGCCAGTGGAAATGAACCGCGCATCCCTCTGGCACACCTGCCAGACCATGATCCCCCGCACATCCAGAGGGATTTGAATATTGAGTGGTGGATTGAGTGGTGGAACAGGCACCGCACCACCCAACCCTGGCAAGATGGGAGCAGTTCTGGGCAAACACAGCAGCACCACCCCTGGGATGCACTGGTGGAGATCCAGTGAAGTAATAGTAGTAGCAATAGGACTTCTAATAGTACAGAACAGGGTACAAGTTTTGAGGATCCCCATCTGGGATTTGGGCACCTAAATTCTACCGTATTTTCTCTTTAAGCAACCAAGCTTCAGCTGCTCCTTTGCATCTCTGGCCCTTAGCCTCCAACTCTCCTGGGCAGAGAGTGGTCTGTCAGCTGGTCCTGGAGGGGTGGGAATGCACCCAAAAACTTCCAGGCTGTGACAACCCTCACCTCAGGGTGGGTCCGTACATTATTAAGTACATTAACTGCCACAGATTGGAGCTGTACTTTAACCACCGTGAGCTGCACAGATACTTTGAGAAGAGGCAGCAATATACATTAATATGATGCATTGACTTGCAGCTGTTGTGATGAAGTTGTCTGGTCTGATTGCTTTCTGTAAAAGCTGTGTAATAGGGAGTGAAAAAACAGTTTTCCAGAGGACCTCAGTGAGCAGACCTGTGCGTCCCTCTACCCCTACATCTCTGCTGACCTCTCCAACGTGCTCTCAGCCATTTCATTCCCCAGTACAGCCCCACTGTACTGCATTTCCTTCGTGCAACGTGAAGGAAAGAGATGGAGCAGACGCATAAATCTGACCTGGGAAGCACCTCCTGAAAGCTATTCATGGAATGACTACTTGAGTTGATTTTGTTCTGGGCAAATCACACCTCCCAAAGGACCATTTTTTCCAGTGGGACAACAGCTATCAGTGAAGAGCTGCTGGAGCTAAAGCACAAGTCAGCAGTCTTAGTGAAGAGGCAGAAAATTGATGATCAGTTTCTCCCTTTTCTCCACAAACTGTCCTTTCCACATCAAACCTCAGTCATGACAGCACTATAAAGAAAACTTCCAGATCTATAGCAAAGTGTTACAACACAGCAAGCTGCTTTTCAGGGCCGGAAATCTGGCTCTTTTAGCAAGCACTACCACTAAAAATCTTTTTTAAAGGCCATAGAAAAGCACACGCTAGCCAACTTACCCCAAAATATGAAGTCAAATAGACTGTGTAAGTTCAGTATCACTAAGGCTGGTGAATAATCAGTGGAATGAAATCTCTGCCCAGAAAAATACCCTGCCTATGGAGTAATGCTGCAGACACCCCTGAACAGATGGGACCCAGAAAGGTCCATGACATCTAGAGATGAAAATAGCTCTTACAAAAAAACCCAAGTTCGCAGGCCTGATTCTGATCTCACCTTGCTGTAAATCATAAGTCACTCCATTTAGGCTCGAAGTTAAGTGAAATCAATTTAGGACCCTTAATTTTTAGGGAAGGATAATTATTTTATTCCCTCCTTTCCAATTTGAAGCAGCCCATCAAGCATCCAGCTGGCTGCAGGCTGTAAAAGAGCATTTCTCTGGACGAAATCAACCCTTCTCCCTCCTTTAAATCCCCTGCCCTCTAGTAAAACACTTTAAAAACGTGTAAGAGCTATTTTTGTTGGGGTATGCCCAGTTGTCCCAGACATAATATAGACTGTCTCCCAGTCCAAGATCAACTCAAATGGCCACTGTGAAGCTGTGAAGTCAGAGACATGCGGCATGGGAGCACCAGAAGTACCTTTTAAAACAAAAGATAGGTCTTTCCCCTTTCCATGTCAAATCACCTGCAGTGGGTGGAGATTCAGCTAGCGAGTAGCTGCCTGGCCTGTTGTTGGCCTCCAAAGACATTCGTCTCCGAAGGGCTGTGTATTTAGGTCACATCCACTTTCAAAACAACCCAATTCCTTTGTGGAAAATTTAAAAAATTACTCCAAAATATATTTCTTCCTACATCTGTCAGGGTAATGTTACACATTCTGATCTGCGTGAGAGATGAGCAGGCTCACAGACGTGTCTTGGTTTTGAGCCAGACACTACTGATACTAAAACGTGCAGCTTCTGTGTCCAACCCAGCATCCAAACTGAAATTAAAAAAAAGTGCGCAAAACTCTCGAGAGAACCTGTGTGATTCTTACCTCTGCTCACACTTCAGTGGTTGCAATAGCATTAGACCCTCTCCAAGAAGAGTTAATTCTGTCTTCTTAATTTAAATGAAAATGTTCTCCTTTTCCCCTGTGAGCTTGTAAAGTCATGGGAACGTATTCTGCTGCCTTCCTGACATAAATCAATGGATATATTGGAGGGACGGGCCAAAAAATGTATACATTTCTTGCCCTTCGGCTCTATTTCACCCATAAGCGTTTGCCCACATCCTGGAACAGAAAAAATGTTTTCTTTCCATTGAATTTCCAACTTTCATATTTCTGCAGAAGTTGGCCATCACCACACAGTTGATATTAACAACTTGACCCAGAATCTGTTAGGAAAAGAAAGTCTTTTATGAGAATGACAATTATAATCCATCCAAAAATATCTACAAACAGAATAAAGTGAAATTCAAGTGAACTTTTTTCTTGAGGATACCGTCTAATACAAATCCCTTTCCAGTCTGGCTCTCCTTCAAACATACCTTTATTTAATAGGTAATTGCCAACTTGTTCATCCTATGCCTATTCAGAATATGCACAAATTCATTGCTTTGAATATAATAAAAGACTAAAAAACTATGAAGAACCAGACATTTCTTGGCCAACAAAGTAAACACTGTGACAGTGTACAAATTCAGGCTGCTGGAAAGTACGAGTTTATGGTCCTTTCTAAACTACCACTTAGAATAGTTACAGGCAATGTTAAAAAAAGTAGGCAAGAAGGAGAGAAAATCAAAATATAAATTAATTGCATGTAACATGCAGTAAGAGATGATAGCTGACATTCCTCTGGACCGCTGTTCGGCTGGGGGCCTGTGTATGCACAGTGAACCTCAGGGCATGCTTGTTTTCCATACCTTTCATAACAAGTACCTCTCTCTGCAAAAAGTAGCTTTCCCCTTTGTCTTATCTTCAAATCTATCTTGAACAAAAATACTCAGTTTCTCAAGTGCACCCCAAAGTGTTCTGTAGCTTTGATGTAGCATCTTTCTGCTGTCAAAGGAACCTGCATGACTCCAGCCCCACTCGTACGAGAGTACCGTCTTTACTGAATTCACCCTTAAAGCAACCCACACGACAGGGAAGGCCATCACCACCCCCCCAAGGTAGAGAATGGTGTCTCAGGGAAATCATCAGCAGGATCCTGCTGCACAACTCTTCCCTACTGGCCCGCCTGATGGTCTGAAGGACCCTGCGTACTAAAACGCCCCTACCATCCCACCCGGTGGCCTGAGGAACCCACTCTGTGCCGAAACAACCCTACCAGCTCACCCCGATGGTCTGAAAGACCCCCTGCACCAAAGAGCTCCTGGGCTTCGTAGACCCGTGTGGGTCCTGCTCAGTGAGAGACCCACTACTCTTGGTGTGTCCATCAGAAGTGCTTTGAGGAAGATGACGTTCGGGGAGTCTGGGATGGTGCAGAAACATTAGTCCAGACCCACTACCAGCATCGTGTCCCACACAGGAGACAACAGTGTTACCCTCAGCCATAACCAGCTGCCATTTGGTGTGTCTTCTCCTGCCCAGTTGGCTTCGCTGCCCACCCCGCACCTCCTGCACTCTGCACACAACGGGCACCTGCTACTGCCTAATTTTTTGCTCAATGGGCTGGTCACCAGGGCTAGATTCACCCCGGCTAACTTCAGAAGCATGAACCATCGCTTACCACCCTTAGGTCATCCTGGAGTAACGGTCAGTTCTGGGGGCAATTCACAGAGCCTGTTTTCTAATTCAAGGAGCTGAGAGTGATTTACTACTCTGAATGCATGATCGTAAGATGTCCAAAAAATTGCAGCTTGAGATCAGCTTTTATAACAAATATATTCATATTTTGGCATCAGTTTGTCAAAATGCTGAACATAACCATGGATTGAAAGCAGCTGTCACTCTTGGAAATAAAAGTTAATTATCCACTGTGATCAGCTGTAATCTCCTACATTATTTCCTAATTGATGTCACACTTTGGAGTTTCAACATCCTCTTTAGCAAGGTGAATGTAAATACTGCCGCAGTGTTCCTAGATAGCGCGTTGCTGCAGTGATAACAGCCACTCAGGGACGTTTCTCTTCAAAGAGAAAGTTTCCAGGCAGTAAATGTGTTGTCTGAATTATTTTATTTTATGTTCATTATTATGTACTACTACTTTGATTTTTTAATTATTATTTACCTTGACATTTCTACTCTTCTCAGAGGTGCACAGTGAAAGGATGGCACAAATAGCAACACATTGCAAAAGCTATTTGGATATTAGGGAAGAAGATCTCACCATGAAGGAGGTCTGACACCGGCACAGATCACCCAGAGGGGTTGCGGAGCCTCTGTCCTTGGAGATATTCAGAATTTGACAGAACATGGCTCTGAACAACCTGCTCTAATAGAGTTGGACTTCAAAGCCAGCCCTGCTTTGAGCAGGGGTTGGACAACATGACCTTCAGAGGTCCTGTCCACCCAAAATTATTCTGTGGTCCTGTTCACTTCTGTATTAATGTCTCTTTAAAGGTTGCGATTCCCCCCCATTTAATTTTGCAGCTTTTGACGGGTTTTCTGCAAGGGTCTCCTCTAGCATCTCAGGGACTTTGACACCTTCAGGAACCCAAGAAATCGTTTGGGTTTGAGAGTGAGCCCACGATGGCAGACGCCTGTGTTTCATTGCTGTGGCATGTCCCCCGCGGGGATGCCACCAGACCCAGACATCTCCTGTCTGCAGCTGCCCGGCAGATGTGGCCAGCGAGGCTGCGCCGGGAGCCCTGGTCCCTCATCGTCCTCCCAGGGCTCAGGAGGAGCTGAGCATCCAACCTCTGCCCACATCCCGGGCATCCAGCACGTGCCAACAAGAGGGTAACGCCACCAGGTTTGGGCTGCCCTTCTCTGGCAAGCCAGCAAGCTGAAGCAGTTGCTCAGCAGCAGCTTGAAGGCTGGTTTATTAAGGTAAAAAAACTGTCCCCACCGGACACGTGTCAGTGTCCAGATCTGGTGAGAGCTGAGATGGAAGGTGAGCTGAGAGCACAGCCATACCCCAGCACACCTGGAGACCTGGGTAGTGTTAGACAAATTACTTTCTTTTTCCTTAATAAAGCCAAATAATTTATTTCCTGGCCTTTGCACTTTTATTACAGGCTGCTACGTGTAAATGGCTTTGTTTGTTTGTCCTGTAGTTTTATAGCTGGACGCTTTTGTAATTAAGGGTGTTTTTAACTGATATGTGTATAAAATTGAAGTGGGCAAGTGGAAAAAATAAACAGAAGGAAAGTTTTTAACAGAAGTTATTTGAATTGGCCGTGATGTTCTTCCCCACTAGCTAGTGAGGTTTTAATTAGCATTGAAAATCATAAGTAACTGGAGATGAAAGAGCCTATTAGGTCACCCAGTCCAGTTCCCTGCCAGTTCAGAATTGTGCCCAACAGTGTATTTCCCAGTGTTTTGTCAAGTCCGGCACTAAGCCTGTTCATTACATGAATAATATGCTCTTTTGAAGTAGCAGGAGGGGAACTGCTCACAGTCCAGATCCAGGCACTTTTTACAGTTTATAACAAAAAAGAATGATAAGCGAAGATGCGAGCCAGTATAGAAATTTATATGCAGGACTCTGCATGGGGTATTTATTCTCATTATTCTTATAGGGGAGCTCACACGTGGCCCAGTAAATATGAACGATGAACTAAATGTCATAGCAGGGATTGCGGGAAAAGTGTTTAACTGCTTCACTGAATGATTCTGAAGGGGCCCAAAAGAGGGAGAGAGGAGGAGCTGCAAAGCCGTCTTCACTCAGCTCCTCCTGGCCTGGGTCAGCCCTCGTCCCACAGGAATATCATGCATAGCTCACTCACATTTTCAAAAAAAAACTGAGCAAGAATTAAAAAAACAAAACAAAATAAACAAAAACCCTCCCCCAGGAGCGTGTGTCTTGGGTGACAAATCCCATAAAACAAGCAGCCAGCAGTGAGTTGTCAAAAAGAGGTGAAGGTTTCTGATAGACCAATGAGTCAAACCAGAGATCAGGACGGCCAGTATGAAAACTACAGTTCAGCAGACAGAGACAAGAGATCCCCCCACATCCAATAGCAAGGCAACAGTAGGATTTCTTTAAAATATTGGTGACATTTTTCTAATTAAAAATGTCTTGCACAGAATACAACCGTTTTATGCATCATTATAAGTAAAAATTACAGACAGTAAACTGCAACAGCAATCTTGATCAAAAGGACATCAGCATGGACCGAAAAAAGCCAGTTTGAACCACTAGCCTACTTAAATACAGTTTTATAGAGACATAGTTATGCATACAAAACTTACTCAATACTGCAGAAGATCCTTCCAGGCAAAAAAAGAAAATTAGAAGCAAAATTGACTGGGGATTCAAAACAAAAATATAAATGGTAAATAGAGTTCCTTAGAGAGCCAAAAGCATAATGTCATAATCAAGAAAGATAATGACATTGACTAAAAGGCCATCCTCGTGAAGGGAAAGATGAAGTTAGAAATAAAGGAGCAATATATGACAGAAGGGTGAGGAAGGAAGAGAGCGATTAATGTAAAATAAAAACTGAAGTATGGAAAATTGGTATGGAAGTCTAAAGGCATCAGGATAAACTACCCCTAATAATAACAATAAAGGATACTTAGGAAACACATAAATCCTTGCAATATTTTAAAAAATTATTCTAGGTGATGTCTGAATTGCAGGAAAATATGCAAGGAGGTAGAAGTGTTGGACACCTAGTTCTGGCCTATGTGTGGAAAGCATGGTAAAATGCAAATATGATATTCTTATCACCTGAATATGGTAAGAAACATTTGACTCCATAACAATAAGAAAGATATTGAAGATCTACTAAAGATAATAATTTTTATATGAGGAGGCCCACAGAATGTACACCTAAAAATTCTTAGACTTCTCCTTACAGCAGTAAATGGCCAACTTATATTCAACTTTGAAGCCTCTTTGAACACTGGAGCCATTCCACAGGCTCAAAGCATACAGTGATGGGCCAAAACAGAAAGGGCAGGCCACATGGTACAGGTAGCCAAAATCTGGGTAGCTGGATGTTAATCCTCAGGAACATTTACAAGTTGATAATGAGTAATTCTATCACCAAAGAATGGGAAGACAAGGATATAATTATTGGTAATCAGTACAGTTTCACAGGGAAAAGGTCTTGTCATCCTAAGAATGAAGTCGGACTGGTGTTTATTAGGTTGTTAAGTGTCCAGCTGAAGTACACGTCAACTTCTAGGGTGTGTTCAGCTCCCTAAAATTAGCATTATGCGAAGTCAGTAAGGGCTGCAGTAACTGAACCAAGTGCCGACTAAATGACATATCCAAAAGTAGTTATCAGCAGGCGAATTTTCCATATGCGTGCACCTGACGGAGAGCTCTGCAGTGATCAGAGCTACACTGTACACTATTCAGCTCGCTTTTCATCAGTGGCTTGGGAGTAATAAAGAATGTTTTAAAGCAGTCCAAAGCAGAGCAGCACACCTAACAAGGAATATGGAGCAATGCGACAGTATGAGAAGCCTAAGGCTCTTCAGATTTTTCACCAAATTTTTTCCTCATCAAATGGCTTTACCCCATAACCATGTGATGATTAGGTCAAGCAGAAGGTTCCCCAAAGGAGAGGAGAGCTCCAGCTCTGTAGGACGATGACAGTATTCAGCCGTCATTTGGGTGCTCATGGTCAGATCTCATGGCTGATCACTTAGCACTACAGCTCCAACAGAAGAGGTGTAACTACAGCAAAATCCACTCAGGACTGCCTTAGTCAGGTAGCAGGGATGGAGATTCAAGTCCCTGGCTGGGCTGGAGATGCCGAGGGACCCCAACTTCTCATGCTCCAGGAGAGGACCACAATTAGCTTTCTGTCTGTGAGCTCTCTGCAGAACCAGAAACTTTTATAAACCTCTCACAGGTGAGAATGTACCAAGCAGGAAAAAAGTTTTGTCATGAGTTCAATCACTCAGTCCC
Organism: Buteo buteo; assembly: GCF_964188355.1. Classification (NCBI taxonomy): domain Eukaryota; kingdom Metazoa; phylum Chordata; class Aves; order Accipitriformes; family Accipitridae; genus Buteo; species Buteo buteo. The sequence continues at coordinate 32,390,412 of NC_134184.1, read as the reverse complement.
CTTACAGGTGATAAAAGAGCAAGCTAAGGCCAGAGAAAGGCCTGCGCCTGGGCATCGCCCACAAACAGGTGGTGAGAGGATGCTCGCAGCAGGCGGACGTCCAGGTTTAGGATTTAGAAAATTTTCCCTGTATGCTGGCAAGGCAGAAGGAAGATTTCTGCAGTTCTGTCACCTGTCTGCTTAAAAGGATAGTCAAATACCTGAGAGGACACCAAAATATTTTAAAAATGTTTTAAAAGGAAATATAAATTGCCTTATTGGGAGACAATCATAAAGCACAACCTGTTTACATTATTTAACAGCTAGAAAACAGACTGGGATGTAACTTGATTACAGTGTATATAAGTACCTTCACGGAGAGAAAACCATATACCAAAGGGCTGTGTCACCTGGCAGAGAAAGGCATAACAAGAACCAAAGTCTGGATTCAGCTTCCAGCCAAATTCAAATAGGAAATAAGGCACAATTTTTAACCACTGGAACAAACTACCAAGGGAGTGTTAGAGTCTGCGTCCCTGGATGTCTTCAAATACAGGCTGGATGCGTTTGTGGGTTCTGTGATTTAGCCAAGCTCAGACGTTATTGGGCTTAGTAGAAGGCTGACTGGGTGAAATTTAATGGCTTGTGATGTACAGGGGGTCAGACTGGCTGATCAAATGGTCCCCTCTGGCCTTAAATTTTGTGAAAGACTTCAGCTAACTAGCAAAGCAAGTGCAAACGACCCAGTAGTTGCAATATATTGCTTCAAGTGTGGTTGACCAATTTTAAATAATTAGTTATAACCAAATCCTTTCTTAATTGCAAGCAGGAAAAAAAAAGGGGGGGAGGGGGGAGTTAGTCCCTGAGAATAGTTCACTCAGCCTTAATCCAGAGAAAAATTGCATCAAGCTCCCCAGAAAAAAAGGTGTGCAAGCCTTTTTACGGAATCAAACCTAGATTTTACAAGAACAAAAATGTCTTACGTACTTAAAAGTCCATTTAGCGCTTGGCATAGAGCTATTGCTTTCTACACTGAGTGCAAGCACACTTCAAGGGCACTGGGGATCCGATTACTATCCTGCAAAGTGTAAGGGTTGGCTGAACAACCCCAGAGTAACTCAAATACCAGGGAACCTGGCCTATTCCCTGTCCATAAAATACACAGAAAACGATCCCACTCCCTGACATTTTTTCAGCTGGGACAGCTGCTATAACAACTCAGAGCTTTTCAATCTCGGTACAGAGCTCATGTATAACCTCTTCAAGTTTTCAGCCTGGAACAGCTTTTCTTCCAAGCCCATTTCGCTGGAGCAACCAAAAGCGCTCGGGAAAAAGCTGTTTGATAGCCTTGGCTGGTTGGGGGGGGGGGGGGGGGCATTAAATCAATGAAGAATTTAAAAGGTGGGGAGGGGGACAGAGGGCAGGGAAGTAGGGGAGAAAGATTTACAGCTAAAAACAACATACAGCTTGAATCTGGTCCAAGAGGAGCCACAGGGGGCTGGTGCCAGTCATCACTGATGAAAGGGTTTGGATTTGTCGAGGAGAAAGATGCTGTGTAAAAATTGGCGTTCAAAGCCCCGGTGAAATTACATTAAGGGGTTGGTCTCTACGAGTTTTGCCTGAGCGATGACTCCAGGTTTGTGCCCTCTGGGACACATACCGATCCCCTCCCTCATACCCGGCTCTTCCACAGCGGCCCCGCGGCTCCTGCTAGGGCGACGCTCCCCGCAAATCCGACCCAGGCTGCGGGGAAATGCTGTGTTTAGAGAATCGGCTGCTTTGACACTCACTGCTGGATTTAACTGTTTAGCAATGTTTTCCAGCCACTTGACTCCCTCCATCACCCAGCCCAGCCGGAGGGCTTAGCCTCTTTGGAGTGGTTCTTTATATTTTTTTTGCTCAGTGGAAATTCGCTGTAGCTATGGTATCTCAAAATCCTCCCCTGTGCCTGCTGATGGGGCAGAGAGCCCCACAGCCCGCCCCTGCCCAGGAGAGGGCTCAGCTAGCAGCCACAAGAGCAGCGGAGCATCCTTCTCCGAAACCCTGCCAGCCCCTTGGTGCCCCTGGCAGCAGCTTCCATGGCATCGGGGATGGGGGGACCAGTAATTTGTAGTACATTACTAATAACTGTAATTTACTTGATTTAAGGCTGATGGGGTCCCCTCTAGTACTTGGCATGGAGATGTTACCCTTGGCTATGCTCATACTCGAGGGCAGAAGTTTCCATCAGCAACTTAAAAGCCTTATAATGGAAACAAAAAAGGCAGAGTCAATATAAAACCTCCACCAGTGAAATCTGAAGCATGCAGCAACCGAATGCAAAACACAAAACAGCAAACACTCTTCCAGCAAGTGTCATACACTGTCACCTTTTGACTGAAGCGGTCAGTCAATATTCAGGGTCTTACTCTTCCCGGTGGGCTGGAGAAACTAGTGATAGTGCCAGGTATTTCTTTGATGCAATACTATTTAGTTTGAAAGACTGTAAACAGAGTCTTATTTCATTGAACAGACTGGGAAACAATCAGCAGATTGCCTCTTTTCAGCCACGTTACACTCAAAAATGCTTCAGAGCTTCTTCTCAGACCGACATGCAAGGCCTTCCTCGCTGCCGCCTTCTAGGTGCTGTTCCTCCCAGAGCGCTGAGCAGTGACACTCTGCTTTTCCCCCCCCGTCTCCCCCCAAAGAAGGGCTGGCAGCCCCCCAGGTCAGCTGCTCGGGCAGTGGCTCCTGCTGTTTCATCCCTCTCCGCCCAAAATACATCTCCCTGTATTCACCCCAAATTAGGGAAGGGCAGACCCGGCACTGGTCCCGGCCATGACAAGCGGGGCAGCGCCCTCAGCCCCGCACATCCCTCCTCTGCCCTCCACCCCCCACGCACTGGGCTGCTCCCTGATGAGCGCACCGGCCGTCTGGCTTCCCACTGGGATGAATAAACACCCCGCTGACAGCTCCGCTTCACCCCAGGGCAGAGCAAGGACTCTTTCAGAGGCGTTCGTGAGATGCGAAGAGTTTTTCACCAGCTGCTGTAACCCCGCGGTATCACTTCAGCTGCAAAGACACGTGCACCACGTCTACGTCTTCGGGGAATTTCCCTTTATTTCACTTTCTAAAATGCCACCCTCATAATCTTGTAGGTTACAGGCCCTCCTCTCCTCACAACGCCATCAGTCCCAAGGCCTGAGGGTCGAAAGTTTAAAGTCTCGCTGTGCTCACCTGGACAGGTTCTTAGGGACCTTCACACCAGGCCCAGTTCTCCACGCCTGGCCCAGGTTTTGCACCACATGCAAATAAAACTCCGGGTTTCAGTAGGGTTTTGTTGGCTTACTGGGTTGTAGCCATGATGAGAATCAAGCTCCCTCTGGAAAAGCAGCAGCGTTATTTGTGCTACAAGACCCATAGCTGTCCCGCGCTGTGGCCTAAGGAATCTGCAACGCAGCTCCAGCAATGTGAGAGATAAATCCAGGCTTGAAACATGACTTCATTTCTTGCTGCTTTTTTTCTAGCTGACTTGCAGCGTCACCATTGGCATAAACAGCCCTGACTTCTCCATCAGCTATTTCCTCCTTCACTTCCTCCTGCACCAAGTGCGTGTTTTTCACATTTGTATAGTACTTGCAAGCTCAGAAAAGCTCATCTGACTGTGACTGAAACTCTGGCACATAGCTTGATTTTTTTTCCCCTTTTACTGAACTAATTTTTGCGTGATATGCTGCCAACTTCACTTTTTCCCCCTTCCTTCTATATAAACAATATTCCTCTTCCAGATATTTCTTACATGTTTGATAAAATGTGTTGCATACATAAGATGACTTTGGCTCAATTTTATAAAGATTTGGCATAATGCAATACACTAACTCAACTTTGATTCACTAAAAAAATATATGTCATTAAGAGCTGTATATACTTCTGATTTTAGTGCACGGCCGTGATTGACTGTTTCAGTTGTAAGTGATGAAGGCATGGCCAAATATAAATAAAAGCTGTACACCACCTTTCAAAGACATGCCTTTTGTTTATTTTATAGGAATGGATTAGGTTCTAAAGTTTTCAGGAGGTGTTGCTTTACCAGTGGCACTTCTGCAAGTACAGTGGTGTTAACCTTGCTTCCCTGGCCAGACTCCAGTGTGGTTAATTATATTCTGCACACTGTGAAATTCCCACTTAATTTTCGATTAAGGAAGTTATTTGCCACTTCTCCCACTCCTTGAAAATTGTTGGTAAGATCTGCTGCATACAAAATGGCTGCTGCCCTCCATCCCAGCGGTAACTGCCTGTTAGCCAACACTCATACGCAAAGATGACTTGGATATAAAGTAAGTTTGGTCCTTTATTCGAATCAAGGTCAGGAGAAATTCGTTGGTCTTGTGCTTCACAGGCAAAAAAGGAAGGACAGGCTGGGAACGTATGAAGATGTCTAAATGCATGCACGAACCTCAACTTGTTAGGACTATTTGGAGCTTATCTGCACTCAAACTTTAACTTGAATAGCAAATAGTTTGCATTAAAAGCTACTTATTTGTTGTTGAACCCTAGAGAGGGTGACAGAAGGATTACATCTGGCTGTTAAGATCTCCCCAAGAAGAGGAAACATTCAAGCTAACGTTCACACCACCCTTTCAAGGACCTCCCCAGGCTGGGTGGCCTCTAGCAGTGAACTTTCCTGGCGAGCACACTTCTTGCTGGCCGAGATATCCTCAGACACAGCCAGAGTTGCTTTGCCCTTGTCTCGCTGCATGCACACAGCGTCCCAGCAGACTCTGGTCTTGTTTTCCAGCCCATCTGCCACCCCGGGACGTTGTTGTTGTTCGTGAGGGTTGGGGGAGGGCAATGGGAAGGAGACTGCTTATGGGACTGTGACCTCAGATCAATAGCTCGAATTTCATGCCAGATACTCAACACCATGCCTTCTTTAGCTGGTGAAGAGCGTCCTCCAACGTGATCAGGTCTATCGTCCCACACCCCTTGTGGCCTTGCACCTTCAACCTTCACTGACAAGGCCGGGTCATGCTCCAGCCCGCTATCAGAGAGGATGCTGCCAGGATCAGTGAGTGCTTCAGCCTTCAGAGACCACACCGAAAAGGGAAAAGCCCTTCCAATTCAGTACTGGGGCAAGGATGCATGTTGGAGTGCTCTTGGCCAAACCCAGGCTGACCTTGGCCACAGCCTTGGCAAATATGTCTCCTGCAAGGACAGGGTTGTGTCTGAAGTCACATTCCTACATCATCACATTCTCCCCAGTCCCTCTCTACAGTGGCTTGTTCGTTTCCACTTCTGCCTGGCCTTAAGACACTTGAGTCTTCATTCTTCCATTCCAGCCCTTCCAAGTTTGACTCACTACCTTACTATTAAATTAACAAATATTATAGAACACTTTACACCAGCTCGTCTTTCCCCCTTTTGCTTCATATTTTCCATACCCCCTTGTCGCCACTACAAACTGCCATGTGCAGCATGTCTAATTGTTAGATATCCCTGTCCCTTCTCATTAGGAACACATCCTTCTGTGAAGAAAAAAAAAAGAGAAAAATCTTTGCTCCCTCCTATATTTTTTTTCCCAGCCCCGGCTGAAGATTGCCCTATACTGTTCCTTCTCTCTCCAACAACCTTCTGTGACACAGACATGGTACTCTGTATACTGGAGAGGGCCACCCTACCTAAGGGTCTGTACCAAAGGTGCGACCTTCCTATCTATCCCCTTTTTACATACAAATACATATGTACATGCCAAGTCTTCAGTATTGCAACACCATCTCAAAATTGCCATGCTGTCAAAGTCTCCTCTTGCAAGATAGTTTGTGAGCAGATGCCCCCACCCATGGACTTTCACCCAAAGGTCACACCTGAGCACTCGCCCCCACCAGGTACACCCCAGACAAAGTCTTCTTGCCTCCCTACTATTGCACTCTCACCCCTCAACTCTATTTCAACATGACTCATTATTTCTAAGATTTTAAACAGGTAAATTGAATTATCGTCAGGAGGACCTGACAGAAGCCATCATCTTAGTGAGAAAAGAGTGGTAGAAGAGTCCAACCTTGCATCTTTTTCTACTGACAATGCCCTCACCATCTCATGTATTAAAATGTTCTCAGAAGCAGCCTATTCCATGTCTTTGTCAACGTAGGGAAGGTCTCTCAAGGCATTACGTTATATTATGGATTGCTAAAATTGAGGTTGGCTATGCCAAAATTTCTTTTCCAAATACAGTCACTGTTTTGAAGGCCAAATTGTTCAATAATGGCCTACATCTGTCAAACAGGGGCACTACTACTGACCAAGCGATAAATTTAATCCATGAGAAAGCTCAGAGCACATAAACTATATTGTTCCCTATCCAACTAAGCTAGAGAGTAGTTAACTCACTGTGAAGCCGTTATTTTATAACATCTGAAAAAATGTTCAGAATAACGATTCTGCGGAGGCCGTTTTAGAAGTGGGTATAATATTGGAGTGCCTGTGGTAGTGACCCCCTGGGAACAGCCCCTTGTAAACCATTCATAAACAACATGGAGAGGGGGAGCTCTGTGTGTGGTCTTGACTTGATCTTGCAACTCTGGGAGCTGAACAGCTCAAGGTGGATCCATTTCATAATCGTCTTATTTGTTTTGAAATCTCTCAGCATCCTTCAGATGACCTTCATAGGAGTATGAGGCAAGAACTTTAATTATTATTGTACATAAATCTAATGCTTATCACAGAGAGGCCCTCAATCTCTGCTGGAACCTCTATGCATTACTGCAATAAAAACAAAGTAATACTCCCACTAATTACAAAACTAGTACTTAATCTTTCCGTCACTAAGTCTGATGTTGCCAGCATGGCTCACAGACCTAGCCCTGGTAACTGGCAGACAATAAATTCTACAAATGCTATGTGACATACATCTATTTTGAAGATCCCTCTCAGCTCCTTGACTTCCCATGAGTTTCTCAAAATAACTTGGTAAACAACCTGCTAACGCTGATGGTGGGGGCACCGCTAAAATTGGTCCCTACTTGTCCACACAAGCCCAGCGATTCCAGGACTTTGGCAGTCCGAGCATTTTGTGGCCATGCTGGGCATATGAAGTGACATATATTGCAGTTTCTTGGCTAAGGTGAATTAAGGGTGGCATTCAGACCACCCTGGCTTGTAATTTTGAAAAGGTCACCTCAAAGGCCACCGGTGCAGACACGGGAAGAGACAGGGTTCTCATTTTATACCGCTGTGCTGCAGAAAGTCCCAGTAACAGATAGCTGTGGATCCAATATTTTTGAAGAGTTTGGTGGCAGAAGCAACCACAGGAACCCAACTTGGCAAACTATTCCCTTCCCCCAAATCCTAATTAATACAATAATATAAGGAATAGCAGTGCTTTATGTCAGAAAGGGGAATGTTTTGAATGAGCTTTTTATAGCTCTGAAAAAGTCTGCTTGCCACTCCACAGAACAAACAAGAAGGTGTTGTCCTTGCCAGAAGGAGGTAAAATCTTATTTCAAAACTTGTTGAACAAAATGTTACCAACAGAATATGAAGAGTATGTGGACCTTGTCACAGCAGGATGGGATATCGTCATTTCTCCTAAAAATACAAATAAAATATCTTCACAGGCATGTAGGACTTCTTAAAGATCTTAAAGAAATAAGAATTATTTCCTCAATGGACAGTTAATGCAATCTAATCCTGCCATGCTTATCTTTTTAAAGCATAATCAATAAAGTCAACTAGGAAAAAAAAAAACCTGTGACAATTACGGCAATTGTTTCTTGCGCAGCAAGGGTTGACATCATCTGATGGGAGGTTAATTAATAGTTAACTTGGACAGCACAATTACCTAGTGAAACCACGTTGTTAAACCTCTGGCTGTAGCTAACTTGTAACTTGAGAAGAATTTGCTCACATCTGGCTCTGGCCCATGTCGGAGGCTGGGGACTTTAATGGCTACTGACTCCTGCAGGTATTTAGATAAGTGTTCTGGGTTGCTGCCTCATGAAAACAGACCCTTGTTTGCTCCTTGCATGCGATCATCGGGAGTATCGCCTGTATTTGTTCTGCTCTGGAGACAACAGTAACGACCGGCTGGCGTGGAAGTATCTGCCCAGCAGCAGCCTGCTGTGCTCCAGTCCAACACACACGGGTGCCAGTGCAGCCACGAGATGTACAACCAGCAAGGACAGCATGGATTTCTCCTGGTTGATATCTAAATATCAGTTACATGAACACAGGATTAACTCCAAGGAAGAGCAAATTGGTCTGTCCTGAGCACTACGGCAGATGACGGTCAGGTCAGAACATGAACTGCGTTTTCCCACTTGCGGCTCTTCTAATTAACTGGTAAGGTGCCTCACGGGTATGTGATTTGGAAGAGACGTCCTCAGCCCAAGCCCACATCGCCTGGGCTTCTCAATAATGTTACACCTGTGGCTATTGCCCTGCAGTGCAAGGACGGGCGCAGAGTTCTTGCTGGGTGAGCTGCTGCGGCTGTGTGTCCATCACGCAGGCTGGGTAACCCACGTCCCTCACTCTTCGGAGCCTCGGTCGATGTTTGCACAACCTTTCACAGAAAAAAAGGCTGCTTTGCTCCTAAAAACTAGCTAAGAAGTTACTCGTCGTAACTTTTAAAGTCCACGTCTAAGACGCAGACAGTTAGTGGACCTACAAAAAAGCACAAATAATCTCTATTTGTGTCTATACTACTAAGTTAAGCAGTGCCTGGAAAGAGTCCTGGAAAGAGGGACCATCCCTACTGGTAAGCTGCTGGAGTGGCATGATGATGGCACAGCTAGGGTGTCCCCAGCAGCTCCCAGGCACGGTTTGGGAGCCGGAGGGTGTCCAGGAGCGGGGAGTCTACGTGCAGCCACCCTGCTCTGCGCCCTGAGGTCCTCTGCCCACCCAAGCACCAGCTGCTCGGCCTCACAGGGGTCAGACCCCAGCACGTTTTGTGTACCAACACATACGCAGCCTCAGCTCCCAGAAGAAAAAACTGGCTTAAAGCTGTCAGAAGATGTAAAAAAGAGCAGTTCTGCTCAGTACGCGATGATGGGAGGAAAAAAAAAAGTTAAACCAAACACTTTGCAAAGTTAAAAAGAGGATTTCACCAAGGACAGAGATGTCTGTTCATTGAAATGCTACAGGATGAGTTTTATACAGGAAAATGTAAAATTTTTTTTATCTTGATTTCAAAAGAAATTTTATTTTCCTTTATTTTTTTCATTTTCAAATTAAAGTGTAGTTTTGCTTTCACATTCTCCATTTCTCTCTGCTCTTCCTTTCTCCACTGGAAAAAAAAAATGCAGGGAACTGGAGTGAAAAGAAGGGGAGCTCTTGGGCGTTCTGCTGTCACTTGTTTTTCTTCTGTTTAAAAGACAGTAAGGAAGAATAAAACATTTCTCCTGCCAAAGAAGAAAGAGCCACAAAATCTACCTAGCTGTGCAAAAGAAGATGGGAAATGAGAAAGAGAATTGCTGGAAAAAAAATATAATAGACAGAGGGCCTGGGCAGAGAGAGGTAAGGCATTGGAAGCAAGGTTGCATGTAACGGTTGACTGGAGATGAAATCCATCTGGAGCTGACCAGCTGCTTTGAGTGTTTGCTCAAGCTGTACCAACATGACTCGAACAATGAGTCTTCTGCTGGTCCAGGTCCAACCTCAATTCTTTAGCTCAGTCTGCACGCTCTGGACGTCTGCATCTTTAACAAAAAATAATCATCAAGGTGAAAAGAAGGGTTTAATTGGGCATATGGCACCCTCAAATGGGAAGGATGGAGACAGAGCCCTCTTTCTGTAGCAAGGAATTTTGTTTAATTTCCTACTTGAGGAAAAGAGGCAAGCGCTGTATAGCATAAACAAAGGGGAAATAGTGTGATATTGTTCAATAAAACAGTGAGAGAAGAAAATCCAGAAAGCCAAGAAAGAACTGACACTAGTGATTAATATTAATCAAATCAATTAAGATCCACTGAATCAGCAAAGTCACATGTTTGAGATTTATTTCATTTGCAGACTAAATCCTAGCATGATCAGGAGTGATTCAGTCTATATACAAACACTTTTCTAGGGAAATCAGAAGTACTAAACACAATCTAGGCAATCTAGGGCCAGATCCTGTCTATTCGCATTTTTTACGGGAGAGGATGCAATGTAATATGTCAGTGGTAGAATTTGGTCCACTGATAGAACTCAAGCTCACATTTATCCTGATCATGCACCCATTTCATTTGACATTGCACTAATTTGACAAATTCAAGAGTAATTCACGTTGAAAAAAATAGAAAATTTTTTAATGTAAAGATAACTGTAAAGTTCCCCAGTGCTTCACAAAGTCTAAAATAGAGTCCATTTCTCCCATTTCTAATTTGCAGGTCTGTCTCTCTATTTAGCACAGCAGTATTGCGACGCAAACACTTGCACAGTGGCATTAAGAGCCATTGGCCTGAAAAAAAGCCATGGAGACAGTGCAAATCTGAGACATTGCTAAGCATTTTGCCATTTGTGGCTGGTCATGCTTCCATGATGATTACCCGTGCTCCATTCCAGTTATTCAACTGGAATCGCCAACTGTGACTGCAACCCTGGTCACTATGTGGTCTGGGTCCTGAGAGAACAGAGGATTTCATACTACATTGCATTTTGTAAACAACAATTTGTTGCATACAAAAAAAACCATAAATATTGTTTATCTTGAGGTAGATTTAAAAATGTCAAAGAGCCAGGGCTAATTAAGGTACAACAACAGATTCAATAATTTGAAGCTCTTTTTTTCTTTTTTATTATAGAGAAGAAAAGCAATGGCCATTATGTCCTAATTTGTAAACACTTTATTTGAATGCTGAGACTGGAAAGTATGTTAGTGTTGTTTGTCCTGTCAAAGGCTTTGGAATGGTCTGAAGTCTACAGAGCTACATCTGTTGCTATTTATCGTGGGGGATTTTTGCCTTATTTCTAACACAGTTTATAAAATCAAGAAAAATCTTAAACACTGCAATTAGAATTTAATAAGGGGACTTTTTCCTCCTAACAAAAATTAATTAAGCCTTTCTTTGAACTTCCAAAAAGAATATGTATCTTGTAACACACAAACCCAAAATGTCCTTCAGTTTTCCGTCTTGCTTGTGGATGCAAATTCTCGTGGATGCTCAAGTTCAGAAGCGGACTAACAGCAGGAGAGCTAAGTTCGACGACCACGTTTCTGTCCTTGGCACATTTTTACACCACGGAGGTGCCTGAGCATCTTCGCAGCAGCACCTATGGCTGCAGTGAGCTGCTTCCCCCATCCGCTCCTCGCGGGACAGAACCCAAACCCGACACCCAGCTTCGTTCTGTTCCAGTTTTAAGCGTAGAGCTGGAAAACCACTGGCTGCCCCTCACCCCGCAGCCACCAGCAATCCACAGCTATTAACGTGGTTTTACTCTCACAACACCTTAGCGAGGAAGGAAAATTTCATACCTGTTGTACTGGAAACTGAGCCAAGGGCTGAAACGAGGTTTGCTGAATACCATCTTAATACCCTGCCCTGTCTGCTATTTGTCAGCTTTGACGGCGTACCCGCTGCCGTGCCAAAGCCCAGCCAAAAGAAAAGCCCTCTCTTTCCATCTTCCTCCCCTGCAGGACAGACACAAAAAAGGGCAACCCACCATCTGTGCTTTTGAGTGCTCCACGGGTCTGGCAGAAGGAGTGGGATTTTAGCATGCAGTTAAATAAGACGTAGCCTTCTTGCAAAAAAAAAAAAAAAGTGTTGGAAATTACTCCATTCCTGAGGGACAACCTAGAAAGAGGCAGAGACGGAGCACAAAGCAGGTAATGAAGAGACCATCAAGGCTGGCACCAGCAGCAGAGCTGAAGAGTTATAGGGGATGGGTGGAGAAGAGCTTTACAGCAAGTATTTAAAGAAAGCATACCCTTGGAATAAAAGTGATGATTTAACAGTTAAAGCCATAGGCAGGCGATATATATTAAGTAATTATATGGAAACATCACATGAAGGGACTCGGGGATAAAGAAAAGAGTAGTAGAGGGGCATCCCAAACCTTAGCCTCCTTCCAAGTGAAAAAACTGGGCTATGCAAGAAGGAGAGTGTCGCCTCGGGGAAGTGAGATACAAATTATGAAGACACGTCTCTTCAGTGTCTCTGCCTCAGCTTTCTAAGATTTTAGGGAAAAATTCTTTTGTGATATTCCAGCTCCATTGAGAACCATGGAGCTGTGCTTTCATCCCGTCTTTGTGACACTCCTCTTCTAAAATGTAGACCAGTGCAGACAAATTTTAAAATATTCCGCTGTACAACTCATCCAGATCACATATTTGTTGGCTTTAAAACCAGTAGGGATCCAGCCCCCTGGTCAAATCTAAAAGCCAGTATTTATAGCAATAACAGTACAAGACCGATTCATTTTTCCCCTTGTGAAAATGCAAATGCCAAAAAAAAAGTTTAACTAAAACCTGGAAAAAATATGCTGTGGTAGTGTTTTGTGGGAGCCATGATGCAGGTTTCCTGTGACTTTCCTCTTCTGCAGCCTGAATTCCCTTATTATGCTGCATTTCCCATGCACCACAGACTTTGCACTTGCAGATATGAAAAGGAAATCCAGTATGGTCCATCATATAAGAGGTAGATCTTCCTACTATTTTCACCTTTGATAGAACTAATTCAGAATATAATGACAAATTATTTAAAGAAACTTGCATACAGCTAACCCAAATTACAGATTACAGCAATACTGTTTTTACCTGAAATTACTTCAGTCCCGGTCAATGTACTTTCTAACAAAATAATAAACAGGAAGCACACATAGAAAACTGACGTTTTCAAGGGAATGATTTCACTGAAATACTGACATTCTGGCAGTGGTTGCCATTGTGAAATGTCAACCAGCACTTGTAACTATTTTGATTTTCGAATTAGTAGCAGCTGAAGATATGTGAGAGAAATCCAGCCCAACGCTCTAACAAACCACTTGAGCTGTTTGCAACAACATTTTGTATGAGTTATTATACTAACGGGCAATTTAGTCATTACAATATGAGAAGTGAGTGCAATTCAATTTCCTTTTAATTTTGCTTTTGCTCATTTTAATTAATTTTTATAATTATTACAGTAGTAATGTTGCTCAGCACTCACATCGATCACAGTTTAAAAAAACATTTCCCTGTTTTCCAGATTCTCAGCCCTTTCACCATACTGGTGGCATAAAAAAATCCCTATAAATCTAGTGCAAGAGACACTACAACCCATCCACCTTCTGTGCCACATCCCATATTCCATTAGGAATATCTGTAGGATGCAGGAGGCAGGTGGGATGTGTCACAACAGCTAAGTACAACTTACAACAACCTAGTCTCTGCCTCTAGGAAACTGCAGAGTCCAGGAAAAGCAATGGGTGGCATGAAGCCAACTTTACCTCATCTCCTCACCTAGCCCCTGTATTACTTTGGGTGCAGCCATAGCATCCGCTCACCACCCTGACAACTCCTATATTACACTCTGAACAGACTCCGAAATGGTCTACGCTGTGAAGGGTTTCTTCTTGAAGGGCTGCTGAGCACGGCTCAAACAGCCCAGGAAACACAGCCTGAGATATACCTATTTCTTGCTGAAATCAGCAGCCCTGGTAGGCTTTTAGGAACCATCAGAAAATACTGCTTTCTGAACAGCGCTCCTTGAAAACAGTCCCTTATTTTTAGATAGTTTTCCAGTCTTAAATTTGCCCAAATATACCCAAGCCCTAACAGCTTGCTAGAAATCAAGGCAGAATATAACTGCAGTTTATTAGAGAAGGTGATGAGTGTTAGATAACAACAGATCCATCAAATATTTTGGTCTTCAATGTAATGAATACTTCAAAACAGCCACATGAAAGTTAACAAAGTCACCATAGAAAGCAGCATATGGTTACACAGTAGGAACAACAGAATATACATTTAACACGCTTTATTAGTAAAATCAAAAAAGCATTGAAATTCCAGCATGTTAGCATGCTCACAAACTCAGTGACTTTGCAAGAATCAAATGACATATTAAAAACTCAGCTCTTGCAGAAACAACTCCTTCTTTAACTGTTTCTGTTCTTTTTAGTTTTTAAAACCCTCTCATGCACGTATTCATTGTCACAGCCTTGAAATCTCTATTTCTGATGAGTGATTCCACATTTGTTTCATTTCTACATCACAGTGTCATCTCAGCCACAGACCTGCCAAGCCTTCCCTTTCTAAGGATCTCATCAAAAATGGACTAATAGGGAGACTTGTGACTCAAAAGTCTCATTCGCTTTGCAGCAGTTCAAAATAATAAATTTGCGTGCTACATAATTAATGCACTTAACTGTTCCTTTACAAGGAACCATGGACTTGTCTTTCAAAATTTACATTAAACCTTTACCTCCAGGATGGGATGCTCACTTCTAACACTCCAAATATACCTATGTCTGTTACAGAAATGAGGAAATATTTTTGACAGGCATCTTGAAATCATGTTCCTAGGTTACTAATTCAATGTTAAGTGTCGTGATGTAACAGATACTGTCACATAATCCTCAAAGGTCACGGCCTCACTGTGATTTAGAGCCTTTAAGTGAGACTGGATATTGTTTTTAGGAAACATGCAGATATGCTTTGCTTCACTTTTACAGAAAAACTCTCCCATCTGCGATGGCTGTGACAGCCTATTCTGGACCCACGGGTTTGAGCCTTTCTCCCACCCATCCCTTCTGGAGCCTGAGCATGTTCGTGATACACATCAGGATAATAATTGTCAGCTCCACGTTAGGATAACAATCACAATTAAGACTTATGTTTCAAGCTTCTCCTGTGTTTTTCAGGTGCTTTTGTGTGCTGGGGATCACCAGCTTTGAGGTCTGGAAAGGATTTTCCCCTGGGCAGGCTGGGAGAAGTTTGCTGTCTCTGCTTCTCGCGGGGCAACGCACCAACAGGTCTCGCCTCGATCTGTACAATCACAGCGGCACGAAAGGCCTCCTGTTCTCCACCAACAGCACGCGGATTTTGACAAGAGGAATATTCCTCCCCGTCCTGGGAAATGAGTAAAATGTGACAGTGATGAACAGGAGACCGGGCGTAATCTCTGCAAAATCTATGAAATGTGACTTGGCTCCAGAATCCGAGCACATTCGCTCGCTCTTTGGAGAGTTTGGTTACTGCCTTCTCGGTCACCGAGAGCTAATACAATTAACAGGGTAAATGAACGTGACAGCTGGTTCCTCCTGCACTTGCTCGTAGATGTCGGCGCTTGGAAAGGATCGGTTACAGGAATTACCGAAGGGACAGTTGGGTCAGGTGTATTGGCTCTGGCTGGGACGGAGTTAATTCTCCCTGCAGCAGCCCCCCCAGTGCTGTGCTCTGTGCTGGTACCTAGAAAGGTGTTGATAACCCACCAGTGGTTCGGCTGCTGCTGAGCAGGGCTCGCGCAGCATCAAGGCTGTCCCTCCAACAATTCCCCCCACCGGCAGGCTGGGGGTGGGCAAGGTCTCGGGAGCGGACACGGCCGGGATAGCTGACCCCAACTGACCAAAGGGATATTCCAGACCATACGGCGTCTGCCCAGCAATCACAGCGAAGAGAAAGGAGCAGCAGGGGGGCACTCGTTATTATTTGTCTGCTGGAGCAACCGCTACGCGTACTGAACCCCTACTTCGCGGGAGGTGGCTGGACATTGCCTGCTGATGGGAAGTAGAGAATAAATCTTCTGTTTCCCTTTGCTTCCACTTGTGGCCTTTGCTTTTGCTTTTATTAAACTGCCTTTATCTTGATCCATGAGGTTTTTTCCACTGTATTTTCTCCCCCCCTGCCCCGTCCTGCTGATGAGGGGAGTGATATAGCAGCTTGGTGGGCACCTGGTGTCCAGCCAAGGTCAACCCACCGCATGAGGAAATCTGGTTTGCTTTGTAAAAGGTACGAGATTGTAGGCTGTGGAAGTTAGAGGCTGTTACGTGTCTTCCTCAGTTTAAACTAAAAGCTGAATTGTTTTTTGCTGTGTTCCCGTCTCATGTCACCACATCGTTAGTTTGAATCCTTCACAGAAAATAAGTAAATGGTAAATGCTGCTTCATACCCCTCTGCAAAGAAGCACTACAGTCGTGGGATTTTGTAACCTTAATTTAGGTCCTACACTGCTTTCTCTTTTCCCTTTTTCTGTTGTGTCCTAATTCAGCCTCATAAGTAGTTGTAGTTCTAGTTCTCCCCCTGGATTAATAAAGCTGCATTTTCAGTTTGCTTGTCATCCATCAATTTTTCCAGCTTGTAAGAGTCAAACATGACCAACCCAGAGCTTCCCAAGATAGCTATAGACAATGGCGTGATTTTAACAAGTTTTCAGGACCCCAATTCTCCAGTGAAGTCGGTGAGCTCTGCAGGTATTTCACACCTCTAGAACAGAGTGTGATGCCTGACTTGAGGCACTATGGGTCAGTATTTTAGCACATGTTTTCACATGTGAATACACAAAGCAGTTACTTAGTGAGATACAAGGTGAGGGTCATAGGAGGCTGCCTTACTGCTCTTTCCATCTTTGCAATGACTTTATAGAAATAATGCATAAGGCCTAAGGATGGAAAAGATCTTACAAAGTTCAGTAAAATTTTGGAGAAGGCATCCAATATGTCTGACATATATATACACGTATTCCGTTCTTTGTCATTTCACTGCTATGCTTGGTGATGTGCTGAGCACAAGTTCAATATTCATTGACATTCAACAATGAAAAACCATTAATCAAACCTTATAAAGAAATAAGGAAAATGTAGCAGTCCTAAAAAATGTCAAGCTTGACTTCTCCAAATTTATTTTCTTCCTCTACTTAAATCAGAGTTCAGTTTACACTAATTGTTGTGGGTTGAATGTAAAAGGTATGGCTAAGCAGCCACTGAATGTTTGAGCTTATTTCAAATATTTGGACATATTTGGTAAGATTTTCAGACGCTGCTCCATCTCTGTCTCTTCTGCTCTGTGGGAAGGCTGTTTCTTAACAGCTTGACAGTCCTCTCCAGATTTCCCCTGCATTGGCTTGAAGTGGGTACGGGACACAGCTGGGGCTCTCAGCCAGCCTTACACTTTCAGGGCTTTAGTTAATCGACTTCCCTTCCTTCCCTCCTACCCAGATCGCTCATAAATGACAGAGAAATGCCATTTAATATCTCATCTGCAGTCTTTATGAGAAGAGATTGGGAGTTCCCAGTGTCATTCCCAACAGAAGAGTGAAATCCATGTAGTAAATCCTCTCCCATCACTAGCACTATTTTTTTTCTGTAAGTGGCAGACCATTGTATTATCTGTATAATCTCTAAGATGATCTCTCTGCAATATTTCTTCAGTTCTTGCCCTAATGAAGTTCAAGCTGGCTTAATGCAGAATTGAAGAAAGTTCCTGCTAGCCAGCGATATGTCTACTAGGGGGAAACGCGAAGGATTTCAATTTCCAGGGCTCTTGCCAGGGCAACTTGTGAGGGGCACAAGATGGGGTTGCTCGAAAGTAACAGCTGGAGCATCTCACCCAGAGAAAAACTATTGCCTAGTCACAGGTAGGTCTAAATCCAGCCCTGACACACAGGCAGCATCTGGTCCTCATGTAGCAGAGAGTAGCTATCTGAGTGGCATCTCACACAGAGACTAAATTGTTTCACTGTGGCTATGTGTATCTTGCAATAAATGAATATACTGAAACAGAGGTAGCTTGGGTAGGGAAGGCTCCTGCGCCATAGGAGACCATTCACTCACCCCTTCTGCTCGTGCCTCTCTGCTGCTGCTGCTTTGCTTTCTGCATCACCTCAGCCAGGGCATCAGTGGGGGTGGGAAGAGAGGGGAGCTGCCCCATCGTCCAAAGGGGAGGTGGGGAGAAAGGAAAAGGGAAAACAGCTGAGTCTGTTGGGACCTCTCCATCATCATTACCTTTTGACTCATAGGGTTGCCTACCTAAACGAACAAAGCCAAAAAAATAAATCTGAGGAGCCTGTTCCTGCATCTGCAGATTCTCTGTGTGAATTTGTGCAATTTCTTAAAATCCTCTGTATCTAAGATACTCTGTTTGCAGAATGGGGCTACAAGGTGCTGTCCTTTAGAAAGCATTTTCAAAACCTCGTATGAAAAATGCTTAGTGGTGTGTCTCATTTTTGCCAGCACAGTTGTCCCGCTCAATTTATTTCTTACTGGAGAAAGTGTGCTCTACAAGATAATACATTTTTCTTGGCTGTGTTCCTCTAGCACATGCATACAGTCCCCAGCTCCACTGAACATTGCAGCAGACAAGCAGAAGACATTGTCTGCAAAGTATTTTTGTCTTAGAGAAGCAAAGGAAATTAATTGTTTTTCCACACAGTCCCATAGTCATAGTGAGCTTATGCACAGTATCAAAACCACACCTCCTCAAAAATACACATATATCATATTTTATCTATTCTACACTTCAGCAGCGTGCTCTAAAACACTTCAAGAGTCATAGATTTTGACCAGCTTTGGTTTAGACCATAGATATCTTAGCTAGCATGTAGCTACTCAACTGCATGAACTTCCATTACCACCTGAAAACAAGAGCCTCACTTAAAAATGGAAAAACTTCTTATGCTTTACTCTTTAGTTCTGTTCTCCAAACCCATGCATTTCTGACCACAAACAGCAGCTGCCACATCTCACCCTAAATATATAGTGCCCACCTGAGCTTTTAAACCTCCAGCAAAATCTTAAGAGCCAACATAAAAAGTAGGCAAAGAGAGTCCTCTGCAGCTCGTAGTGAACTCCACCAGCCTGACAAAATCCAGAGGCATCCTACTTATTCTTGACTACCTGCATCTGGTACTTTGACAAATGAGGTCTAGATCCAGCAGCGCTGGGAGACAGTGGACAGACTGGTGAGCTGCTCTGTATTGCCGTAGAAGTAACCCACGAGGGAAATGCAGGGAACAGAAGGGGATGGGGGCTACAAACCTATCCCCTGCTCCCATAAATGTGCTCTGGTTACAAAGATCTTGATACAGCACTCTTTATACCACAACGTGCACAGCACTGAACTCTCCTAAGCCTTCACTCTCATCACCACATGATGAAAATAACAAATTTCCCTGGAAATCCCTTTTCAAATCATACATATGGCACCCTGTGGAAACTCATAAATAGCTGCTTGTGATTAACCAAGCTGCCACAGCTCCTTGCACCTCAATGACCAATGGCTTTTTCTGTAAGCATAAAAAAATATCAGCTAAAATATGGAAACCTGGTGCCCCTGTCAGACATAAGGGATCTTTCCCAAAGAAACCAAAGTTTTGCAAAGTTCACCAGCATTACTGGAATCTGGTAGTGCCCAAGGGCACCAGCTTGGGATGCAGGCTCCCTTTGGTGGTGTTGGGACGAGTAGAAAGTGTCCACAGAAAAGTAAGAATGCAGTCCAAAAAGAAGTAGGCACAAATTGAAAATTTAAGGTTTGAATTAAATCCTTTTCTGACACTGGCAGTCCCAGGCTCCAGAATTTGTCTACCAAACCTCCCTTAAGGATGGTGCTATAGTTTCTAGACTACATTTATCATGTGGTGGCTCTGGGCCCAGATATGAAGCAAGTATTTCCTGAGGATAGGTCTGATCCTACATTTAATGAGGATGCTGTGGTGGAACAGCTGTTGCTACTGTGGAGATACATAACGATGAATTACCTCTTTGTTCTTTTGGGGAGGGTTTCTGTTTCTTTTGAACATATCTTTGAATCCTTAAGGTTCCTATATCAGTGCAAAACCTCAGCATGCCCAGTAGAAAAAGGTTTACATAAACCTAGTACACAGTGGGGAAAGAAGGTGGATCTTGAAAGGCGAACAATTTTTGCCCAACTAGCAAAGACAGTAAGAACAAGCCACAGCCTGCTGTATGGAGCTGGTCTTTTGCACGCCAGTCTTTTTTTTTTTTTAAATGAAAACAATGGAATTTCTTTCTGTAAGACAAAAATAGGGAACACGATCTGGTAGCCACATGGTCAACACAAAAGCAAATCACAGAGGATCCTCTCTTCAAAATTGGTGGGTACACTACAAGGGCTGCGTCCTTTACTGCCTTGGGTCTCATTAGCCCTCTGAAGCAGCAGGCAGAGAAGGAAAACTGGGTGTGAGATGTTCTCCCAGCCAGGAGAAGAGAAGGATTATCAGGATAGGGAGGTTGAGAGTGGCTGGCCCACCAGCACAGCCCTCCAGCAGCTCCACCATCCCACCACCTTCTTTCTGGTGGAGCGGCCGCTGCGTGCACGTGGGAGGACATGGCGTCCCAGAGACGCCTGGCATTCCGAGCCAAGCACCGTCCCTGCCGAACCACTCCAACCCCGTTCCCAAACCTCTCTTCAGCTCTCGGCACCAAAAAGATTGCACCTACCACAGGCTGGCCCAGCCCCAAGCCTTCAGGACTTTGACCTGCTGAGGGACATGTTAGTGTGGTGGGTTTACAGAGGAAAACCTGAGGTACCGGGTGTTCTGGGAGCAGTAACCAAGAGCTTGGCAGAGTGGGGAAGCTGCCGTTTCCACTGGAGTTTAACACAGGAGAGGCTTTTTCTGCTTCACCTTTAGCTTTTCTGCCCTTTCTGCTTCACTGCATACCCACGTGAAGGCCAGCCACAATAACCGCACTTCAAGCAACACTCGCTGATCCGATTTTTCCTGCCTGTTCTTTCTCTTGAGTTGAACTGTAGACACTTTATCTAATCCTGATACAGGTTTCTGTCACAGAAAGCAGTTTGGGGAGACTCTTCTCTGTTTTTCTCACTTCCCTCTGAAAGAGGAGGAAAGGGCAGAGGAATAGGACGAAGCCCTGGACGACTCTAACTATAGCTAAGGCAAATGCAGCCCCTCTCTTATAGCTTATACACATGTAATTGGTAACAGTGCTTGGACCTTGGACTAAAACTATACAAATTTCCTCTTATGTAGCCAGTCCTTCCCCCCCCCAGCAACCCCCCCCCCCCCAAAGGCCCTAATCTAAATCAGATCTGGATATTCAGGAAACGTACAGGCCACTACAATGAGCAAAACATTTGCGAGTCATCCAGAGACTCAATTTCCTTCCTAAAGGAATAGCACAACAGGGTTCATTTTGTAAGGAGAAAAAAAAATCCCTTTCTGGGTGCCTACAGTAGGTTTGCCATCTCTTTGGCTGAGCCCCTCTGGAGCATCCAGGAGCTGAGGACAACTTGTTCACTTTTTGATGATTTTTTTTATCACTACCTTGTCCACTTCCAAATGTGGAAAAAATTCTAGCATCACACTGCTAACACCAAATAAAAACTTTAGTCATTTCCACCCTCTCAACAATAAAGAGAGAAAAGTGATGATAGTAGAATTTTATTGGCTTTATTTAAACAAGCTTCTTCTCCCCCAACAATACTGTGCTACTACTATAAAACTTTTCTGACACATTGCTTTAAACATTAGCGCATGGACATGCCAGCTCTGCACTTCAGGAGCTACAGCTCAATGCCAAGAGCTATTAGTCACATTAAGAAGTCTATTCACAATACGGCGGAGAGAGGGGACAGCATCTGAGTCCTCCGGCCCCCGGTGCTGCCCTGTGCCCTGTCACCCTCCTTGGCTGCGGCCAGGCTCACACACGGGGCAGCTAAGAGAGGTTTTCTACCCGCGGTTGGAAGCACGGGAGGTTTTGGGGAGGGGGAACTTTCCTTCCCCCGGTTTTAAGGTGGGTGCCGCTGCAGCGCTCCGCGGGGATTGCTGCAGTCAGCTGAGGACAAGTGATGAGGGAAGGGAAGAACAATGAAGTTAAGCAAACAAATGTCTCGTCTAGGTCTGGGGAACTTCTAGTCTAAATACATCGCTATCCTCCTTTGGTATACATGTGTGTGCTGCTCTTCAGGACAAATGGGGCCTTTCTTTTCAGCCCCTTTGACGTCGGCAAGGATTGCACAGCTGGGACGATGACTTGTCTCCTCTTATTAAAACCACTTCTTACAAGTGCTGACTGTGTCTACGTGTTCCTCTGAGTCACTTCTTCAGAGGAAAGAGAAAATATTTTAAGACCCAATCTATCATCTCTATGCGCTTATTTAATCTGATTTGGGGTGAGAAAAAGATACCTAATATTATTAAAAATGGTGATTTATTAAGTAACCATGCTGGGTGTTTATCTGTCTACATTTCTCCCCATGTATGGGAAAAGGCGAGAGAATCTGAAATGACCAGAGCTCTCCTAAGCAAAGATACAGCCTAGCCAAGGCAGAAGGAATATTCCAGCAGAGACAGAGAGGGAGGCAGCATCCAGAGGGAATCAGACAAACCACATACATGACTGTAGAGAAGTCTTAACCACACATATAAAAATAGTAATATCGGTGGGTTGGTTTTTGTTTGTTTCTTTTAGTTTTGCATTTAAAAGAAGCACATTCTCCTGCTGATCTCAGGCCGTGCCGGTTTGTGACATAACACACATGCTGAAATACAATATGGAAAATGTGCACACACACTGCATAAGAGAGGCTACAATCTGCAAAAGCGAATGTTGCATCCATATATCAATTGAAATGGCCTACAATTCAGGGAGTAATTGTTTTGAAACAATCTCACATGAATTCACCTTCACGAGATTAGAGGCTGATGTCACCACGAGGGTGAAGTCATCAGCAATGACTTAAGCTAATGGGATAATGCCAGAAGAACTCGATCAGAGTGCAGAGCTTAACTCCTTCCAAGCACCGAGGAATGCTGAGAACTATTTACCTCTTTTGTTTGCAGCATTTCCTGAGTGGGTTTTAGCACAGGAAAGCTCACGGTTGACTAATGGGGACAGGGAATGAAATCTCCTTCCTACAGCGCTGCTGGTGATCTCTAGTTGGAGATTTTAAAGCCATATGTCTGAATTCAAGTTGAACTTCAAGACAGAGAAAGCTGGCAGTAAGCTGCGGGGATAATTTTGTGATGTATGGTCCAGTTCCTGCAATACTCACTCGTGGGAGTAGTCCCTGCTCATTTTAGGTGGCCGGCACAGGGGGATACGGCGAGGGGACTTGGGCCCGGCTTTACATTCGTTAGAGACAAAGATGTAGAAAAGAGATGTCGCCCGCAGTGACCACTGCAAGCTTTTCCCAGACATCCTAAGCAAACCAAGCTACCCATAACCGCACGTGGTGAGGCTGACACAAAGCCGTTCCAGGTAGCGGTGCCAGCTCAACACGAGTCGGGTGTCTTCATGAGGTAATAGAAAAGCACATGATTTAGAGTCAGTGGCAATAAAAACCATTGGAGTCATCCCGGAAAGTACAGATATTTTTGTTTGACTGTGTAATGCGGGCTTATGTGGGAGTGGTGTGAGCTTGTTCTATTTCCAGCCTGTGAGCACCAAGGTGCGACAATTCGGCAAACGGTGCTGGCGGTGCCACTCCCTGGTGATGGCGAGGAGCTCGGACAAAGCAAAAACTGCCTGAAGGAGCAGTAAACCTAAGAGGTGGGCGCGATCCTGGATGCCACACAGTTCACTGGCTTGGGTGAGGCTCCCAGAGCGGAGGATGCGGGAAGGATTTGTTGGCATGGTCAAGTGACCTTTGCCAAGGTTGCGAGTGGTCTCTGCGGTGCTCCTGGTGTGGATATCCTCGATGGACACGATCCGTATGGCACCTAGGGCAGCTCGTCTGGCACCGACAGCATTTCAGAGAGCCCCCAGGCCACGGGCGAGCAGGCTACGGCTTCACACGCAGCTGCAGAGCTCAGGTGGGCTCCAACGCGGCTGAAGCCAGCTTTGCTCTGCTCTGCTGGAAATAAGATTAGAGCTTGGCCCTCTGTCCTCTTAGATGTTTTTCATGTTTTAAAGCCAAATATTTTATTTAAACCCCTCTTACTCTGCTCATGCAACTCGTTCACCTCGTGAAGCTTGGAAGGGAAAAAGCAGGGCAGTTGTTTTTGCATTCTCTCATAAAACAAGTCTACATTTTGGGTTGAAACGCTGAAGGTTCAATGTTGAAAGCTCCTCTAGGAGTACACACTGGTTGAATTATAAATATGGAGATACACAAGTCCAGCCGACAAGGACATATCTACCCTAAAGGACCTGAAGTTATGACCTCTCCAACACGGCTCAGCTGGTAGCCCTTAGGCCAGATGTTGCTAAGTAGGTTAGCCCATCATCTTTTCCACAGGGGAGATGAAGGATGGCTATTTGGACAAATATCCCCCTGTGCCTGCCCAGGTCTCAGACCCGGTGCTGCCACAGAGACGTGGGACCGCTGCCCGCTCCTGACAGACAGGCAGAGCAGCCCCTCTGGCCATGTCGCTGCAGCTCATGAGGGGAAGGGGATCCCAGAAATAAATCACAGCCTTTTTGCCCACCAAAATGAAATCACCTGCACTTAAAAGATCTGTGGTTTAGTTTCAAATGGCCTCATGTTTAACAGCATGCTCTCCTAAGCAGGAAGCATTTGTTGAAGAAAGAATCTACGGCTGCAGACAAAAGGACTCAACACTATTTTATTTTTTTTTAGGGCCAGCTTGTCCTTGTTTCACCAGACCCACATGGCACCAGACAGACAAATATCGAGTGGTTCAGAAGCGTGCTGCAGGCAAACATATTATCCTTCCTCCCTTCTCCCACTGCACTCTCCATCCAGGCAGCTCAGTTTCAAAGCAACCTCTCCACCCTGAAAATGGGTTGACTGAGTAAGAGCTGGCCACAGTCACGTGTGCTGAAATGGAAGACAACTTCTACAAAGGTAGCTCATGCGTGTTTTGAAGAAATGAAGAGTTCACGGATTGAGGCGTAGCTCAGTTTCTGCATTTCCTATTTAGGCCTCGTGTTCTGGCTTCTTACCCCGGCAAAGTATCTGTTGTTCCTGCTGGCACTGAAAGGAACACAAAATGCTCAGTGTCTTCTGAAACACCTAGCCAAGAGGCAACTTTTGAGCTGCATAACATGCTTGCAATAAAACAACAGGTCAGGGCAGAGCTAAGAGTATTGCTGTGGTTTCAAGGAGTGGGAACTACCATGCCTTCACCCCAAACCCATGCTGACCCCCACCCAAAGAGCAGTGGTCCTGTAGGACTTACTGAACCAGCACAGTTGGATACGTCCTCTACCAATCTCTACTCAGGGTCCTCATCGAGTGCCGTACAGTTAAATGAAAAAAAAGAGCCTCTGAATTCTGCAGCGCCAGAGTTGGACAGAAGTGCAGGGACCTGAACTCCCTTTACAGCTAACGAAGGCAAGGGAGCGACTCCAGAGCTCAGCTCAGGTCGCAGGAGGGCTGCCTCCACCCCTGAAGGCACCTACCCCCTTCCACCGATCCCAGAGGGACCCAGCGGGGAGCTGGGCACCTGATGGAGGTGCCGCAGGTAAGCACCTAAAGTTTGCTGGAAGGTGACTGGCTTTTCACGCCCTGGGAAAGCAGACAGCACGCGCTTTGCTCCGACAGACTTGGACATGGGTTGTGGTGCCTGGTTCCTCAGGAGACGCTCTGAACCTTTCCTTCAGATAGAGAACTGTGGTGGGACCATCCGCCTCCTCTGCTGGAGGTGAGAGAGGAGGTAATTCTACCCCTCTCATTATCCTAATGTGCCTTATGTAGTGGCCTAAACTGGAAGCTTCTAAAAAATATTGAGACCTTACAGTCTGCAAACCAAGTCCCGAAAAGGGAAATTTCTACAATCTTAATTACAATTTGCTGTAGGAGGTCCAATCCCAGCCAGTTCTCCAAGGCTTGTGGCAGCTGACTTATTATTCTAGCACGCTTGATGGAAATACAAAATTGCATATCCTTCTTTGTAAGATGACTTCTTGGGCTCTGGCGCTCGCTGGCTGTCAGTGGATTATATATTGGATTTTTCTGTCAGCATGTAATAAAAGGAAAGTTTAAAAAAAATAAAGCAATACATGAAAATAATTCCATTCATATTAGGTTTTGTAAAACCCACCAGCTAGTTTTGGGCTGCCCATGTATGGATAACTGAATGAAAGGAAGAGGTCTCCAACCCTCACAGAGCTATGCAAGGGCTGGCCATTAATTTCATTTTTATGCTGCCAGGGAGAACTGGGGATTTCCTGCTACCAGCGGTGCGCACGCACTGTAAAGGATCAACTCTAGATTTTGCCCACCTCATATACCCAGAGCTGGGGTAACTTGTAGGAGAAGCTTACAGTGTGTTTTCTCCCAAGGCATTCATCAGGACATATTCCCGTGCTATCTGGCTGAGGTTAGCCAGAGAAACATCAGAAATTTACTGTGGGGATGCCTTCCTCCTCCTCCTCCTCCTTCCTCGCTACCTCAAACTGCGTGTAGCAGAGCAGAACCGAAGTTGTCTGTCCTAAATGCCTTAGCAGTGTCCTTCTCAGAGCTTGCTCTCCACCACGTCAAGTTATTCAACCTACCAACGGGTGACACCATCCAGTCTTCCCCAAGCAAACTCCGCACACACACGTTTGGCAGTGCTGGTCTCTGATGGATCCCACAGGATGCAGTGCACATCGTTGCACGTCATGCAGCACGAGGCACATCTTTTTTGACCAGTGCAATCATCTCCCTCCCAGTCCCCACGTCAGGAGGAGCCAGCTTTCACGCAGCAAGCAAAATTGAGAACACGTCTGCTTCAGCAGGCAGCACCAAAAAGGTTAAGCAAGTCAATAGAGCTACTTTGCTGGTAAGATTTTAGAGAACTGGAAAGGGTAAGAGAGTTAGCCCAGCCACATACCTACTCTCTGACTCAGGAGAAAAATTTCAGCTGTTTTATCAAAACATGCCTGAATTAACAGAGCTACTTAAAAATGATCCACAACTCATACTGTATCTTGATCTGTGCAAATAATCTGTTCTTCAGTTCCTTGGCAAACAAACTCAACAACAATAAGGAACAAAATCATTTTATTTTGGGTCAAACATGATTAATTTTAAAGCACCATTTAATTCCTGTATTTAATGCTAGGTACATTTATAAACAAAATACCATTTTGGAAACAAAAAAGCATTTTATTTAGAAAGCAACCTTTAATATTTTTAAAAGCAATCAGCTCTTTTTCAGCCAAAATTATTTGATGAACTCAACACAAATTTTGCCAGCAGCTGCAGTAACCCAAATCTGCATTTTTTCTGCACATAAATTGAAAGACCAAAACATTTCACCCAGCTCTAATTGCAGCTTTAGTCCTGAAAGATGTCCATGTTTCACTTCCCTGTGTTGGATGTGGCATGTTTTTCTTTACTTGCTCTTCATATCTTCCATGATATTAGGGAGTTTGAATAGTAAACACTGAAAAGAAAACCTTGCTTTTTGTTATCTGATCTTTAATCCCAGCTTTCTCCTTTGTACGTTATGTCTAGGGAGCTATGTTTTTCAAAAACATAAGGGAAACTCATCTGCTAATCTGTCAACAAGCCATCCATCTGTAATGTCTGCTCCACGTTTGTTTTGCTATGTCACTATGCACCGAATGTTTGATGCAGATGTTTTGACAGGAGTGGTAGAGCAAAATGAAATTTGTTGTTTCCTACAACCACCACCCTCAAAAGAAGATTTATTTAAACAATAAAATCTGCCCTGCTCTTTAAAAATAACAGAGTACTCTGTGACAATGAGTGACTTCTCAATACCTTCAGTCAGGGTGTCGCCTTGCTGCTTCAAGGAAATCTCGCCAGCCAAAAATATTAACACTGCAAACCTTTTACACCTTCTAAAAAAGATACAGAAGAGTGATTTGACTCTGATTTGCATCTTTATGCCAGAATCCAATGCTCACCTTCTGTTAAAGACAGGCAGAAAAGAGAGTTTGCAAAAGGCACCTCCCGGATGAGAAGTAGCCCAAACACTCAAAGCCAGAACTGAAACACTCCTGTCTATCCCCTACATTGCACCAGTAATTGTGCCAGACATCTTACCACTTGAGGACGGATGGAAAGGCAGCTGCTTTCTTTCAGACAGTGCCTTACACTGAGCGCTGGGCTCCTGCTCGCTCAGTCCGCTTTCTTTAACTGCTTCCACCTCAGGAGAGGGGAAGGAAAGAAACCTAATCCCCTTTTTCCAGCAAATATTATGTGGGCAGCGTGGCTCACGTAGAGGTGGTTGGTGGGACACCCAAACCCAAAGTTTCAGGTTCAGATTATGTCGTCAACAGGTCAGGAGATATTTCAAAGGTGTGTTTCTTGTAAAGGCGTATGAAGCCAAATCACCTGGGCGCTACTGGGTTGCTGGATGGCAACCCGGTGGAAGTCTTTATTCGAAAAGAATAAAGGAAAAGGCCATGGCCATATCACCTGCTAGTGGAGGGGATCGTGGCACGCACCAGAGCCCACGCGGCGTGGGAGGCGCGGGTGGGTGCTCGTGCCTGACCCGAGCCCCCTTTGCCAGCCTGGCGACCTCCCTTCCCGCGATGTCCCAGGGCAAAAGCCGGGTCTGAGGGCTGCGCTCGGGAGTCCCCGCTAACGGCAGGGCTGGCGGGTGGGCTTGGACTTGAGAACAAACTCAGACCCGTCCTTACGTGGGTACGCGGGCACATCGTAAGGGCAGAAGTTCATCCCATTGAACCGTACCTACGGGCCCCTTCAAGTCACTGGGCTGAGACAGGCTCCTCCTGAGAGCAACGCCTTGCCTTAAGGTCCTAAATTAGTTCAAAGCGGATCAGCTCTTCCTCTGCAGGCTCTCAAAAGCCCCCACCAACTGCCTTAGACTAGATGTCTAAATGTAGACGGAATTAGCTCAGCCATAATGTCAACACCAGCACATTTTACGCTTTTTTTTAAGTGCATTTCTAACCCTCTTCACTGCAAACAAGATCCTCGAAAATACTTTATTTTAAATTTACAGTGGAGAAAAATATATCACAGTCACACTTCCGAGCCTGGTCAAGGTGTCCCTAGAAGCCGTCCAAGGAAGGGCTGTTAGGCATGAGAAAACCCTCAACCTGTAGAGGCATAAAATGAATTCACAACTGTGAAGACGATGCCACCTGGACTACTTCCAGAGGCACTGGGACCATCATAAATTCTCACATGGCTGCCAGCCAACAGCTTGCAGCTGAGGCAGGTTTTCTGCTATCCAGCTGGGAGGATGAGACGCATCGGGAGAGGCAGATTGGGAGCAGGGGAAACGAGAAGGAGAGAAAACAGGAGGGAGAGCAAAGGACTGCTGACTTCCAGCACTGAGTCTCGTTGTACGACTATGTTCAGTAGCTAGAAGACTTGGTAATATTTTTATTACTTTATACCACCTCGTCCTCTGATCCAGATTGGCTCTTCAAGTCATTGCACTTCCCCACTGCTGTGAGCACGACCATGCTTGACTCTGCCCCATTTCCTATTTTTACATCCAGATTTCCTCAGTGTGCTCATCACATGAAAAATGAACATTAAGCCGAAAGACCAATTTCTGGAACGACCATGCTTGTTGGAGAGTTGCAGGCAATGCAACTGCCTCTGTTTCCTTCTTCTTGAGCTAAGTGACTACAAGGATAGAGAAGCGGTATGTGTCTTGAGAGGAATCACTCTAAGAGGTTTTTACTGTAAAAAATATAATCTGAGACCTTGAAGGAAGAACTGCCGACTTTCTAGCTGTGTTACCTGTGCTCTCCTGATTTCAGAGTACACAAGGGCTGATAGTATCAAAGATGTTGATCCCCTTCATACAACTGCTGTTGTGGCAGCTTATCCAAGAAGTGTACGTTAGCGGAGGAAAGAACTGTGATTATCTGAAACATAATAGCAATCACAGCTTTTCCATTCAGGGATTCTTAGTCATTCTCCCTTACCTAAACCTGCTCTTGTAATTTTGAGGGGCTCTGTGGATTTTCAGTTCCCTGTCACACTGCACAGCCAGTTCAAGCTAGCAAAATTAAAGAAGTGCTCTGGCTGCTTTAGCTGTTTCAGAGTCTGAGAATTATTTGGTTTCAAATCAGAAAAATCACCACTGGTCCATTAAAGAGATCCATCTATGTGAGTGCTAAATGACTCAAAGAGGAAATTAAGAAGTAGCAGGTGGCACAAGAAGTTGTATACGGCTCCATAAGCACTAATTTAATCTGGCTGACTTTTCCCAAAATTAGCAAAGACACCAATCATGTAAATCAAGATGAAGTTGTTCCTCACAAACCAGTCCCTTACTGGATGTGCTTTAACTTCGAACTCTTTGGAATTGCTTTGCATCTCTGGGGCTTGTCCGGGGATGGAAGTATTAAGCATCAGGAAAGAAATCCAGTGTCCATGTGCACCTTTGCCAGAGTCCAGGGGAAAAGAGAACGGCTGTGCAGGGCATTCTGCCTTTCTATAGGCACTTCCAAATAATGCTGATCTTTTTTCCCATTGCCATGTGGCATTGTAGACTCCTGTCTATCATGCCATTCTCTGTCACGGCTTTCAGCATTTCCCCTCCCCTTGGAAAACTGCATTTGAGATCCTTTTTAGTGGCTGCTTCCCAGAACTGATTCCATGGTCAGAGGGCCACGAGGGTAATTCTTTCATTTCCATGGGTCCAGATGGATGCAAGTTTTTAATTCTTCTGACTGAATGGGTACATCTACTTTAGGGTTTCAGTTTGGATCCGGAGCACGCTTTGAAGTGATCTCCAGGTTGTCCCCACTTAACGTGCGTTGGTTCACATCGAGGGGCGGGCTCGGAGCATGCACTCTGGACCCCTTCCAAAGGAAGCTGTTGCAGAAGACGTGCCGACGGAGCCAGACTGCTCCAGCAGCTAAGGGACATGCGCTGCGTGGCCCAGACCAGAGCCGGTGCAACGTAAACCGCCCTGAAGCACGTGTGGCGTGGGTGCCAGGACCTTACCACAGCTGCCTGGCTTGACACAGCTCCTCCTGTCGATCTGCACCGCCTGCTAGTGCAGATACAGTCCGCAAACGCTACAGGAAGTCTAGGCTAAATTCTGAGCCTAAAATCTTTAAAATGGGTGTAAAAAGAACTTACTTAAAGCAAGGGAAAAGATGCCTAGCTGTTGCTGTATCAACCTTATCTTTGTGTGAATACAGTTAACGTGCAATACAAGCGTTCCCAGAAGCACAGCTTATTTCTGGTGTAACCTGAGTTTACATTTGGTCTTTTACTAGTATAAATATTTTAGTAAAACGGGCCAGATCACAACTGGCACAGTTCTCATAGTAAACTTTTAAGTCTAAACTGTTCACAGAGCGAATGAGATTCAGTCCTTGATCCACAGCCTAGGCGACTGCCGTAAGAGCACTGCAGAACTGATCTCCTGAAGCCTGAGGAAGGTTGGGTTGCCATTAAAACAGAGATCAAGGCTGGGCAGAACATCAGAAGGATGTTCAGCGCTGGGGGAGAGCCAAGTCTGTGACGTCTCCTGAGGACCTCTAAAACCATGGTGATTAGGGAACAGGTGATTTTGTAAACTAAAGATTTAAAGGCAAATGTTGCTCTCCTAACAGCAAGTGGAAAATTGAGCATGGGGAAAATTCTCCCATTACCTTTGGGGAAACCAATAAGTGTGAATGTTCCACAAAATTATCATCTAATGAAATACTCACTTCTAAGATACAAAAGTGTCGTGGTTTTACCCCAGCCAGCAGCTAAGCACCACAGAGCCACTTGCTCACTTCCCCCCCACCCAGTGGGATGGGGGAAAGAATCGGGGAAAAAAAAAAAGTAAGACTCATGGGTTAAGATAAGAACAGTTTAATGGGACAGAAAGGAAGAAACTAATGATAGCAATAATAAAACGACAATAATAATAATAAAAGGATTGGAATTTATAAAAAAAGTTACGCACAATGCAATTGCTCACCATTCGCCAATCAATGCCCAGTTAGCTCCCGAGCAGCGATCCCCTAGGCCAACATCCCCCCAGTTTACATACTGGACATGACGTCACATGGTCTGGAATACCCCTTTGGCCAGTTTGGGTCACTGCCCTGGCTGTGTCCCCTCCCAACTCCTTGTGCCCCTCCAGCCTTCTTGCTGGCTGGGCATGAGAAGCTGAAAAATCCTTGACTTAGTCTAAACACTACTTAGCAACAACTGAAAACATCAGTGTGTTATCAACATTCTTCTCATACTGAACCCAAAACATAACACTATACCAGCTACTAGAAAGAAAATAACTCTGTCCCAGCCAAAACCAGGACTAAGAGATGCATTGCCATGTACAGCGTGACTTTTGGGGTTGGGCCTGCTTACCTTTTCACTGGTTTTATGCTGATGTGATGCTAGCTCACTATAGTACAGCTATTCCTGATTGACAGCACTGCAAGTGTTAAAGGATCTGGCTGCTTAGGTATATGGATATTTCAAAAGGCACGAGGGCAACAGAGTTACTCGAGGATAATACTGATCTCTCTGAAATACAGTTTGGCATATCCCATTTCCATTATAAAATGAAAATTACAAAGAAAATAGAAGAAACAGCTCCATCTCCATTTACGGGAAGATATTTTAGAGGATGTGATACCATTGGGAGCTGGCAACTCTCTGTTGAAATCTAATACTATTTCAGAATCATTCCCCATACTATCGCCATTGTGCCTCCTATTCCAAGAAACTGGGGCTCTGATCTAAGAACAAATTGCTTTTGACGAAGGCAGTTATTAATGTGTAAGCTCATGTGTTGACGAAGTGCTTAAATGCTTTCCTAAACTGAGCCCTGGAACTGGTGGGTTATGACATAAGAAGTCCAGTGCATTCATTTCCAGAGGAGCTGTACTCATTGCACACAGTTCCGTACCTATTTGCTCATCACCACCATTCGCACGAACGTATTCATTCACTTCAGTGTTATTATTTATGTTAATGCTCCTACCTGCACCTAGCCAGTAACCTTTGCTCTTCACAGCTTATTAGTTTTCAGCCTGGTTTCTTTGCTTAAAATTTTGATTTGCTAAATCAGAGGACAGAAATAATAACTGGTGGTCATCTGCACCATACAAATAAAGAACATTAACATGCCACATAGCAAAAAATGAACACTGCCTGCACCAAAAGCAATACCCAAAACACTTGGCAGACGTTTGCTCTACTGAAAATTAGAGGGAACTTCCAACATATTTGCAAGCAGACTGAGGGGCTATGTTAACATAATTTAGTCATGCCAAATGATTTAGCTGTTCTACTAAGAGTGAACTGCAGCGAATACTGCAAAAAATCTTTTGAGATTTGAAACAACTTTCATACAAACTTTGAGAGCTCGCAGATGTAACAACTGATGTAACGACTTTATACAGTGCGTTTACACCTCTTCGTATGACTTTTGTTTTGTATTATTCTTATTAATTTTCTGTACTTTGGTGATTTCTGAAAGCCCCAGGAATGGATTAGGACCCCATTATGTAAGCACTATACAGACACAGAAGGAGAACATGCACAGAAATGTTAAAAGTGATCTGCAAGTTGCACTGTGCCTGAATATGCTGTACTTTGGGAATGACTTTGTAAGCATTTTTTCAA
The DNA here is from genome assembly GCF_964188355.1 of Buteo buteo. NCBI lineage: Eukaryota > Metazoa > Chordata > Aves > Accipitriformes > Accipitridae > Buteo > Buteo buteo. Next base: position 32,357,102 of record NC_134184.1, on the reverse strand, counting down.
AGCTTCTACCACTCAGATAATGCACTGAAATACCTTTGGGAAGGCTCTGCGTGACAGCATGCGTTCGTATTAGACATACTAAATCTAAAACTCTCTTCCATAATACACAATAGTATTAGGCCTTTTGAGTTCTGTTAAAATGAAAATGTCTCAAGACTGTTCTACTTCTGCTAAGCATTTTTTAAAGACTTAATGAAAGAAAATAATGTAGAGAACTACATACTCTTATAATTCAATTATATAGTTGTGTCATATTAAACTATGACCAGGATTCGTGAAAAAAATCAGACTCTGAAATAATTCTCCATTTATGATTCACACACACATGTTTTATTGTTAGCACTGTACAGATCAAAGAAAGAACATGTAGAAAAGCTGGGGAATGTTTCTTTGCTCACTGGAATGAGAGTTTTGTGAATATAAAGCACAAGAGAAGCCTCTTTATTTGGATGCCTCTTTAGTAGCTGAGTCACGTACATATTGTTGGACACGAAGGAAAGTTTTAAAACAGCCTGGCAAAATCTTACCTCCTCGAGGTATTATTTTTTTAATTGAAAATGTCACCAGTGTCATCATTATCGTAGTAAAGGGCAGGCGGTGAGTGCTGTACCTTGGTTGGCATAGGCCCAGGATAATTTTGCAGAAATGCTTTAAGGTCACGCATCAAGCAGAAAATAAGCAATCAGCTCGCCTTTTCAATTTTCACACCAGTGCGTGCCTGCGGTCCTCGTTGCCGGCGTGCCTGAGCCCCTCTTTGCCCGGCGCGGGACCGCGGAGGCAGGCACGGCATGATGGCGTAGGATGCCAAGAGCCGTACCCGCGCCCAGAGTGAGGACGGGAATCTCCGTTCCTTCCACCTTCTCCCCTCCTCTCCCCGGTTCCCATCCTCCTGGAGCCGGGTGGCTGTCCCCAGCGCTGGGGGGAAGCGCCTGCCTCCCCCCAGCAGGCAGCTGGGTGCCCGTAGCAGGGAGGGAGACCACCTCCAGCCCCCCAAAATGGTGAAACCTCCAGGAACGTGTGTCAGTGAGACATGGGGGATGAAGGGCCATCGTGAGGTGAGGGCAACCCAGAGCAAGGGTACCTGCCAGGATGCTGAGCCCCCCCGCCGTGACGCCTCTCCTCAAGACAGGTCCCTTCCAAAAAGGCTCTGACTCAACTGGGAGGGATGCTGCATGACCAATAAAAGGGCATTGCATTCGTAACAAGTTCTGCTTGCCTCTGTAGCATAAGAAGAGCTGGAAAAGCTCAGACTAACCGGAGCAGGACCCCCCCAGCAAGGACAGGGTGAGACATCCCTTGCCCATCCCAACTTCTGCATGCCACGGGCTGGGGACGTCGGAGTGTGCAGCTCTCCTGGTCCCATCTCTTCCACCCTGGGGAGACTAGGTCTGCACCCACCACTCAAGGTGTGGGAGCACTGAGGACTTGTACGGGTGGATGATGACAGTTTCTCTTTTATTCTGTACTCCTTTTGTAATAAAATCTAATGCTCACTTTGTCTTTCTGACCACTAATAAGCAGGGAGCAAATGTTAACTCTTTCCTGAGAGGTAGAAGTTAGGTAGAGACATTATGTTGGATGTATGTACATAGCTGGTCTTATTTTTCCTCTTGTGTCTCACTTTGCATATTTTGACAATGAATTCCTGGTCCCTGTGTGCCTGCTCTTCTGCAATCATTGCCTCCTTTTCATGACTCAGTCACTCAGCATTATAAGATCTTCATGCAACTCGTCTCTGTCGCCTTTAGTTTTACTATCCTAAATCATTTTTAATTACCCATAAACATTGCCACCTTGGTACCATCCCTTTTACTAGGTGATTTATGAAGATGCTGACTTGTATGGGTGCCTATGGATGCCTTCAGGTAGCCTTTCTCCATTGTGTAATTAGTAACTTCTTCCTTGTCCTCTTTTCCCATCTTTTAATCAAACATTAATCTGGATCTCCACTCTGATGCCATAACAGCTGATTTTCTATGAGAGTTTTGAATTAAAGTTTTTGAAAAATCCATTCCACTATTTTAACCAGACAACCTTTACCTGCTGCCTGTTTGTGGACAAGAATCCCTAACATTTAGGTTAGGCTTTAGCCAGAGTCTTGAAAGAAACTGCACATTTAAAGCAAATGTTTTTAAGTTTTCTGTCTTCATATAGTCCCTGGGGATATCATAACAATAAACAAGCAAAGCAAAATTTTCACTCTGGCCTGAAGCATGACTTTCGACTTTACACGTGCCAAGTTTTGTGAATTAGTTTATTCTCCCAGTTATGTCAGCATGCAGCGTAGATGTCTAGTTACCTGATTTGTGGGGGTAATCAGGTACTCAAATGACCTAAACTGCGCAATTACTGGTGCTGGCAGATTACAGATGGAAAACTAAGACCAGGCCATAAAAATTTGATCCTCTGTGTCCATAGTCATAATAAAACAGTTATGGTTGGTGATTGATTATAGGAATATTAAAATGCAGAAAAAGAAAAAAAGCTGGTTTAAATTGTATTGTATCCTCGTGTTCAGGGAAAAAGATGATTGCCATTATCTTGACATGTTTATCACTTTGAGGCTGAGCCAGTCGTTATCATGTGAGTTCATTCTGTCCTGTAGCTGACAAATACTATCATGTACTATAAAAATCATTATGGCTCACTTTTGCAGCTGTAATAAAACAGGAAAGCAAATACAGTAACCATTTATATCTAGGATTTTAGTCCTAGCACACATCCAGTAAGACTGCGGCTTAAAAGTTTAGACAGAAAACAAGCCAGATTCTCAACTTGGATGCACAAGTTTTATTCCAGAATTTATCTCAATGGCAATCATTGTCATTTGTGTGTGAGAAAAAGAGAAAACAGAATCAGAGGCAGTATACTGACACCACGTATTGTTGATCTCATGAGTTTGCCAAGGACTCATCTGTATTTTTTAGCTTATCTGCTGCTTTCTTTTGGAGTGAGCCTTGGAGGTCTGAAAGTGTCCCCTGGCTGCACCTCCTATCCGAATTTTCTTTCCATGGCACATTTTGCAGCAGAAGTGTCCTCCTGCAGGGCCGCCTTTGAACATTGCTCCGCGGGTATGTGCGGATTGCTGCCGCGCTCGCGGTTTTGTGCTCAAAACCTAATCCCCCAGTTGTCCCCACAACCTAACACCGATGTACCTCTGGGCTGTGCTCTGCCAGGCACCAAACTGCTCCCTTACCAAAAAGACGCCAGGGTACAGGCGGATACTGGTGCCAGGGATAGCCCAAACTTAACCTTGGAGATGTCCACTGCTTGCACGTTTCCCTGTAGGTACATGCGTCAATTCAGTGGTACGGTCAGAGTCATGCCCACCACAACTCCTACGCTTCTAGGAGTCCTGTGGGGTTTGTCGTGTCCCTCAGTCATGCTCCTCAACCAGAACCAGATGTAGATCATTTTGGTCAATTGGCACCTTCTTTTCAGAGTCTGCTGCTGCTGTCCCACCCTACAGATTGAGGGGCTGAGACAGTCGAGCAATCTCACATGCCCCATGTTTTGCCTTTTTCCTCATTCATCGTGCTTGAAAATGCTTGAAATATCTCTTGGGTTTGATCACAGAAACTAAATCAGGAACATTTTACACTCCTCATTTAGCTTTCACCGCGAAAAAAAGTCAGATCGAAACTGTAACATAGCTGTGGACACCTGCAGCACCAAAAGACACAGATGGCCTTTGCTTGCATTTATAAAAAGGCAGGTGTGCTCCAAGAAGTGAGAGCGATGGGTTTCATCTGGTTTTCTCATTCCAGGATGACAGAATTTCCAAAATCTAAAAGCATGCCAAGCAAACAGAGAAGATAAGTGCACAACATTGAGCTATAACAAGGGGCTCCGGAGCCCACCTCAGCACTTCACACCAGTGTCTTCGCAGACTCACATCCCATCAGGGGTATACATGGGGCTGGTTTGGTCCGATGACCAAATTCAGCACCTTGCAGGATCAGATGTGAGTCAGCATCCTTGGAAGAGCCAACCTCATTTACGACAGGCTGGAAGAATATAAGAAAAATATCGTATCCAGGTCACTTCTTCCGTGGTTAAACACCCTCCAGATGATTCACCAGAGCCTGTACCAGTCTAACTGTCTTAAAGCCACCATTCACGTCTGATGTTAGTCTCCATGCCTGATATTCTTATGGAAACAAAATAATGACAAATAAGCACCTGTGACCAAATGGCAACCCCTCTAGCACTGTATTATGACTGTCTGATGACCTGAGCTGTTTTCTGTGTGCGTACACTGCTGTGATATATTACGGGGGCTATAAGCAAAAGCAAGGAGAATATCTCAGGATGAACTCCCACCACCTCCCTGTACTCATTTTGGTTCTGTTAAGAGGCAATGGTCACCTCTTTTTTCTCTGAATATTCTTTATATTACCTCTGGGGAGCTCCTAGAAGCAATGCTGAGAACAAGGGCCAAAGACCAGCAATGGAAAACAGCCGAGGGATGGCTTTCAGGTGGCAGTGCAGGTAAAGCCGACTGAGACAGGCACCCACAAGAGCATGCAGAGAGTTTATGCCTGCTTCCCCAACACCAAGGAAAGAAGTTCCCTTCAGTCTGATGGATACGTTGATATTCTGCTGCTTTAAAACCCTTTCATTTCAGCTGCTTGCAAACGACACTGTTGAAAAAGCAAAGACTTGGTGTTAAGCAATTTGACTGTATAACCACCACCAGTCCAGGACCCTTAGTGAGCAGAACCATGGGTAGCAAGTCCAGTTAGGTAGGCTGAGTAAATATATTGCTACAACGTACCGAAGGCTCATGTGAAAAGTAGAAAAGAATCCCACCTCAGGAGAAATAAAGACATTTACAGCCTAATGCATCAAGCGGTGCCAGAAAAGCTAGCAGGGATCAGCTCCTAGCAGCTGATCCAGTAACCATTTGTTCAGAACGGCATTTAACCAGAACAAAACAAAAAGTACTTCTAAGCTCCTTTCCCTTTTTTTCCTGTGAGCCTCAGGAATATAACCACATGAAATGCTTCAGCACTGATTGGCAAGTTTCTGTATTGATTGGCTTCAGAGTCTGATTAGATAAGACAGAGCCAACTAATGAGAGCCACTAGAAAAATTTACTGGCGTATTATCTGCTGAGATAAACTCCCAAAACCCCCAAAGCGGTCTATTTAGTAGATCTTTTATCTAAACATATCCTGATATTGCTGACAGTATTGTGCACAAACAAAACATGGGTTACTAACAAAAGGGCTTTGTAAAAAAGGTGACTACTGTCCTGGAGAGAAGAAGAAAGCAGATAGCCTGGACTTTAAATCCAGAAGTAAGAAGTGGAAGACTAACATTAACACCTGCCATTCCTTACCTGTAATTCAAACTCTCCTCTCACCCCCAAAACATAAAAAGGAAACTCTAGGATATTTTTGTTAGATGCGTCATGTCCCATCACGCTGACACCTTTAGCCGTTACCTCCTTCTTCAGAGGAGCAGCCGAACATTGGGCGCTCTGTCTAGCAAAAACACTTTTCTTCAGCTGTGTGCTCTGCTTATCTTCCTTCTTTTTACTTTGTCATGTTGTTTTTCAGCTATTGTACTGGATCTGCCTGAAGCCCTCCCTCCGTTTTCACACAGCTCTTTTGGAAGTGGAAAATCTTGCTGACTCGGTAGGGGTTTTGGCTGATTAAAACCTAAGTAAGGGAGGCAGGGCAAAGCCTGGCGTTTGTGCTTCAGCCTTTCCCTGTTAAGTCCCGCTTTCAGCCCTGCCGTTCCAAATCTCTTCATTTTCCATAGGGTGGAAATACCAGTTGTTGGAAGTGATTTGGACATGAGGGGAACGTCCTGTGATACACGATCTGTTGGGATCTATGAGATGCACAGCACTCATTTAAGGCAGATGTCCAGGAAAGAATCCAGCCCAGCCCTGAGCTCGTGCATCAACCTGAAATAATTAATAAGTCTAAAGAGGAAAAAAGGAGTTTGAACAAACTGTGCGCTCTGAATTTCCTCAGAGGAGTTTGCCTGGGAAAGGCAAGAAGCATTCCTCACCCTGTTCCGGCTCACACTGACAGGAGGTTAAGCCGCAGGGATGTTCCAGTGTACTGAACTAGGCAAGGGGTTTTCAGAGCTGTTATCTATTTTAAAATAAACATTCCAGTGTGTATTGTTATCATATTTTGTCTTACTCTAGTCATTTAGGGAAAAAAGAAAAAAAAAAAAGGCTTCTGAATATCACTTTCGGAGCTATTTGTATAGCATCTGGCTCACATACAAAAAAATTTTTTTTTTTCTGTCCACTCTTCTGTTCAGGTTTTTATCTAAAGAAGGCTTTATTTCCCAAGAAGGCAACTGCTTCTTGAGACTGATGAAAAAGGCTGATTATTAGGCATACATGGCAAGGCAAATGGAAGCCACCTCTAGTATTCTTCCTTTTAGGGATGCTATCAAACCGATTAAAGGTCTCCAACCTAATATCTTAAGACCAGAAACTCCAAACCACCCAAGAAAAATTTGAAATGGTTTCAGACAGCCTTTCCCTTCATTTATGGTACTGCTTGCCAAAAAAACAGTTCTCTGCGCACCCCACAATCTGCTCACAGGCCTTATGGCCCCAGATCTGGAATGCTGATGCTCCCTGCAGAGCTCACACGGTACAGCCACGGTTTGGGTTTTTTTCTGTTGAGGTTAAGTAGCATATGGATTCCTTAGATAACAAAGCAGCAGCATAGCTGAATTCACTTTTACTGCCTCAAAACAAGAGTCACAGGAAACAACCAACTGGCTGGGGAAGAGCTTCCCACCCTTGGCCACCGCCAAGATCCGGGGAGGTGAGCAGCCAGGCGGAGCTTTGCTCCCATTCCGTTCCTAACACAGCAGCAGCATGCATTCAAAGCTGCTGTTATCTTAACAATCCTGCAATAAAAGTTCTGCCTTCCACGCCGGTGCAAAGGTTATCAACTTGTTTCTAAAAGACAAATTCGCTATAAATCTCCGAGAGAGCTGGGACGACCGAGATGGCCCCTTTGCAGGTGACAAGGGGAGAGGACTGGTCCCCAGCATGCCAAGCCGCTAGTCAGGGGACCGAAGTCCACCCTCACATTCCCTCCGAAGGGAAAAATGTTGATTTATGTGTGCCACTTCAGACAGGTTATTGCGTTAAAAGGAGGAAGCCTATTGGAAATCCCAGGGATTTGTACCTCCGCTTGGATATCTCTCCGACTTAGAAATGGGAGCTCCTTTGTGGGATCATGCATAGACAAGTCACTAATATGAAGCTTACCCTGGATTTTGTCTTCATTTTGTCTTCTCCTACCTAGAGGACAGGCAGGTTTTCAAGGGCTCGCTGCCCAGGTAGGGGTAAAGAAAAGGGATATCCAAGTGCTAAGAGGAACTCAGAAATCGGCATGTGGATTCGCCTACTCACTTTGGTGCTTTGGCAGGAGCTGGGCAGTTCTGAAAACCTGCAACTGATTGTGGGCTCTGAGTCCTTCAGAAAAATCTGGCCCTTGACGCTGCGTAATTGTTGAACGGTTTATAATTACACACAGGTTTAAATCGTGAGTAACAAACAGACAAAGACTAAGGATTTTCTTGGCTGCTGAACTTTGAAAGCTGCGGTATTTTTTTCCAATGACTTATTTACTGCAAGGTTCAGTTGCCTGTGTATATGATTTATTAATGAGAACAAAAATTTCAAATACAAATTTAAGCAAAAACCCAGAATGTATAATAGACATTTCCTAAAATTTAAAGTAATTGGTAAAGCACTCAAGGACTTTGCATCTTCTATATGGATGAGTCAATTCCAACACAATGCATTAGCAAAGAGTAGTTTCATACGCTGAAACTGAGTCACACACTACCAAAATGAAAAACACCCTATATTCTGTGTCCAGGAGTGCTTTGCATCCTGAATTGGACAGAACAAATGAAGACAAGAGTCTGTCTGCAATCTTTACTCAAAAGAAACTGAGCTGAAGTTGAAATTGGCTCAGCAGATAGCAGCTAGTAGTAGGAGAATGGGAATTACATCAGGTCATATTTAAACCATGTATCCCATGATGAATTTATTCACAGCCAACAAAAACAAGAGTCTAACATTTTGTTCTCGTATATGCTGTCTGCTCTAAGGGTGTCTAAAAATCCGTCTGTTGAAGAAGCAAGACACCACTGGACTTTGTTTTCCTTCCAGATCTGCATTCTTGTCTTAAAGCAATTGTATTCATTGACACTATATTCATGAGTTATTTAATTTGGGCATACTAGAAAAAAAACAGAACACATTTGCTACCAAGTGTGCCCTTTCCATGTGGAAAATCATTAAAACCTCAGAGACTCAGCTCTGATGGGAGGTGTCTTTCACTAAGTTGAATCAAACCATGCATATGAGGAAATGTTGACAGAATGTTGCTGAGTTGTAAATTATCTACAAATGTGAAATTGTTCTGTGTTAACTGTGGTGTTGCTTAAAATAATATTTACCGATGATTTATCTCCTGAAGTCACATAGGTAATGATTCCGTTTCCCTCATTTCTGCTTCCTCTTTGTACAATAGAATATCTTCCCTGAGAACTTATGCTGTATTGGATCCTGTCTTTTCTTATTATCTTGGTTTAGATCTCTGCTTATTGACACACTTTCATTCTCATTGGTAACAACTAAATTAACATTTGATTATGTGTTTTCTTGGTACCTGGTATAGACCTCTCACATACGTAAAAGATCTATGCAGTGGAGAGTGCATATTCACATTTGTATGTGTCCTGTTTGCTGTATTCGAATACAATAATTAAAATGGAGTACCACTGTGAAATGCAACTGTGTGAAAATCTCTTATAGTGTTCCACCTTTGCCGTTACACTGAATTCTGGAGCTAAACTGCTTAGCTGGGAAGTAAAAGTTGGGTTTCATATATTGTAATGCTGTAAAGTAAAGTGAAATATGTAAAATCAATGTGGACTTTAATTATGGCGTGGAGCTTTTGATTGAGAACTACTTGTTTTGATGGGTAAGAAGGAACTTATTTAGTTTATCCAGTTTACCCGTCCAATTCCAGAACGGGCTTGCAAGGCAGGAGTTAACCTGAATAAATCTGCTCAGCATGAGCAGCAGTTCTCCTGGAGCTCCCAGGACACTTTTTACATTGGGAGCTCTGAAGGCACCCAACGATCAAAAGAAAATACAAGAATCACACCAGCCAATCTCTTACATTTAGACTGCTAAAGTCATGGAGTATTTCCAGAACTCTCTCCAAATCTTAAGCAAGTACTTGCTCAAGTTTTACTGAGTTCTTACCGAGGCGAATCCTGGCTGCACTAAACCAGAGTTCGTTCTGTGAGCTGTATACATCACACACACAGCTGCACATCCCACCTCTGCAGGGACGAGCTGTCAGTTAGCGCCTGAAGATGCAGCCCTGTCTTTCTACATTGATTTCTATATTTTATCAATAATGTGCTGTGGCCAACAAAATCAGGAACAAGCTGGAGTACAGCTTTGATGGCTAGCCCGGTCTTTCTATGAAGTTTGGGTTAAATCTTTTGCAACTTCTGGTGGCAGGAAGAAGAAAGTTGGTCTCAGAGCTCAGGCTGTTGAATGCTGCCATAAAGAACTGGATCCATCCCTGCTGCTGCGGCAGGTTTTCTGTGCAATGTCAAATTTATGAAACCAAACTTGTCACTCGAGTTCACTAATCACTTGCTCCCTTTTTTCCTGCGTGCTCAGCTTGGTAATCAGAGGTCCGAAACGTTAAGCACTCACAAATGCAAATGAAGCCAGTGGAGACATGCTTGAATATACCTGTGCTACATAATGCTGGCTGCAGCAGGGGTAGTCTTCGTCTCACCCAAAACCTTTATCAACACTCTGCCTATAACCAGTGAAGGAAAAAGGACAGGTTTGTGTCTGTCTCGCTGTGCACAATCCCTCGGCACACGTGAGGCACCAACAGACAGGAGGGGCCGTGCAGAATCTCAAGACAAGGAGCTCAGGTGGAGGCAGCCCCATGGGTGGGGGTGTCTCTGCTGGTGAGCTGAGCCCTCCCCTAGGAGCTTCAAAGGTGGCACGAGAAATTGGTCCCGATCTGAAATTTTTCGTATGTCTGTTCCCTGTGTGTAGAATAGAGGGTATCAGGAAGACTTGCGTTTCTCCCTTGTGAAGTTTAATAAGAAAAGCATGGGAAAAAGACCCTTTAGACCAGAGAAGACATGGGGTCACACCTCAACTAGGGAGGATGAAACAACTCGCACGAAAGCAGCTCGTCCTCGAGGAAGGCGGCCGAAGAGAAGAGTACCTCGTCTGAACCGAGGAGGGTCAGCACGAGCAGTGACCAATGTTTCCTGATGGGAGTGATTGATTTTGCAAGAGCTGCAAAGACCTTTTAATCTGCTCCGTGCATGACCTCTGTGCGTTTGAGTCCATCAGCTGAATGTTTCTCTCCCTTCAGCAAGAAGACAGCTGCAGAGCCTGTAGAAGTTGACAGATGTACAAGTTGTACCTTGCTTTGTAAGGAAATTCAGTCTCCTGTATGACCCTTGCATTTCTACCAAACATCATCTATGTAAAACTGAAAATCCCCTTACCAAAGATTGAAACTGAGCTCCTTTTAATGCATTATCTCCATTCTTCCCCCGATTTACCCAGCCATAGGAAAATCAGCTCCGAGCTGTGAGAAGGGGCAATCACATCCTCCTCATGTAGGAGGGACTATTATTCATAAAGGCACAGCATTTAATCAATATGGCAACAGTTGTCTACCAGCTGTAATAGCTTATGCTAGCATGGAAAAAAGTAGTCAGGCTCCCAAGTGATTCAGGCTTTGAGAGAGGTTTACGCTGAAGCTCCAGGGCCTCCTCAGCTCTCAGATCTTTGCCAGTGCCTAATCAAGGCCTTTATCTTAATCAACAAAGCCACTGATGGATTAAAACCAAACAACATCGCCATGACACGCTGAGGCAAGTCTGATTTACTTGGGCATGCAACAGTAATGCCAAAAGTTTTCTGCCATAACCAGAAGCAGGGAGCAGCACATAAAAGCTCAGATTTTAAAAGAATATTAGCATAGATATGAAAAATACAATTTAGACACTCAAAAAGAGCAGCTCCTTGAAGTCCCACATAAGTGAGGGCTGGAGCTCCCTAGTCTATGGGGACTGGGTCCCTCAAAGCAACATTACCTTATCATCATTGAAATACAAGGACAGTCAGAACAGCATAAAAAGAAGATGCAAAGCTTACATGTTTCTAGTGAGTCAAATGATTGATAACATCAAAATATAACAAAAGTACAATTCCCCAGGCGTCCCCAGCACAGTTTCTGTATTAAGGTCAAAGCAGGAGCTCACCTTGGCATTTAGGAAGACACTAAAAATGATAGCCCTGGTATCTACTCATGCCTCCAGGAAAGCATCCAAAGGGTGTAGCTCCTCGGCAGCACCTTGGTGAAGCAGCCAGTACTTGACATCCTACTGAGAACCGTCAGCTGCACCGTTTGGCCCTGGGACTTTAACAAACTGCATAAATAAGCAGGGTGTAATTGCAAATATGATCCGAGGACAGTCTGAAATGGATTCTTGCTGAGTCTGAAGTGGGGTTAGGATGACATGTTTTCCTGACTCCTGGAAACGAGGGGGAGTTTTAACCATTAGTTTCCATGGCCAGGTTGTCCTAATCCAGGATTTAATCCTTTTCCTGCAGTTCCCTGAGATTTGGAAGCCTTTGTGCAGAAAAACACTCCAAAACCCTTCTTTTGATTTCCCTCAGAAGAGTGGCCGTTCAGCCTCTAGCAGTCCCCCTACATAGGGAAGGTAAGATTAGGCCTTTAATGAGTACTTCATCCCAGGGATTGGTTTTTGGTAACGGAATCTCTTTTGGTTATTTTTTATTTCCTTCCCTTTGTTATTTCTGTATTTTTATCCTTTTTTTTGTCCTGGCGTGTTTTCCAGACCCTGGATCCCATATTTAGTTTCCTGCACTTCTCCAATATTCGTTCTAGCCATCCTGGTTGCCTGCCATGAGTATCGGTTTCCTTCCTTCTAGTTTGTGGGGCAGGGAGGGAGGAAAACTGTTTCCAGGCCAAGCAGCAGTGCCACTCTGGAGATCATTTGGCAGGTTGTGCAGCCTGAGAATGAATCATTGCTTGCAATCCTTAAATCTTCCTCCATTTCTCACTTTCTCTCTTCTAGGGAGCGAGGAAGAGGTGGTGCCAGCGGCTGCTACATTTAGTAACTCGCGAAGTAAAAGTAAACAGTTAAGATTAAAATTAACTTCATTGCTGTTCAGGAGTCAGGCAAATACTATGACATAATGCTTGTCAATTACTGGAATTACTCATTTTTAGTAGGAATTACTTATTTTTAGTGGATTTTAAGTGAATCAAACCACCTAGCCTATGTAGCAGCTGTAGCCTGCTTCCCACAAGATGCCTCCAATTCCCTCCTATGGCCCTAGATGACTAATGGTGATTGCTTAAATTTTCTCTGTAGCCCGTGCTTGTAACTTGTTCATTCTACACCTGCAGCCACTCACTGCTTGATAACTTTCCCCAAGAAGCTGTCTTTTCTGAATCTGACTTAGTAACCCCCTCTTTCAGCTTGAAATTGTGCTTGCAAGCACATTAGTTTTCTTTCAGATTGTGCTCTCAGTCTCGCTGTAGACCCTCACAGGAACACCTTAAAATACATGGAAATCATATGCAGTGCCTTAACATTTCACCTACCTTTACTCCTTTGTAAAAACCTCTTTTTCACTACTAAAGTTGTAAGTTTAGCAACACGGTGCTGTAATGTTCACAGCCGCTGCTGCAGTCATCAGCAGAGCCTGGACTTTCGGCTCAAACACGGCAAATAGCTACAGCCAGCTTGTCTGCGGTACTTCTGCTCCGATGGGCTTTGCACTTCCCAGCATAGGCTCAGTCCTGCCCCCACTGATCCTCGCAGGACGAGGGTACAGTCTCAAAGGAAACAAGTACGTTTCATGTCTCATCTTTCAAGGGTCAGTGCTTAAACTCACAAATCCATCCTCTTTGACATTATAATCTCTGGTTGTAAAATGGATTTAGTGGTTTAACGTTAAAATTTCAGGCACAGTTAAGTGAGGGATTGCAAAAGAGTTAATAAGCAAAATAGTTTAACAAACTTTGGCAGAGAAGATTGAAAAGCTCAAACGGTCTCCCAGTGAAAATAGTTGAGCCCCGGCTTTGCCAGTCTTTCCATTAAAAACTCTCTCAACCTATTTTTGCTTTGTTTTCTAATTTGATCAGTTTTACTACTCCTGAAACTTAGAGACTTTCGAGCATGGGAGAAAGCCAGTCAAATTTCAGGTAATCGTTTTGCAAGCTTTTACACTTCTGCCGGCATGTTTCAGACCTGACGTGTGATACCCTCACCATTTAACTCTTGGACCTCTGCTGAACAGTTATTGACAGTCGTGACAAATGGTGTGGGTCTCTGTGGTGGACAGAGGTGCATTAAGAAGTATCGGAAAATCACCAAATTCATTTTGCTGGTGACCCCACACGCCACATACAAACTTTTGTCTCCAGAGGAGGTTGCATTCATGGCCCTATCTTCCCTTCCCCCTTGCTTTTCCCAGGTTTGTGTCTGGGATGTTTGACTGAAGCCTATCTCAGGGCATGGTCACACGATGCTCTGCAGGAGGTGCAGGGATTCCTGCACTGGCTTCTTAGCAAGGGACCCTTCTTCTGATGATGCTAAAATGTTGGCAGCAAAAATCTCCCTAGCATTAGATCACTTCTGTCAGCAAATCCCTTCTCCCTCCAAAAATACACGAGCATAGAAGGAGAAGCAGGCAAGAGATCTGACCTAGGCTTGAAAGCACGTCCCCTCAAAAAGCCCTCTGCAGAAGCATCTGTGCTTGCTGAGACAAGGGGAGTGAGCATGGAGCAATTCTGGCTAACTAAGCCAAAAAAATAAAAACAACTGAGGCCTCCATGCTTGCTAAAAACAGCAACTCCTCCACCTTTTCAAAGCAGAGTCAGCACTCCCTCCTACACTGGCTCAAATCCCTTGACTCAGCTCTGCTTCCAGCACAGCACGTGAAGACATCAAGTTATTTCAAAGAAAGCAGCACAACGTTCTTATTTTTTCTCTTGTCACTCTATATTTTTGTTAAATGTAATCAACAGATCCATTACACAAAAAAATTTAAGTCATTCATTGCTGTCTGTGCAGTGGACATCAGGCCACAGTGTCTCCCCATCGCTCTGCTCTGCAGTGACTGCTGGAAAGGTCATGCTTATGGTTCCACACCGTTTTAATGCACAATAGGACTACGTTAAAGGAAACCACAATAAAAGGGATACTCTTCTCCCACCAAACCCACTTCAAAGTGACTGGGCTCTTCACATATAGCCAAAAGTACTCGGGTACATGAAGAATACTAATGTATGACTTTTAGCAACAGTTACAGCAGATTAACAGAACAACCAAAAAAATATCTGAACTCTGAAAATAGTATGGGAAAGAAAGAAGATGCAATGAAAGAAGGTGATAGCATTATAGGATCTAAGGCCAGGGCACTGCGCCACAGGATGGGGTGCTGCTTGACACACCACGACACACCACGAGAGGTAAGGAATGAGGGAAAAACCTCGTAGCAGAAATGCGTCAGTGCGGCTCTGAGACTGGCCTCCAGTGCATTGGGATGCAGAGAATATAACATAACATAACATAAACCTGGTGCCTACACAGGGAAGGTGGGACTTAATGTCATTTTCAAAGCATGGGTGAGAGGGGTGAATGAGATATGCTGGAAAATAAGGCCAGTGAAGAAGAGTTTCTGAAGCAAGCTGATGTGATGATATCAGTGGACTCACTTTGGGTGATCCTACAAAAACTAATAGGTACAATGGAAAGGTTTAAGGGAGGAAGCTGCAGGGGTCAAGTCCATAACCACACTGAAGCTTTAGGGCCAGCAAAGACACTTGTCTTTGCCATATTCTCCTTTCATTAACTTACACAGAGGCTTCACGGGGTTCTGGACCTAGGACCAGGGATTGGTTCAGCAACACAAGGGGGTGTCTGTTCCTCTCCAGAAAATATATCGACAAATTTGCTAAGGGAATGACTGTGGCAATTGCTTGCCAATTAGCAAATAACAAATATATATATATGTGTGTATGTATAGCAACAATTTTCCAAAATAGAAATTCCACAGAACTGGAGGGCAAGGGGAGGTTAACCAACACAGTCTGTTGCAACTACTGTTTCTGAATTACTCATTTTGCATCTCCAAATATGAAGCCTCTTAAAAGGCCTGGCTTTCAGAAGGGCTGGATATTTCCTTTTATTCAAAAAGTGTATCACGATGGTCTCTTGGGTGTGGGTAAGTTCTCTAAATCACCAGCCTATCCCATTCGAAAATCTTCTGTCTATGTATTTTTCAGCAACCCATTGCACTGGGCAAACACAACCTCTTCCCCAGAGGCTGCTGGTGTGCCAGCCGGAATGCCTGTCTTCCTGCACTGCCTGGGTGCCAGCCCCTGGTGCTGGTTTTGACGCCTGGGGGAGCCCTTTTTCCCAATTTTTTCAGTCCCTTCTTTCCCAAGGTCCCTCCGGTCCCTGTTGGGAGGACTGGCCTCCACTGGCACCAGTGCTCAGTGGTGCTGGGAGCCCGCAGAGCCGCAGAGGGGACGTGTGGCCACCGCACTCCTGCGGAGAGGTAAGGATGCTGCTGGTGCTACCTGCTACCCCCTAATGCAAGGGGCAGGCACGTAGCACCGACAGCACCCTGCCCACAGGTCAAAAAAGAGGAATTTGAGGGGTTTGAAAAGGATGCCGCTTACGACAGGTTACACCCGTGCACTTGTGTGTCTCTGAGCCTGTAAACCAGTGGAAAAGTAAAAGAGACCACGAGGAGTTCAGCAAAACATCATGCTTGCAAGGGCAAGGAGTAGAAGGGGATCCTCCTTCCCTTAAAGCATTCCGCCGTCACTAAGGAGATGAACGGCCGAGGTCGCCTCTCCGTCTCCCAAAGGACTCGGGCCACAGGCAGCCCTTGTCTAGAGCACTAAATATCCAAATATCACCATGCCGTGGAAAACAAAGCCACAAGTTAGCTCAGTTTACGCGCAGGATACCTGTTCCTGGGAGAAGCATGGCATCCACCTTGCCTCTTCAGGGGAGCGGCCACGGCGAGAAGAAGGGTGACTAAAGCAAAATGAGCAGGGGGAAGAGAAGACAAGGAAGAGCGAGCGCACCAAGAGCTCTAAACAGAGGATCTGTGTCCAAGTTTCGGTTCTGAGGTGTACCTGCTGATAAGTGGGTGCAACACCAACGTTTATACCGGCGGTTCGTTTGGCCTCTGATCTAAGTGCAGTGCACTCTGTTTTCTTTGTAAATTCATCTTGCATTATTGTCTATCTGCCTATATTCTAAAACTACCTAAGGAGTAAATAATTTGACAGGCATACTGGGAGTTTCAGTCTGTTACCCATTTGCTTTAAATATCAGGCAGTAAAACTGTGCTTGGGTTTTTGGCTGACATCACGGTTAATGATGCACTGTGCCTATTCTCTGGTTATGGAGGAATTCTCACATTATTTCTGGGGTAAGCTAATAATGAACGTTGCTCAGAACAAATCTTAAGTTTGTGGTTGACTTGCTGCCAGTGTAGGAAATCATGTTACGACCATTATCTCAATCTATATCCTCCCTCTCAAGCACAAAGTTTTAATACTAATTCCAATGCAATCTGTATCTAAAAGTAAGCAGTGCCTTCTTGGTGTGCAACATACTGCACCAACTCCCCTTAATAGTGTCAATGTGGCATTTGTACTGGGGGGGAACCACCTTGGCACCTCACCTTTCCAGGTTTTTTTGGAGCATCATCTTATTTCTTATGTTCAGCCCTGTGGTCTTCTCTGCTTTGCAAAATTTCCTGCAGCAATTGTCTCCAAATTAACCTGCCTTAAATGCAATCATTTAAATAGATGTAATTGCACTTTTTAGCCCCAGAACAAAGACAGAAACAACATACCCATCAGATAGGTCATACCTGTCAAACTGCAAACACATCAGTAGAGCAAAGCAGAGCAGTTCACTTTCAAATCTTCAGTTACATATTTATATAAAAATAGAGCCTTCAGGAACAGAAAAATATGTCTGGAATTGGAGTGTTGCAATTAGGGTCTCATTCACACTAATGCTTGGGATAGCATTAAAAAAACAGTCTGACTGCATTCAAGCTCTGTTAGGTGGTTGCATTCACATTTGGGATCCAACCCATCAGGGCCTTCAGAGCTCCGTTTTTCTCTGATGTGGTTACCAAACAGTGGAACATTTCTAGCGTGACCAAAACTTAGTCATGCCTCAGTAACTTAACTCAGATTCCACATCTTCAAGCCTGAAAGTAGTTTGAGGGGCACAATTTTATCCATGCCATCCATAAAATGTAATTTAACCCTGTTTTCCTGATCGCCTTGGATGTTGCGGTGTGCACACATCACCTACCCTGCTTATGTGCACGGGGCTGTCCAGTAGGTCATAAATCCTACGGCTGCTGCCATCCATTTACGGCATATGGGAATTTTCCTTTAAAAAAACCCTCTCCAGCGCTAGCACAGTGGAACTTGTATTCTCCCCACTGTCAGAACCAAGGCTTTCAAACAGCTACGTAATACAAGTAACGGGCAAAACCGCTATCTACTTTTACGATGGAACGTGATCGTTGTGTGAAAGGTCCGTATGATGTGGTGACGACAGCAGGAGGAGACGGGTCTGAGTGACTCAAGCTTTCCTTCCAGGCCCCCATTACCGTGAGGGCTCCCAGGGGCTCTTCTGCCATAAGATAGCGCAGTTCTTTCCACTGACGTGGAGTTATGTCCAGCTCCGTGAAAACTGAGCTCGTTCCTTGATTCGCTCCTCTCTGAACATCAGGTGAGTTATGGCAGGGGGGGGGAAAGACATTTCCTTTCCCCCTCATCTCACTGCCCAAAAGCCAGTGGCAAAGTTCAAATCCTGAAAGCAGCTTCTTGGTGACTTACAGTGACAAGACCCCAAAAGAAAAGGACAAGCGGTAAGAAAGCAGAATATCTGTCTGGATACGATCCAAAGATGTTTCTTGCCGCCTACGCTTTTCCCTTTCTCTAACCCAGGTCTGGGTTTCCCTTGTAACTACAAAGGGTGTGCTACTTAAAGGCGTTTGAAACAACCTTTTTCTCTAGTTAGAAAACAGAGCAGGTCAAGAAGTAATAGGCTAAAGTGAGATTATTCTCAGCATCACACCACCTTCTCAGCTGGCAGACCTTCTCCATGACTGTCCTTGGAGCCTCTTCATGTTACTATTGGAAGGTGACTTGATTTTTAAAACCCAAGTCCTATACAGCCAAAGAAAATAAGAGGCTGAAGCAGATTCAAACGTGTTGATGAAACAGTGCATTAGCATATGCAGAATCGGGCGTTATATGAGTGTCACTGAGGTCACAGCCTGGCAGTGGCACAGTTCTGCCAACGCAAAGCCAGTTCATCGTGATACAGCAGTTGGCATAAAAGAAGGTTAAAAGAATAAATAAATAAATAAATAAATAAAGCCTCGCAGTCTTGGTTTACAATTTCAGGATGAGTTTCATGGACGACTGATTTTGAAAAGTGTGTGTTTGTGGGAAGTGAGGTGTGGGGAAGGATGAGAATTTTTATAGCTGAGCGCAACGGAGAGGGGTCTTGAGAAACAGAAGTTGTGATCCCACAATGGATTAAGCAGAGCAATTTTTACACACAGGAAGTGTTGGAAGGATGAACCATAAAGAGAGAGAATTTAGTAAGTTACAATAGAATTCTCTCCAACATTAACTGCTTAAAGGCTAGTGGTACACAAGCTTTCCCTTTGCTACATCAAATGTGACTACTTCCACATCCAAAAGAAAGAGACTTCAAAATAGGAAATGTCCATGACCAGTCAGAGTAATTTTTGCATTTTTCTAAAAAATCTGTGCACAAGAGAGGTCCCATTAAAGTTCTATCAGTCCCTTGGAGGGTACATTTTTCTGAAATATAATACATTTTTGTGTGTGGCATGCCAGCACCCAACCCACATTTTTTTCCATGAAGTGGGTGTTGTCTGGGAGTATTCTCTCAGGAGGTCTAGCACCACAGAGCCAGCCTGTACCAGAATTCCCCGCTGCCTCAGCACCCTCATCCAGCTTCATGCCTCCCATCCTCCCTTACTGTGTTCCTCCGGCTCCTCGTACTCTTGCACCTTTATCTCGTTAGCCAACTTGCTCTATCTGCCCACGGAATTCTCCGTCTGATGAAAACCTCCTGCGTGCAGCTTTTCCTGGTCTCGGTGCTTGTCTGCTCTCAGACATGTAGACATAATATGGTCTGAGAAGATCAATTTCTTCTTTGAGGTCCAGTCTTATCTCCCAGACAGTGGTTTACACAGTGGGTTCCCTGGGGAATTTTCCTCTTCGCACATGGAGCC
Organism: Buteo buteo; assembly: GCF_964188355.1. Lineage (NCBI taxonomy): Eukaryota > Metazoa > Chordata > Aves > Accipitriformes > Accipitridae > Buteo > Buteo buteo. Next base: position 32,337,688 of record NC_134184.1, on the reverse strand, counting down.
GTTCCCTTGGCCAAAAGCTAATGAATGTGGCACGTCTCCAGACTGCGCCATGAAGACAGGCAGGAAGGATGCACACCCGGGCGGGCTTCTAGCCCCCTCACATCCACTCTGAACCACGGAGAGAGGCTTTACTGCTGGTGCAGCTCCCTTCCCAGATGGGTGAAATAGCACAGTCTCTCAGCAAGGACCTTATGCAGGCAGTTTGGCTTCACCCCCCGCACCAATATTCAGCATTTTCGAGGTGGACTGGGGCGTTTCATAGCTGGAGTCCAAGGCTCTGTATTTCTCCCCCCATCAGCATCATCCCGCTATCACCTCAGCACTGTTGCTGTTGTGGGCAGTGTTAATGACCCAAATCAAATCCTTAAGTTTGGAAAAGACCTCCAAGATCATCAGGTCCAACTGTCCACCCAACACCCCCATGCCCACTAAACCTCGTCCCATTGACTGCAGTGCCAGAGACATCAATGATGAGTTCCCCAGCCTATGGGGAGGGGAAGAGGGCAGGAGGTACAGTGCTTTGGCCTCGCTCAGGGTGGCTTGCTCTGTTCTTCAGAGACATCTGCCCTTTTCTGCAAGTTCCCCGAGCCTTCTGGGGGCTCTGGGGTGTAGGTTGGACTCCAGTTGCTCGTGCGTCCCATGGCTGTAGTGGTACGGGCTTGGAGATGAGCTGGCTGCCCTGCCAGGTCCCAGGGCTGTGGGCACAGCTCACAGGGCAGCAGAGCGGCTCAGCGGTGGTTTCGGTGTGGACCCGGGGGCTGCTGGCATGGGGTTGTCCCACCGAGGATTGGATGGAATAGCTGGAGCCACCAGCGGCCCCGTTAGGGATCTTCAGGGCGTGGGATCCAAAGCCATCAGCCGTGTTAGTTTATCTTGCCCCTTTACAGACACCCCAAGCCCAATAACTGCTTTTCCTGCTGCGCCCTCCTTTCACATCGCCCGGCACAAGACCGGCTGTCCTCCCTTCTTGACGGGGGGCTACCTGCTGGCACCGAGTCCCCCCATCCCGCTCCCGGGGCAGCTGGCCCTCACCGGGCAGAGACACGGCACCCACGGCTCAGCCCTCCGACTGCTACAGCAGTGACCTGATTTGGGGATTCTCCCTCCTGCTCCCTGCCCCAGCAAGCCCCATAAATGACCCCCCAAACCTCAAATTACCAGCACCCTCCCCCTTTCCAGATAACATGCCTGTTTCCCCAAGAGTTCAGCTGCAGAGATAATCTTTTCCCAGTTTTCCTCTAGAGGGACCCTTACCTTGATTTTAGTTTTATTAGCTCTGATTAAAACACGTTTAAGTATAAAGAAGCCTCACTAAACCCAAGCTGCTAACCCTGCAGAGAGAGCAGCACAGTAACCGTTCCTACCACAGGCTGTCTTAAAACCGAGGGGAGTCCTGGGTGTGTGAGGAATCGAGACGGGACCGCTGCAGTGCGACTACTAAGTTTTACTGAACCATACAAAGCAAATATATTAGTGTGTTTAGTCTTAAATGTAATTAAATGTTTCAGTAGCAAATTAAGTGAAGAAAACAAATCAACCACATGTTTTCAGATACTGGGTACATAAATATTAAGTCATTATAAAAGGCATATGAAGAGGAAAATGCAAACATTATGCAGATTTTAATTTCCTCAATTATTCCTAATTCCCCCTGAGCCCTACATTCATTCCCAGTGATTGCAGACAGACTAATCACTCAAAGCAGGACACCATTTAATAAGATGCAGCAGCTGAAACACAGAGTTTGTCACCGGCCCCGCGTTGGCACTGTCAACACGGTGGCACTGTCGTCTCGATCAAGCTCCTCCGCCGCGGGGGACCACGGTCTGCGACTCGCGTGTCTGCAGGTACGTAGGTGACGCGCGTTTCACGCTGCTGTGCGCTCTCTCTGGGAAGATCTATCCATCAGCATCTGCCTTCTAAAGCCTACAGAGATCTATTTATGTAACTCCCTCTCTGGAGGAAAGGTGCTGGGAAAGCAGCCAACAATAAATGGAGTGGGTGTGGGAAAACGAAAAATAAGCAAGCAGAAATACTACATAAAAGAATGACCATATGGTTTAAGCCACAAGCTATATAAGTCGCAGCTATAAAGTTGTGTCTGATAACAGATCCAGCAGAGTAGGTGCGTAGGGCCAGAAGCTCTGCGAAGAGGGTCCCGGCGGGGGGTCAGGTGTGGGGAAGCGATGCGGGCTCAGAGACCTCCGCCGAGCCCAAAACGAGCCGGAGCGAGCCCGGAGGCGGCTCTGCCCTTTCCCAGCCGGCCACGGAGCTGCTTTGCCCATCCGCAGACGGCACCCCGCAGCCAGCTCCTGCCCTGGCATCCGTTCGCTGGCCACAGTATGGAAAAAGAAAACAAGCGGCCGCTCAAACCTATACACGGCTCCGCTTTGAGGACGGCTGTTGAGTGGACCGAGGTGTTGATTCTGGATCGGGAAAACCGTGCGCATGCGCCTGCCTTGCTCACGCTCTTCTCAAAGCCGCTCCAGTGATCTCCGAAGAGAGCGTCCAAGCAGATAAAGAGAAAACCTAAGGTATAACTCCTCTCTCATTCAGTATCATGGAATGCGCAGGCTGGGACGGAATTTAGCGGGCGACAACTGCATTCCAAAAAGCAAATTAAGGTCTTTGCTCTTCCAATTGACCTCCAGTGCAAGGGCTTCAAAGCAGGCTGCTCTCCCTAAAGCCGGGTGCGGGAAGAGCTCCAGCCTCGCTGGCTGCCCCGTGTTCGGCACCCGGCGCCTTTCGGAGGGTGGGAAACGCTCACAGAAACCAAAGCAGAAATTAAAGCAGACCGTCACAGGAACATCTAAAATGAGTGGTGCGGTCAGTCGCTTTGGAAAAAAGGGAGTCGGCTGTCGCTTTTTAACCTGCACCCAGATAGAAACCATGTGGATTAGCTCCCTTTTAAATCAGGCACCTTAATTAATTAGTTCCAGCATGCCAGTCCTCCAGTCTGGTGGTGAGAGGGACTCCAGGGACGACCGCAGCCACTCGCCAGCGGGGAGGCCAGCCGCTTCACAGGAGAAAGCTCTTCTTTTACTCAAGACAAGGCGCTGAGATACTATTAAAATCCCACCTTAGACAGCTACTGCAGGGTGAGAGGTGCTGTCCCAGAAGTGCCAGCTGCCCTCCGCTGACGGCAAAGGGACCTCAGATTTGGACGCTACATCTGGCCAAGGTGAACCCCACATCTGCACAGCAGAACCCCACATCTGCACAGGCTGAAGTCCCGGTGGCACAGGCCTGTCCCCCACATAAGACATCTCTTTACCATCTCATGCCACGTTACAAAAGAGACTCCTAATGTTGCCTTATCCCTCAGCCCGCAGAACTGAATGAGAAGTGAAAAGGTCGCTCCAAAAATCCACCTCGACCCACCACTCCGCTCGGACAGGCACCTCTGCGGAGGGTCTCCTCCAGCTCAGCAGCGGTGCTGGACGCGGTGGGCAGATTTCACGTTATATCCCAGCCCATCTGGCAAGAAAGTGTGAAAAGGATGAAATGGGAAACATTTTGTTCGTGCCTGCTCGTGCCCGTGGGAACAGCGTCTATAAGCAAGTCATTTATCCTCCTCAAGCTTCCTGTGGCAACGAGCAACCAGATAGTTTGGCAGATGATAACGAAACGAGCGCGGAGCAGATCGGACCCAAGGGCACTGTTATATGTACAGGACAGTTCAGTGCTGTCTGCAGAGCGATACCACATTCGAAAGGAATGGAAAAGCTGAAGAAATAGCTCATCGAACTGAGAAAAGGGTTGACAGGCAAAATGACTGCCACTTTACGAAGGCCATTTCTTCTCCTGCCACCCCCACAAATGAGCTCTAAAACTGATGCAAGCAATAGCAGCAATTTCTGAAGCAGGCAGCTCTGCCCCTTGCAAAGATGGAAGTCTGAGATTGACGCAACCATTATATATGATCGTCAAACCAATACTCCCCAGTGTATTTTGTGCAAGCCATTTTTCTTCTTTCATATGTCCTCTTTTTTGCCAGCAAAGAAGACTTCTTATTTGCAGGATTAAGTGCAATGCTTGCCGGATATTTTTTCAGCAGGAAATGGAATTTTTAGTTGTGGTTGTTCAGTTCTGGTTTTCCTCTAAAAGCGATTGTTTCCCAGACTAAATTTCAACTTTTCATTAAAAAAAAAAAATCCTTAAACCCAAAGCATTTTAGCGTTTTTGGTCCAAATCCAGCTCAAATTCAATGTAGTTTGAGTATTATCCTCTCTGAGTCGGACTACCCTATTTCAGGCTACCTCTTCACCAGTGTAAGGTGACTGTCTACACAGGGAGACACCAAGGTACCGTAGGAGCTGTGGCATAGCAGGGATGTCCAACCCTTAATGGAAAAGTGAGACACATAGCTTCAGCAGTGTACCTTTAACTGCACTGTAATTCCCAGGAGGCACCAACAAGTTATGCTGCAAACCAGAGCTGTCATTTGCAGCTGAAGATAGTCCCATTCTGATTTTTCATGCCTAGTGAGGTCCTTTAGAGGGGAATACGATGCAGGTAGAGGAGGGAAAAAATCACCAACCCTCTACCAGCCACCTGCAAGGACATGCCTGCCCTGTGTAACGCAGTGCAATATTTGAGTTCGTCCCACCCGAGTGCCCAACAGCACAGGCTTATCGAAGGTCATTTGTGGTGGGGCAGAGGAGGGGAGGGAAATGTATCTGCTCACAGGGGAGATCATCCCAGATCGTCTCCAGGGGCTTGGGGTGGGAAACAGGGTGCTTGTTTGGGGGAGGTTGCAATGGGATGCCTCGCACTGTGAGGATGTGGCCACCGGCGAGCAACCCCCCAGGACGAGCCATCAGCCTTCTCCCTGTTGCAGGGCTGCTTTTCCCATCGTCTCAGCGCTCCTGCATGCATCCAGCTCTCCCAGTGAAAACCTCCATCACCCGGTTGGGTTTTCCATATAGACCATCGCTGAAATCCCAACGTGCAGCTCGGTTCGAGGGTAAAAGGCTGCATGCTGCTCACCGCCCTTCAGAGGCTGCAAATGCACTCTGCCGAGTCAAAAGGCAGAAAACCAGGATTACTTCTGGCTCGAGATCCTACACATGGCAGCAGAAAAGTTTCACCTTTCCGCCGCAAGATTTCATTTTCTGTGCCAAGCCCATATCAGACGTCACGTCAAGCCTCTAAATTCTCCTTTTGGAGTTTTTCCTTTCAAAAAAAAAAAAAAAAAAAAAAGAAGTGCCATTTCTAGGAGGTAGGAAGCTACAGACTGCTGTCTGGTTTGATGTGTGTGTATTTTTAAAAATGAATGAAAAATGTTCTGGATGGATACGGAGTAACAATATGTAAGCCTGAGGCATCAGATGGTTAGAAAGCTGTATTCAGTGTGTGCACAGATGTAATTCACTGTAAGGAATATGTGACACCACACAGCAGTTCAAAGTAGCAGGCTGGTACTAATTACTATCCTCTTAATGACTTCATCCATCAAACCATAACATGTTCTATAATTATACAGCACAGCCATATGACAACCAAATGCCCAGCCACTATTTCATAGGAGATGGTTACACAGCAAAATCCTCTGTTGATTACAAGCAGAAAACTTGAAAAAAACCTGCATTTTAAGTCCTATGAGCCCCCCAGACGACTTTATTTTACCCTTTTGCGAGGATAAAAGGTAAACCATTAAGGGTTTGAGAGGAGCGAGGTTGCACACAGATAAGACAGGGGAGGCTCTGGTGGGATTTGCTACTTTCCATACAAGCCCGGGATGCCCACAACCCACGACTTGGCCCACCGAAGAACACCAGGCGGACGTGCCTTGGCCTAACAGAGTTATGCTTCTCCACAAGGACGGTTCAGTGGTGGGAACAGCACCAAAGTGCGGCCGGGGGAACCTCCTCGCGGGCAGGCGGTGGCCTCAGCATCTTCAGAGGGTGCAGCAGAGGAGAGGATGAAGGTTGGCCGTGACAGGTCCTGAACTTCCCCGCAGCCGTGGCAGGACCTTCCCAGGGTCTGGGCACCCTCGCGGCTCACATCACCTCCGTCTGCACTGGCAAAGCCCGTCGCTTGGCTCTTTCCCTCTCTGAGATGAACACGCTTAGCACATCGACCATCAGCAGCTGCCCTCCTCCCCAGAAAAACAGCACACTCCAGCGCACACGCTTCTCCCCCTGGGGAGAGGGCGTGAGATTCAGCTCCGCGGCAGATGTTACTCGCGCTGCTGCATGAAAGATGCTCTGGTGCTGGAACAGAGGAAGGCAGGGGTCTGGCCCCCAGTTTTCTGCAGCCTTTTCTTCATTCCCTCCTGAGATCCAGGCCCTTCATCGCTTCCCCCCACGCGGTGACGCCCTGCTCGGTGGCACAGCATGGATGGAGGTGAGTGCAGCTCATCCCCTCGTCGTTTGTGCGATGCTGACTTCACCCATCCCCTGTACGCATCAAAAAAGGTGAGTTTCCCACCTTTTCCTTTACCATTTCACCGCTGCTTTTCTTCCAGAATCGCTATGGAGGGTGTTATACAGGAACCTAAACAATAAAGCTACAGACAATACGGCACATATCGAGATGAACTACATATTCCCAAGCTAATAAACCGTGAAGCTGACGCTGTACAGATATCCTGCCACAGACACCTGCAAGCCCTATTGCTGACTGCTGCCTGGCTGACCGAGGCTGCGCTGGGTCCGGAGGCACTGAGCTCTCCTGTCCTCAGTCCGTCACAACGAAGCGGAGGGTTTGTTCCCACCTTATAAACCTAACTTGCCTTATCAGAATCAGAGGGCTAATCTCCCTAGAGTTTCTCTGTAGAGCTAGGAATGAGTGAAACACTGGGTAGGCGAGTGGGCTACCTCTGCTCTGCATCACTAAGCCATTGACTACGTGTGGGTGAGTGCTTGTTTGCAAGACACGCTGGCACAGGGAGGTAGAGCATCATATTTATTAAATAGCGTGAGAAAACCACAGGTTTAAAAAAAGGTGGTCAGGAGCAGACCAGAATCCGTCAGATGGGTTCTTATATCCCAACTCAGCAGAAAATTTCTGAACTTCAATGACGAGGTCTCGTCCCTAGTTTGGGAGAGATGCAACTTCTGGGAAGGGCACGACACAGACCCAGTCAGGCAAGCTGAACAGAGAGTCTCCAGAAAGCATTAAAAAAATGCAGCTATCTTGCCAGATACCTTAGTCTTCAGCATAATATATGCCACATATCAGCAGAGTCCTCAGGCACAACACTAGTTCAATGAATGTTATTAACCAGTTGCCAACTTTACAAGTCCATGGGTTTTTACACAGATATTGATGATATTTCAGCAACTTGACCCAGAGACCTGCACTCCTGATTCAGAGATGGAAGTTACTCATCATACGGAAACAACCAAAATAGTGCTTTATTCCAGGAAAAAACAGGAAAAATATTTTGCTTTAAAAATGGACAAAATGTACAGTGCTTGTTCCTGTTAGAATCCCCTAAATCTTTAGAGTATTTCACAACTTAATTATTGGCATAAAACTTGCAGTTCGTAAGTATGAAAACAAAAATTGTAAGTGCCTTTATTCTAGTAGTAGATAGTGGGAGTACTTACCTTTATGGGTTTTTTGCAAGATTAATATAACTGCTGAGAAAGGCCTACATAAAACAAGTCAACTTCATCCATTTTTACATTTTTGCTGAGCGCGACGAGGTCTAACACTCACCTCGGTGGCATTTCTGCGTTGGTCTGTAGCAGAAAGCCTTCAGAGTGCTGTCGCAGGCTTTTCTTTCCCATCTCCACGTGGCCACTGGCCACATTAACTACAGAGCCTCTCGGAATGCCTTGACCACGGTGACCATACCCTACTTCATTGCCACCTCTCCCCTTGTCTCCTGGCTGTCTGGAGCTTCCCCAGGGTGGTTGCACCTCCCAGAGCCTCCTCTTCTCCTTCTGATTGCCAGGTATTTTCTGCGACCGTGGGGCACGCAGGTTGCTGGAGCACAGTTAGCAGAAATGCCTCGTATAGCTCGGGTTTGTCTACAGAGCCTAGGACCACTGCGCGGTTCGGTTATGGCTCTTCTGGCTAAAACACATGGTTCAGCATGGCATGGGGCAGCACAGGAACCTCCTGGAGCTCCTGAAAAGGTTTGGTAGTGAAATACCATCTCAAAAACATTTCCTTCTTTGGCCCAGAGGTTTTTTTGCCTCCACCTCAAGCCCTTCCCTACACAGAACAGGGCATTTCTCGAGCCCCATCATTTGCTGGGCTGTCAAGTGGCCATTTATTTATTTCTGCAGGTCGATGCCTGCCTCTAGCAACTTCTCACACCTACACCCACAGATCTTCCTTATGCAGGACTTTGTCAGAAGTTTAAATGACTGAAGTCAGCATGTCTTGCCTCCTACGTACAGCCCTGTTGATGTCTCAGAGAAGATCAATACGTCTAAGCTCAGGAAGAACCGTTTGCATCTGAAGGAGGCAGCACGGTTAACCATGGTGACCTGTTTCTGCAGAGGAACAAGGATCCACTGTCTCACACCAGGGCACCAGCCACCACGACAAGGTGACACGCTGCCACCCCAGACAGCGCAGCCCGGGCAGCAGCACCTCTGAAGAGAGGAAGAATTACCATTTGCAGTATAGGGAGGGCGTGGGGACCCGAGGAGACGCTGCCAGGTGCCACCAGCTTGCTCCTGCGTAACTGCAAGAGTGAAGAAAGCCTCCGAGAAGACTGCATCGGTCGCTATTCTCTGACGTGAGGAATGTCACACTTAAATTGGATTTTTCTTAGGCTTATCCTGCACCTTGCCCCTTTTTGCATTCTGTGTTTCAACACTAGCAAGCAGCGCAGGGAAGGGTTGCCTTAATACCGGGGTGTCTGCTGCCTGTGTCACCTCACTAGCGCCATGCATGATCTCTGCTGGTTTGCACCAGGCCAGCACAGCCAAGGGTTCATTGCTATGAGGTTTTTGACAAGAAAGGGGACTGTTAAGGTCAAGCTCTCCATCAGTCAGCCATTTGTACTTTGTGTCGTGCCATAGGGTTGGGTTTTTCTGCCTGTAAGGCCTTGCACACTGTCGAAAACCATATTCCACTGCCATCTCTTGAGCCAACCCTGGCAATAGGCTGTGCACATGAATCATCTTCTGCACCTCCACAAACCTAGCCTGTGTCCCTTGAAGTGCGGGTTGTTCAGCTCCCCCAGGATTTTTATGTTGTCTCTCCCAATTGCCCATCTACGTTCTGCCTTCACTTCAGCTAGCGCTTGTTGGGCTCATTTATATCCACTCTCATTTTCCAATGAATAGATGAACAGAAAGAGGAAAGCATTCACAGAAGGTCCCTCTAGCTAAACGTTCATTATTGCTCCCATTCAGAAAAAATCCAATTTACATTACGAGTTTTTCACAGCTTGCTTTGGTGGGGTTTGGGTTGGTTTGTTTATTAAATCATTAATCCAAGGTAGCCAGTCCCTCTGCCCACAAATAAAGGAGCACACGGTACTCCTGAGACTGCCGCCCTCCACTGTGGTTTTCTATCTGAAAACAGTAGGCAAAGAGTTTCAAAGAAGAGGCTGCTGCTGGGAAAGCACCAAGACAAAAAAGGAGGACCAAGGACAACTGGAAAGAATTACCTCACCCTGCATCCTGTGTGTGTCATCCCTCTCCACCCCTCACTCCTTGTTATGGTCTCCACACCAAATTTTTTCCTCCTGCTGCCGGCACCAGGGACTGCCTCAGCCATACCGCTGGCATGTAACCCACCTGCACTTCACCTTTCGGGTTTTTTTTTTTCCCTACGTCAATAAACAAGGCTTCCCCTCCAAGAGCCCGTGAGGACACACAGTGTCAGGCACATTTCTCAGCTCCCAGAGCCTTCCCAAGGCAACCGCAAACACCAGCTGCCCAAGTTCACCGTGAGCGAAACGGTCAGAAGAGCCTGAAGATGGTGGAGCAAGTTGGAGACCAATGAACTGGACCAAGGAGGTAAAAGACGACCTGCTAGTCAAACTGGATATTGCTTGCTTTGCCTTTCAGAAAAAAGACTAGTGGAAGTGCTCTCACACTTACAGGGCACCATGGCATTACATCAGCCAAGAGATTACTTTGCTTTCAATATCACTACCCAAAGAAGAGTTACACATACGCAATAAAGACTGCGTCACAGAGAAATCATCCTCTATAAAAAGCCTGTTTCATAATAGGTGACTGTGTATTATCTTTCCTGCCTTTGGGAGATGATGAAAAGGGGACTCGTCACCAGCCACACTGTCTCCAGCATGACAGGCCAATGTGCAGGTGATATTTCACTCCACTTATGAGTAAACTTGGCAATTCATAATTCTGTCTAACATAAGAGGACATGAAAGCACTTTGGAGGATGTTCATGGGATGCCAGGCAATGATATCATGGCCCCAAGGGAGGGGCATTTCAAAGACTAAAAACAATAGACTTCTGCACTTTAAACGGGGCAAACCTTCAACATCGGATGAAGGACAGGTACAATTATGTGTGTGTGCGCGTATGTATGTACACACGTACACACACTGACTCAATGGAACAAGCATGTGCTTAGCTTAACGTAGCCATGGAGAGTTGTAGCGCTGCGTTTCTCCCAACCTCCACTAAAACAGTTTCAAAAAAACAACAAACAAGCACATCATGATACTTAGCAAGTTTTGCGGGAGCGGTTTAATATGTGGCTTCATTAAATCTTTGCCTGTCAGGCCACCATAGCTGTACCAACAAGCAACGTGCTGCCACCAGAAGGGGTTGTCTCCCTGCAGCAGCACAGCAGAGCTCGCGCCGTCTGGGGGTCAGATCCTTAAGTAGGGCCACTGCCCATAAAGCCAAGAGAGGAAAATCACGAAACAAGTGGACAGAGGTGTCCAAGCCGTGGTGGTCACGCACCTTGCCTGAGTTGCCAAGCAGTGACACCCCATCCACCAGCCGACCTTCCTGAAGAGAGTCCAGCCCGTGTTGGAGCTCAACGGCAGCTCCTGCCGGAGCCCCGCTGTGTCTGCCGAACTAGCAGAAGGCAAAGCCTTATTTTAAACCAGGAACAGTGAGGAACGGTCTGCTGTGTCGCAGGGCAGCTCTGCCTGCAGGGAAGCCCCCTCGCGCCTCCATCCTCTTCCTCTCTGAGCAGGCTTCTTCTCAAGGGGAGAGACTAAGGGTCAGAGTCTGCCCTCCGAAATCCAGAAGCTGAACACTGAAATCCGAGGTTGCTATCCTTTGCAGCTGGTGCCCAGAAACTGATATATCGCTACCGGGTGATGTATCTGACTTGTCTTAGATGTGACTTTGGCAGTGAGACGAACATTGAAGCTTGGGCAGATGAATCCTACGCACGGCCCCGGGCACCAGAGGACACTTAGCAATCCCCTTTGCTTCCACAGCTTGGAATCTCTTGTTCTTGGCACCCAGGACAGTCCTTCTTTCCTTGCCTTCCTCACACAGGGGCATCTCCTTTCCACCCCCTCTCGAAGACACAAAGCCCCATCGGTTTGTGGAGGCCCATGGCTAGAAGGAAGTGTGCGACCGGTAACTACTGCTCCCTGTTTTCCAAGGTCCAAAGGACATTTTAAGGAGGATAACGGGTGTCCTGCACATTAGAAAATGGTTCCCTTCAGTGTATTTGTCACAGGGAGCGGAATCATCCAATGGCGACGGGCCAGAGGCTAAAAATCAGCTGACTTGAACTCCACGATTAGTCTACTAATTATCAAACTGGAGCCCAGTTTCATTGTCTATAAACTGTGAATCATGACTTCAAGTGTTTAAAATGCTTTGAATGCTGTTAATGAAAGGTGACATAAGGGAAGCATTTGCTGTTCTTACATCCAAACCAATACGTTCTTTTTCCCCCTGAACACTTCTTTCAAATTAACACATTTGCTAGACTTAATTCAGCAACACTTTAGAGTGGGTTACTAGGGAACTCATCATGCAAACCTCAATGAGAAGAAGGCAGAGAACTCACTGCAATAAACGCAGCAGGAAAAAGAGGGTGTGCTTTATTTTTTTTTTCCTGACTCAGTTACTTATGGAAGAACGTGGGGTGGTGTGCGGGGGTCTGCGGAGAGAAAAAAGTGATCATGAAATAGTAATACTCCTTCTGAACAGGAGGAGCACTATGGCATTTCAGTTATTTGAGGCTGTGGGCAAATGCAGATTCTGAAGAAGCAGGAATGACAGAGAGCTGATTTGGTTTTGAAAATGTTAAACTCCTTGCCTGGAAATAACTTCTTTTTTTTTTTCATTTGGAGTTTTTCTTTTTGGCATTAACTTGGTCTCATATTCAGTGCTGTGATGGAATTTAATGCTGAAGGATCTCAATCCCATCTCCTTGGGTTTTACATGTGTAACACCTAAGTGAGGAGCTGTGTGTGCTGTGACGAGCGCCTCGTGCACGCCAGCTGACTTAGAAAGGGTGACTTGGAATTTTTCGCATTCAGTCTTTTTATTCTTTTTACACTTCACTGTTCTCGTCTCCTCCCCCTCAGCGTATTTCCTGTTTCCTCATCCTGTAATAGTTATGTACACTTAAACGGTGGATCAAACACCTTTTGAGCTGTTGTTGTCAAGTTTTATTAACATTTCCCACATCGTTTCCTGTTTTCATTCTGATGCCCCGGCACAGATCTGCATGAGAGAGCAACGTAGCTGGTCAATACCTACCCTGAACTGCTGGCAGATCATCCTCTTCACAGAGCATCATCCATCCCAAAAGATATTAAAAAGATGTTTCTGCAGCCATAAACTTAGTAGGCATTAAAGGAATCATTTCACCCACCCACAGAGTTCAGCCAGCTTTGAGGGAGATGCAATAAACTTTAAATATAGCAAGGCTGGACGTGGACCTAGGCCAGGGAATAGCAAAGGATGTTGCATGTGCCTGAAAACACAGGGGAGGTGTATGTTGGTAGAAAGTCTTTTCCCAGCCTGGCGTAGGCACGATGCCTCTCACAAAAAATGGCAAAAAATGCTATTTCGTTCCTGCAGGCTGCAGAACCTCAATACCAAGTCCCATTCCTGAGCTTACGCTTCCAACAGTGCAATGTCCCAAAGAGCACTGAAGACAGGCACTAATAAATTTAAGAGAATAAATAAAGTTTCCATCAACTTCAAAGCAGCAACTGCAAGAACAAGACTTCTTCTTGCAAGTGCCAAGGTCTACTAATGCCATACTTAGCCTGCAAGATGCCCCAGTCTATAAGTATGTAACACCGTAGTAAAACCGATTGACTAAGTTGGCACCAAGCAGTGACTTTATGGAGGTTGTTACATTGCTCTCCCATGTAATCTCCCTGAAAAATACAGCAATATTTCTCTATGGAAATACAAACTGTGTGTGTCAGTAGGAGGGAACAAACTGAGTGCTTTGTGTTAGCCAGCAATATTAAAAGCAGCGGACACATCAAGGCGCATTCAGAATATGTCAGACAGTGACTGAAAGCAGTAGGAAAAAAAAGCCTACGTTCTCCCACATCAAGCTTCAACAGGGTTTGAGGGAGGGGAGGGGAGCTTTAAATGGTTTGAGGCTTAAAAAGAAGCCAAATCACAAGAGAAAGCAATTTCAGATCCAGTATGTCTGTGTTTCTAACCCAAAGTCTGTGTAGAAGAAGGACCAGAGAAGTGTGTTTTTCACAATTTTCTCTTGTGGTGTTTTGCTAAGGCTGTTACTTCACAGGATGTTCTATTGTCTTCACTGCCACGATGCGCAGAAATACCCTGCAAAGCCACTGTGGGCTCTGATACAGTGCCTGGCGACATGAAAGATATGTTTTTGCTTTCAAGACCGACAGACTGAAAATCAATATCTGAGAGCTTTGCCACCCACACCTGGCAGACAACCTTCCTGGTTCAATGAGGTTTTAATGTAAAGGAGAAAAACCACTAAGCCCGCTGCATCTAGGTTGGTGTTTGTTGGACTCCTGAAGTCCTCTTGCTAAAGAAATCCCAAGATTCAACTATAATTGTGCTCTTTTTTGGTTCCCGAAGTGCTTTATATGAACCCGGGGTGGGGGGTGGAAAGAGGTCCGCTGGCTTTTCAAGCTTTTATTTAGTGTGCTGGAGCCAAGCTATTTTTCCAAAAATATTCACAGCTGGGATCGCTGCGTAGTCAGGGGCTAGGACTACAAGAGAAAGCAGCAAAGCATTTCTGCAAAAGTCATCAGCACAGACCTGGGACACCACGACGGTCAGCAGCAATCACGTCTTTGCTCTGGTGACCTGAAAGGAAGGTCCAGCATCGGAGAGCAGGAAGCCCAGACCTTGTACCACAAAAAACAAGATCCCTTTGTGCTCCTTAACCCGATGGGGACCTGGATTTCCCCATTCCCCATGAAAAAAGGCCCTGACAGAGTGGTAGGTAGAGATGGGAAAGGGCTGATGTCCAAAGATCTGGGACTACGCTGCAAGAGAAGGAGCAGACCTAGGGGTACGCTTGCCTCCACCGAGACCTATGGCCACCGTCCGTCTGCACACCCATAGCGAGCGGCACCTTGGGTCGAAGTGGGCATTTCCAGCTGCGTGACTTTGGGCAGGTAAGGAGAGCAAGCCCTGCTCATGTCAGGCTCCCTCTCCAGCCAAAACCAAAAGGTCCTCGTGAAGAATAACTTCAATAGCCCCTTGAAGACCCAGATCTACCTCCATGGACACGTCCTTCTCCCCACCAACTGGCCCATGAGCCGGCTGGGACGAATCCTGCCCAGAGCCTGCCCACCGTGCAGGACCCTGCAAGGGCCAGTTTGCCACCCCTGGCTGTGCCTGGGCAGCCCAGGAAGAAGTCCAGGTCCCCCCTGGGCTTCGTGGAGACCTCCAGCAGGCAGATGAGACAGGCTGGGGGGCTTCTGGGAATCCCGGGTCCGAGGGCTAGGTCAGACCTCTGCATTAACGACGCTGCCACCATACCCCAGCTTGACTGCTGGCCCACCTGGAGAGGCCGACGCTGGAGAAGACCACCCATCACCATCAAGACCCATCCGTCACCGCTACGCAAATCCGTCCTGCAGCGCGCTGCTGTCGCCAGCATCCCCACCGGCCCCCTGACCTTCATTTCCACCCCATGCCGCCGAGCACCGGGGCTTTCTCAGCTCAGGCAGCCCTCCTTTGGCAGGTCTTTTCCCCAAAACCGCTTGGCTCAGCACATTCCTGCAGCCAAGGGGCCGTGCCTCCCCCCGGGCAGACCCCACGGCAGGGTGGTTTGGCAGAGCTCTCCCTCCCCAGCGCGTGAAAGCAGCGCGGGGTTTGCAGCTCTCCGATGTCTGCGATGCCAAGCGTTTTGCAGATCGCCGGCGGTGCAAATCCCAGAGAAGCTGCTGGGTTTGTCCGCGTGCCCTTCTCACCGGTCGTGCCTATGTGCGCTACAGCCCGCTCCGGTTCGGGACACTAAATGTACAACAAAACGCTCAAAGAGGGGCGAGACGAGCCCAAGTGCCGAAATAACACCCCTGTGCGAGCGAGCTTGCATTCGGTTTTAAGGCAGCTACGTTTTGCAACAGGGGGTTAAAGGTATGGGGGGAGGTTAGTCTGTGTCATAAAATGTCAGTAAGCTTTTTAAACAACCACCAGAAAAAGCCTTTTTGGTTTTTTTTACACCTACAGAGTCTTATACGTTGTCTTTTAGACGCCCCAAAAATTCCCCTTAGCACTTTTATCATTCAGCATCACTCCAGAGTTTAGTCAGCCAAACCATACCCTTTTCCAGTGTCAGATAAATTGCATCTTGAAAACAGCACAGACACTAATATCACGTCGTCCTAGAGCTGAGCCACATGTGAAATCTCTATCCTGTTTTTCTACAGAGATGAGTAAGATTTTCCTGTGTAATTAATATATAATATCTTTCTGTGTATTTGTGTAAATATATAGAGCAAAGATACCACTGTAAAGATAACAATTTGCCAAAGTGCTTTTTGCATTCTTTCAAATGTGGTTGTTTTACTTGCAGTTTACTGCGTTTTAGTCATGTTTTGACATTTGAAGAATTTTCACCGAAAATAGACCTAATACTAATAACAGAACCAGACATAAAACTCATAGTAATAGGGAGCAGCAGTAAACAACAGATTTACTATTTATTGCATACATTTATTATGTATTAATGTAATAGAGTATTTAAGTAAAATGGAAATAATTCTAGTATTTTTATAATGAGGCTCAAATACATAATTTAAGTTACTTGCACATATTTAGCACTAATAGTAATTATCATTGATACGCATTTTTGGACAGATATGTATTTTTGGACAGCCACTTTCAGACATGTCACCCTCTTAAAGACAACAGATCTACATCTATGAATAAGTCCTGCATATTGTGAGGAAGGCTGAAAATTCTCTAACAGCACAGAGATGAAGAATAATTTACAAAGACGTAAGAAGACAAAGTCCTGACTGAAAGAAGCCTATGTTCCTAGGTGTTTAGAGCCAATTTTTTGTTTTCCACTAGCCCATTACTGCCGAGGTCTGCAAAGAGTTGGGAATTCTGTCAGTCTTGGATTCAATTCTTATTTAATAATCCAACAATTGACCTAAAACAACCAAGCAAAGCAAGATACTCAATTTACCAAGTGTTTTTATGAAATAAGAGTTGCTTTATGATAAGTTGAGATGGAGGACCTTACGGAATAGCACGCTCTTGACGAATAGCAGGATAAAATGGTCACTGATTCATGAGCAGCAAATAGGGGGCATGGAAAGCCCAGAATCTGCAGAAATATGGACAACCAGCTCTATCTCTGGGACAGGAGGCATTTGTTCAAATGCATTCACTTATAGCGGGAGGCTTTTTCGTGTTACTTTTCCTTGGGCTCTCCTGGAAGTGTGGTCCTTCTAATCTCTTGCAGCGAGAGCAATATGTTTTTTAAAGCAACATCTGAAGCACTGCAGCCGGGAAGGTCGCGGGGAGGCTGTTTGGCTGCTCGGCGTAGCCAAAGCCGTGCTCAGCCCGCGAGACACTAACTCAGCGCCGCCGCTTTGAGCACGCCTCGTGCGGGCCTTCCTCCTCCTCTTCCTTCCCCCTTTTAGCCAGCCCTTGTGCCTCCCAGCTCGAAGTTTTCATGTTCAAAATAAGGCTGCTTGCAGTCGCAGCTGCATCTGCGGTCACCAGGACACCTGCTCCCAGCAGTGCCAGCCCTTTGCTTTCTGTCCTTTGGGTGGCCTTCTGCAAAGCCCTACACCCCATTTATGCCCCCCCCCCCCGGTATCTATTGTCCCCCTTTGCTAACCGTGGGACACATTAAGGTAGTGCAATTCATTACACCCGGCTTTCTGTTTTGCTCTAAAACCTGAGCAATTACAGCAAGCAAAACAGTTGAGCAACATACGGTTGAGCCTTGGTTCTTGCCCTCTGTTCTAGCCTTTTTTAGGATTCATTTAATTCTTCGTTAACAGACGCAGGCACAAAACCGCCCGCGTGCCCCATGGCTGCAGCCCATGTGTGCCAGCAGGTTGCCGCGTCCCATGGCACGCTCCGGCCGGGAGCATCCCACCACGGGCAGGTTCAGGCACGGAGGCCGACCAGATCTGCCGGAGGAGCACGATGTGGAAAGGGAAAGAGCATCTCCCAGGAAAGGTTTGGGAGTTTGAATTTTTTGCCAGCTTGGCTTCAGATAATTAGCGCTGCTCGGGAACACAAGCTGTGCCGTCAGTAGGGAGTTGTCTGGTTACACGCACTGAGGTTTTTTTCCACATCTGCTCGCAGCATCCAAGATCCCAATGCAAAGCACTGCTCTCCCGCACGCACTGCGCCGGAGCTGGGCAATAGTGCAGGACCCCCTGGGCTAGGAGCTGGCCACGGAGCCGGCCGGCACATGGAATACCCACCGTCCTCCTGCCACCCGAGCCTGTTGCATCGCCTGGCACGCTTTGCCTGCGCAAAAAGTCTGAATCGGGATGAAAAAGCCAAAAAAAAGAAGAAAAAAAGGCCATTTATTTCAGAAAGGCAGATCTAAACATTTCCTTTTCCCCTTTCTCCCCCACCGCGGCACAGCCCCATCCTCAGAGCGAGGGTGAGGAGGGGTCCCGTGCGGTGGGACGTGCTGCAAGAAGCACGGGCACGACACAAATGTCTTCTCAATGAAGAGCACCTGCCCTACTTGCACCGCACTGTTGAGCCGTCAGATGTGCCTGTGTCATACGGAAACTAGGTTAAATGAAAGGGGTGTAGCTTGGTGAACCTTTGTTTCAGCGTTGTTTCCTACCTTCTGGGTCAAGACCCGAAGGTTTTGGTCAGTTCTGGTCCAGACAGGAGTAGGTCTGCAGGAGGTTTGTCTGAGTGTGAGCTAAGGCAGGAATTTGGGATTTGGGCTGCTGTGAGGAAAAAAGACACTATCCTGGAAAATAAGCCTTATCAGCCTAAAAGTTCTACTGTGCGTGCGGTTTATTGTGTTTTTAGCTGCCACACCGAAACCAGCCTTCCCAAAGGATGCGTCAGAGCCTCAAGCGGTAAAGCTGCCCATACCTCACCTTTCCAACCGCTCCGAGTCTCCCTGTCCCAAAAATAAATATTTCAGATAAAGCCCAAGTTAGCACATTGTGCTGGGGGCTGGTGATTCCCCCCACCCCGCTGCCGGTGTGGGCACCGTCCCCATCCCTCGCCCCCCACCTCCCCGGGGCAGCGGCGGCTCTCGCATCCCCTTTCTGCCCAGGGACAGGGGCCACCTTCCCAAAAGCCACAGTTAACGACCCCCAGGGACACGCCACGACGTTAAAAATACCATTGCGTTAAAAGATGTGGGAGAGCCGTGAGCGACCTGAACCGTAACTCCGGGCAGGTTATTCATGACTGACTCCTACACGGGCCAGATCTTACTCAGCAAACAGGGGACGGGGGCCCAGGCTGCACTTTCACACGCAGTTCAGCCCAGCAAGAGTGAGAAAGGGTGCTTTATTCATTGTGGCAATGGAACGGTAAACAGCTTTCTCTGGTGATATTGCACCCGCCGTGCTTTCGGCAATCGCCATTTACGCTGGGAGAGCAGGGAGAGGGGGCTCGTGCAGCCCCACGCCTGTCTTGAGAGGGAATTTTGCCCTGCAAAAGGTGATCTGAAGTTTAACTGAGCAGAATTTAATCTTAAAAAAAAACCTTGCAGCAGCCAAAGCCAGTTTGCAATTACTAAACATCACTATCGGGATCCTCTTTGCTCTTCAGACCATCAGGAGATACTCTCCCACTGACTTTCAGGTGGTGGATATGAGCCGGGTCAGTAAGCTGCTTTATGCTGTCTGTAAACTCAGGTTTTATTACAGGTGAGACATTTAAATGCTGCTTGTTCATGCTGAATGCTGATGACATTGTGTTGCGCTATTTGTTTTTCCACGTGTATCCGTAGTGTGGCCATCGGCACCAATTTTGGTTTTCATGGTCTGGGTTACAGCTTTTCTTTGCTTTCCTCCTCCAAACTGTGCTCGATGGTACTAGTGGCTATATAAAATCAAGCCCATCAGCAGATTCACAATATTCTCTCACCTCTGTACCCTTCTTTTCCTTCCCCAAAACCTCCAGCTAACACGTTGCTTACTACATCTAGAGAACAGGAGAAAATTGTCCGTTCGCGTTCGAAGCCCAAATACCAACTGAAAAGATTCCGCGATATTAAAAATTATGTTTACAATGTGATAACAGCGTTTTCCCAGTGTGAATGGTACTGGTAATCATAAAAGCAAACACCTTAGGCCATCTCTATCGAGCGCAGCTTACAGTATTGGTCCCGGGGGAGCGCGAGAACTCCAGTGCTCGGCGGAGGAGCTCTGGTATAACATATCCACTGACCTGCACTTGAACCCACCACTTGCTGTTTTCCTCTTATAATCTAAATCTGGAAATGTGCTGTCTGGTCAGTAGCGTACTACCAAATCATCCAGCGAAATGCTCTAGATGCCATAAAAGCGTGCCTGCGCTTGCAGCGCCGGAGCGAAACGCGCTCGGAAAACACAGCCCGGGCGCAGCCATCGCCGGCGGCCCATGTGCTGCCGCGGAGGCACCTTTGTAATGCAGCCAGGCAGCAGCTGTGTGCATTGCAGACATTGTGGGTGGCTGGCTGGCTGTCCGTCCGTCTGTCTGCGCGCTCAACAGCTGTCCCCGCCGCCGCTCTCCAGCCAGCCGCCGGCCTCCCCGGGGAGAGAGCACCCTTGTTTTGCTCAGCCGGAGACGACGGTCGGAGCACCCCGGGAGAACGGTGCCGCTCGTCACACCCCGTCCTCCTCGGTGGGGTTTGGGGTTTTTTTTTGGGGGGGATGCGGCAGCCCGGGTGCAGCGGTCGCCGCTGGGTAACTCGATCGGCCGCCGCGGCCGGCTTCGCAAAAAAAAAAAATGACCGCAGATACCAACTATTTTGCGGACATATTTGCGTTAAAAAACACCAGGCGGTAAGCTGCGGCTTTGGAGTTTTGCCCTCTTTGTTCCCCAGCCCTGAAGTTTAGTCGAATCCATCCCCTCGGGTGACCCTGCGCGTTTGCTGCCCTCCAGCAAACCCTGCGCGTCGACCCGGCTCGCACCGACGTCACGCGCGCGTTTGTGACTTCAGCGCTTGCACAGGGCGCGATGAATCCCTCCATAAACCTCCTTGACTTATGCCATTGGGTAAGAAAAACAGCCTTCAGTCTTTGTTACCAAAAATGGGTTCAGAAGCCTTCACTTCCATCAGTGGAGGGATGCTCTTGGCCACGTTTGTAGAAGCCCCCGGCTCGCAGCGTGAGGGGGCTGGGGGAGGCCAGCATCCCAAAAACACGAACCTTCAGGACTGCGTCTTCTCGCTGCAATTCAGAAACTGCTGTAGCAGCCGTAGAGGCCACCGACGGCTTGGATGGCAGCGAGCACCGAGGACGCTGGCAGTCGGAGGGAACGAAGTGCGTGACCTCACCTAAAACCGCCCGAAATCACTCTGCGTCTTTCTATTGACTTCAGTCATCTTCGCCTCCCTCCCCGAATGAGTATCAAGGATCCCCACACGTTAGGCAAGTGAGATGCAGGCACAGACAGCCATAACGCTCGTAAAAGCGCTTACTTATGTTTAGATATTTTTAACTTTTCTAGAAGAGGCTGACACTCTCCGTGAGTCGTCACGGGTTTGCTTCTGGGGTGTTTTCCAGTTTCGTAGCAGAAAATCCCCACCAGCCGTTTCAAGCGCTCCTGTGAGAAGGGAGTATTTTTCAGTGTGAAGTGGTTTTTTCAGGCTGTATATTGCATTGACACTTGAACAACATTAAGCAAACTGTCGGCTCTTCTTAAGCGGTAATGCGTCACTTAAAGCTTTTAAGCAGGACCATACACTTTCTTCGCTCATTCTGATTAAAATACTGGATTTTTTTAAAGCTGGCCAATATGCAGGAAAGCACCAACTGTGCAAGCGAAACCTTCTTTTTCCTTCCCAGGGTAACTGGATGAGCTGTAC
The DNA here is from genome assembly GCF_964188355.1 of Buteo buteo. NCBI lineage: Eukaryota > Metazoa > Chordata > Aves > Accipitriformes > Accipitridae > Buteo > Buteo buteo. The sequence continues at coordinate 32,316,342 of NC_134184.1, read as the reverse complement.
TGAATTTTCCGTGCTGGTGATGCGCGCTGGCTGCAGGGGCAGGGCTGGGACCCCTTTGGGCGCAGGGGGTGGCAGGGATGGGCACACAGAGGTCTGAATCCTCAGGACTATTTTGGGAGTACGCAAAACATGAATGTAGAGCCTGGTTTTAAAAATAGCATCTTCTTTACAACTGTCAAGACTGAAGCTCCTGCTCAGGACAGAGGGATTGCAATGAAGCCAGTGAAGGTTAAGCAGCTTCAGCGCAGGACCTGGAAACCATCACTCTAAACCCTTCAGCAACACCTGACTAAAAAGGGAATAGGACTTCCTACAGGTTTAATGTCATATTGAAGGGGATTTTTCTAGGCTTGGAAGAGCAAGGGAAGGTGGAAAAATGAACAGGCTTTTTAAAAATCTTTGTCTGATTTTTTTTTCTGGGGGGGGGAGGTCACATCAAAAAAATCACCCTGCTTCTTTCCTCTCCCCGTGTCTGGCAAAGCAGATCTGTTGCCCCAAAGAGGGGCAGGCACAGGCTAGGTATGGGGGCCGGCTGGGCGAGCCTTCCTCATCGCCCGGCTGAGGTCCTTTCTCAGCCGTGAGGCTGCTCTACATGTGCAGAAACGCCTTGTAAAACCAAACTGAAAAGGGGAAAGGAAAACTGAGTTACACAGAGGTTTTCTGTCCCGCTTGCTCCCTTGGACCAAGCAGAGGGGAGAGGCCGGCAGAAGAGAAAACGAGCTCAGAGGAGCCTCGGCAGATGCTTTTCTGCTGTCTCAACCCCCCCTTGGCATTTCCTGGTGCAGTGGAGATATCTCAGAGCTCATCTCCAGTGGCAGCACAAACACCATGTGTCTCAGCGAGCCTGACGCCCGTGCACAGCTTCGTGATATTGGAGTTGCTCCACTTAGATAACAGCGAACAGCAAGCACCGGTACCCGTGATTCTCAGCACACCTTCAGGGCTCGGCAAGGGGGACCCAGGACCTCTCTGAGGACATCTTTATCCTTTGAAGAAACCAGCTAAGAAGCCAAAGGAGACAGGTAGACCTGCTGTTTCCAGTGAGGCTGCGGGCCAACGCTAGAAGCAAACCTAAATGATAAATCACATACTGCATGAAATTATTAAATCCTACACTGTATGAAGAAGTATATGTTAAGAAGTGTCGAGACAAAGTTATTTTCGTTACCCACTGAGGACCATCTATCTAGCCACTGATAGACTTTGGAAGTTGTTTCATCAGCACTTGCCAGACACCCACTTCTCTTATCAGACCTTTGCTCCCAGGGAGCGCGGGGCTGGGAGAGCCCTCCTATGCTCACAACTTTTTCTTGGATCACAATGAATTCTTTACATTTACAGAATCTTTATTAGCCTCTGGAGGCCCCAGATAAAGACAAAAGACCATAAAAACATCCATAGGAGGTCAGACCAAAGGTCCCTCTAGCCCAATATCCCATCTCTAATGCTGGCAATAGCAGATGCCTAGGGAAGAGTACGAGACTGGGGCAAGCCTATAATAAAACGACCGTGATATACTCTGTCAACCTCCAGTGATTTGGAGGTCGGGGACTTCCTGACCTAGATACGGTATGTTTGTGTTTGGAGGCAGAGAAGGATTTGAACCTCTCTTCCAAGCATTTGAATGCTACAGGAAAAAAAAACACTTAACCCAGCTGGTGAGAGAAATAAATGTTCACTATAAATACAAAGCTGGTGGAAGCAGACCAAAAGTGCATTTCCAGACCCAAGACATTACCTCCAAGAAAACACTCAGCTTTCTGAGGCCAAGAAGAATCTTTTAGCCTTAGAGGCTCGGCGTTCCTGGGGCAGTTCTCACCCAGACCCCTTTCTCCTTCCAGCTTATCCCCCAGGAGAAAACGAGGAGGATGAAGAGCTCTCAGCAACACGTAGGACCGGGGCATTCGAAGCCTTCCCATTCAATAACTCAACCAGATGCTAAAGGTTCTTCTCAAGAAAGAGAGGGTTGGGTAGGTGTTTCCTTCAGGCATCAGACCAAGACGGTATCTCATACTGAAACGTGGTGGGCAAGCGAATTATTTTCTGGCCAGAGCACAGCTATCATCCCAGCTGCAGTTAAGGCAAGGAAGCAGTTGCGGTGTTGAAGCCAAGGGGTCATCACGGTGGCCCGAACACCGGCCATCGGGCAATGCCCACGTACTAGCGAGGATGCGCCGATGGTGCCCCGGGGCCACGCAGCCCCACAAAATGCTGCTGCGCTGCAACCGGCAGCGTCCAGACCCAGCTCACGGGGACAACCACCACAATAGGTCTGGGCAGCGGCAACGAATAAAAAAACAAGTGCGGGTCCCTCCGCCACATGAAAGGCTGCGCAAACATCCATCCCCCTGCAACGTTTCTGCGGGGCGCTGGCGCTCACATGAAAGAAGAGCTGCGCTCCACTCTCCGCTGTCAGCCACCACATCCCCTATTGAAATCGTTTCCTGTTTTATTTTTGAGATTGCTGCTGTCATGAGCTCTTGCCGGCGTGGGGGTGGGAAGGTGGTGCCGGCCCGGCGAGAACAATAACCGGCTGGACGAAGGGGTCAGCGCGGCGGCGGCGGCTCTGCCGGACGGCGTGGTGGCGGAGGGAAAGCCGTGAGGAGGACGGGAAGGGTGATGCTCATCACTTCGTAGCATCTCTCCTGGAAAAAAAAAAAAAAATCAAGGAAAACACGAGGACGCGGGGAGAGGGCCTCATCCGGTGCTTTGACTGCGGAGGTGATGTTTCAGATCCTTGTGGTGCAAGGCGAAAAAAGCTGCAAGGGACAAGGGTACCTGTTTGAGGATGAGCCTCTGTAATTGGAACAGAGATACGACATACAAATCCGAATTCTAGCAGCAAGATCACAGCCGGCGTAGCTGTCCCCTCTCCTTCTGGTAGGCATAGCAGAAAAAGTCAAAAAAGGGAACTTCAGGCTGAAAATGCTGCTAAATGACAGCGTTAAGCTACAACAGCTGCATTATTGCCAGTATTACCTTTGCCCCTAGGTCCCAGGTTCACGTTCGATTTACACTGGGACACGTCTGTTGGTCCATCATACCCTCCCGTGGTTTTTTCATTTGTCTTAAAAATATACAAAGCGAGTGGCATGGTTTGAGTGAGGTGAGGGTCAGATGGGAAGGCAGAACTGAAATTAGTAACAACCCAGCTGCTGGAAATTATTTCGCAGGCTCTGGAACAAACTACTCAGTTTCACTAGGGGCCACTGTGCAGCACAGGATCGGCCCTTTCCACAGGGCTGGTGAGAAGGACCAGCGTCACGTCACGGGCACGACTCGGGGCGGGGGGGTGAGGGGGCTTATGTTCTGGTGCAACAAATTGATTTGCAAAAAGCCAAGATTTTTGCTCAAAGGAACTTTTTAAAAATTCACCAGCAATCCCTTTCCAAAGCCAGAGTAACTGCAAAATTTAGCTTTTTTTTTTTTTTATGCCAGAACTCATGTAATTTTCATGGCTGTGAATCAGAACATCTTCATTCTTGTGGCATGTTTTTCACTTTTATGAACACTAATTTCACTACATTTTTAGAGTGGTGACTTTAGCCACAGCGTGGCTGCTGCTAAGTTCCCACGGCTACCAGTAGGACTTTTATGTGGGAAATCTGTGGGCAGCAGGGAGCCTCCCTGTTTGTATCAATATGAACTTCCCAAGCACATCAGACTGACATTTTCTCAGCCCGAGAGCCGGAGCACACATGCTCTCACTTAGAGCTCTCTTTTCCTAAGCTGAAGGACATGTGTGATCATTTTAATTTTGACAGTTTTCTAGTAGGCCTTTAGCACAGACAGAAATCCTGCGCAAACGAGGTTTTTTTTTCGCTTCAGCCAGCAGAAGCCCAATCCTACAAACTGCTGAGTGCCGGTTGTAAGGCGCTAAGGGACTCAAGCAAACGCCGGGAGACGTACGGAGCATCCTTCCAGCTTACGCGCTCCACGCGTGCCAGAGACCCTCGGCGCTGCGGAGGCGTCCGTGTTCCCTCTCCACCGTCAGAGCTCAGGCTGTCGGTGCTGGCCGGTCATCGCTGTCACAGCCGTCCCGCAAAAGTTTCCCAGCCTTTCACTCCGTGGCTACACATTCCAGAGCTGACCAGACACATAAACACATCTCCTGTGCTTGCATACTGGAGCAGTTTCTGCAGCTGGGTAGTAAGTCGAAGAGCACATTAAAAGTGTATATATTGTCTCCCCCGGTTGAAAAAAACCAAAAGTTGATTTTTTCGTCCTCAGAACATAAAAATGCAGTGGGAGGGCAATGGCCAAATTGTATGGCTTCAGCTTTATTAAAGATAAAATATTGCAGGGAAAAATCAGCTGTGGTGGGACACTGCATTTAGTCGACGTTTAGAGAAGAGCACACAACCCACAGTCACGACAGGACCACGCTCGGTGATCGTATCTCTCCATTGCTTCTGATTTGCAGAACTGCAACCACAGTAATTGTGGAAAGGTTTCAGGTCCATAATCACCAACGACGGACATCCGTACTCAGGAACGCGAGGCACTGGGAAGCAGAAACCCTCAATCATTGTTGATCACTTCAGCCAAAAAGGCTGATTTCTTTGTCAGTGAGAGATGCTCCAGCTTTGCATGAAGCTGAAGCCAAAAGAAATCTCCAAGCCCTGATCCTTCAAAACACTCACAGCTCCCTGTTTTTGATCCAAAGTGTCCAACTCCTTTATGAACCCGTCCTTTGGCAGCTGCTGCAACTATCACTCCTCATACCTGGCTGCAGGTGAAATCTGCATGACACTGCTCTGGCCATCCTCATCAACGTCACGCCACGTGTCCCGCATGAAGAAGTCAGGAATATTGTGAGATACACTGCTCTTCAGCTAGCAGTGAGAGTGTCAACATAGAATTTAGAGGGCTTGAAATAGAAAAGAAAATAAAAAGCCAAAGGTACTTTTACTGTTGTTGCAGCCAGGATAGTCTAGGGCTGTAAGTGAGGTGAGGTTTGTGGAAAGAGGTAATATCTTTCCAGAGACCAACAGATACATTTGGGGGAAAAATAAATAACCTTCTAGCTCAAAACTATCGCTGCTAGGCTTTGAAGTTCTCCAACTCTGACTACTAAAACCTGGAAACTGTTTCCCCAAGCAGGATGAGACCCCGCCAGCGTGACGGTCGTGCTCGCCGTCGGCTTGCAGCAGCACACGAGCGCGTCAGGAGCTGCTGAGCAAAGCGCGGGGCTGTGCCGTCGCTGCAGGACCAGAGGAGCCCTGGGCATCCCGAAACCCACGACCCGGGGCGGCAGCAGGGAGAGGTAAGGCCTCCCCAGCCGCTCGCTAAATGGCGACTTTAGAGAGGCTACGTTTGGGCAGTGCTTTATTTAAAAGGCCTGGACTGATGAGATTTTTTTTTAGGAGCAGAAGTGTTGGAGAGTGTACAGCAAAATCCAGAAGCTGAGGTGCACCGGGAAGATTTAGCACAGGACAATTGTTTAATATATCTCTTATAAGATGCATTGAGCCATCTGCAATCTCCCTTATTCTCGTTATCTCAGATAAGGAGACCGGTAGCGTATCCCAGGTCTGCTTCAATCCTCTTTCAGTGTTATGTCAGAAAGAGAAAGATGTAGAGACAGCACATCTGGGGCAAAATCCCCGCTGAAAATCCTCACCAAAGGCTAGTGTAACCACTAGTGCAAGAACACCAAAAAGGTTTCTCTGTTGTCTATAACTTAGCCCCGTTTTGTGAGGCTGTTTCAGCGTCGGCGTGTGCACGTCTGTGCCTTTCCCCTTTGAAAAGTGGCCGAACTCCTTGGCCAAAGGAGCCAAATGCAACAAATATCTCAAAGTTACCAGCATTTCTAAAAGCCACATGAAAATAATTGGCCAAATAAAAGAAAGGAGACCCGTACACAACCTCTATAAGCACTTGGACTGAAAGTGGGGCTGTGGTATGAACCTGTGTGTTATTATGTCCCCCAACACACACTGCAGGGGGAAGGAGCTACAACACTTCAACAGGGAGAACGGCTTCCACACCAGTTTGTGCTCACGCATTACACACATCCAGCAGTCCCCACGTTAGAGCTGTTCCTTGCTGACATTAAAAGCGTGCTCATTTTCAGGGTACGGGGCTGGAGTTGGGGTTTTGCTGGGGGCTTCAGGGCTTCACCCCACTGAGTCCCTCTACTGACTCCCTGGCCGCAGATGACACCTGTGGGCAGGAGACACGTGTGGAGGTGACCCGAGTGTCCGGCTGGCGAGAGGGGCTAAGAAATGAGAAATGTGCACAGGGAAAAAGGGGACCAGCAAAAACAGGGCAGAAGAGAAGATGGAGCAATGCAGGAGATCAGTACTTTGGTCTCACTCTGCAAAACTTGTAAGGACTTTTTGGTGTCGAGTCATATGAAGGGAAAGTGGGTGGCTCTAGAGAGACAGTAAAAATGAGATTAACTCACCTACCAAATTCTCAGTCATCCTCCTCTTATGGCCACTGACAGGAAGTATGAATAACCAATCTAAATTTAAATAGAACAAAAAGGAAAATACTATACAGTGTGACTAGTCCACGAAGAAATCATGCATTTGCTCTTTTAATAATTAAAAGTGACCTGGCGAGTTTTCCAGAGCAATCATCTCTTGTTCATGGAATAAAAGGCTATCATCTTCACTGCCCATGTATGCAGAGTGTGCTGCATTATCTGCCCAGATAATTGCATTATTTTGCCTGTTTGGATGAAATTACATTTTGTGAGAGTGACAAAGTAATTCCCCAAGCACCAGTTATTTTTCTGCTTAGAAAATACCATGTAAAATTCTTCCATTCATGGAAGAATTGAAATGCTTTAAGTACCTACTTGCTCATATTTTGTAAATTATGGAAGAAAAAAAAGTTCATTGCCACTGCCAGCAGGAGACAAATGTTTCACTGCATTTGACCAGGGCTGACAAAATTTCCACTCCAAGCCCATTTGAGTTCAGCTTGGGACATGCCTTACAGACTTCTGCTTTTACTTTTTGCTGTGCAGACCACTATACTCCTACAGCTTCAGCTAGCACTGCGCATGCTTTGACCTTCAAAACCAGATTTCTAGATATCTTCACCCTTGGCTATTTTTAATGCATTTGCTTCACTGAATACGAGAAATATCATTAATATCTGCCTCTCGAGAGTTCTCCACCGGATCACGTCTGAAACGTAGCTCTCTGGGAGCTATTTGGAGAAAGACTTCACCACTCTTAATCCCTTGCAGCACAACTTCTTCACGCAGGTCGGTGAGAGCAAATACTGTGCAAAATGAGCGAAGGTGGCAGGAGTGAGTTTCCAGGCAAAACCCCGCCACGAGTCAAACCGTCCCCCAGCCACCACACGAAATCACGCTGAGAGAGGTGAGATTGCGCAAACGTCACGAAGGGCTTCGGCTCCTCAACATCCGAGAGCGTGTTTCTCAGACGTGAGTGCGGTCCCAGATCTGAAGTCCATTAAAGCCTTCCAATCCCTCCGGATTTGGCTTTAGGAAGGAAGGGCAGTTTCCAGCGTTGGGTTGGACTGCAGGTATTGAAAAAAAAACGAGTCATTGTGGCGTTGGCCCTGCTGTGGTGGGACCAACGAAGGAAGAACAGCTGAAGGGACTTCGGAGAAATGTCGCAAACCAGTTAACCGGCCAGGAATTGAACAACAAGCAATATGGAAAGAGGCTGGTTCCTAGAGATATGCCGCATACAGCCATTTTGTCCATGCAGCGTCTTTCAGTGCTCCAGTAATCAGAGCCATACATAAGGGTTACGCTACTGGACAAGAAAAAATATATCCTCTAACAATGTCCGTAAATTAGAGGCATAATCAAAGTAAAAAAATTGCATCTCCTTGTTGCTGTACCACTATGCACAACAGCTCTCAACCAAAAATTAATAACGTATTGCTTACCGTGCCTATATACTGAATCTCAACAAGTCTAATTTCACATTAAAATCACTAGCCTTTGCCTTTCATCAGATAGAGAAAACGGAAATTAGCACTCTCTTTTTCATGTTTCAGAACAAAAGAGCGAGCTTTGAAGTTCTGTATTTGTGAAAGAAACCGTCGTGGCCTGTTAAAACAAGGTTTTGGTACAGAAAAGGTTAACTAATTTGGTTTCCCCGATAAGTTTATCTATGATCAGAACTGAGTCATACAGAAAATACTCCTACAAGATTTGACCTTTTACTTGTATCCCACACTGAGATAATATTATACTTAAAATGGATATCAATAAGAACTTTGTTTTAAAAAGTATATTTAAAATAAATTACTTTTAAATAACAGAAACTGTTTTCAATTAGCCCTGTTAAAGGAAATCAACTAGAAAGTTATGTATGCTTTTTTATTTTCTTTATATAAATTATACCCAGGAGTCCTATGATAGCAGCACTGTACAAACTATGCACTACCTTTATATTTATTTCTTATCAAAATAAACTTAACAAATTAGATTTGTTTTTACAGCACTTTATATCCAATAATGACAATGTTGTATTGGTCCCAGGATAAAAACAATGAAAGTAGCAGCTGAATGGTATTTTTATTAAGAGTTAACAAAAATGTCTTGTGCAAACAGAGTGTATAAAGAAAATTAATTCCATAATTCCTCATGATGAAGGCGTCCTTCTCTTTTTTCTTTTTTTCTCACAATATCAATCTCATTTGGAAAGATCATTTCGAGGGGAAAACTTTAAGTTTTAGCATGACTTACTCAGCAAAATGATATGGCTGAACTTAAACATTGCTGACTGCTAGGATTTAATATTAGGACCTGGCAAATGTTTTGATAACTTAATACTTTTTAAAAGAAAACTTGTTTGTTACTGAAGATTTTGGGAGCCCAGAAGAAATATAATCTAAAAAAATAACAGAGCTAAAGATCCAAAGAGATGTTTCTTCTTTTTCCCATTTTTTCCATTTCCTCTACCTTGAGCTGGTTCCTCTACGCTAGCATTTTAGAGGCCTTTTTATTGGTGGCAGATTCAAATATCTCTGAGATACTCACCGTACGACTCAGCAAGAGTCCACGTTTTCTTCCAGCAGTGGAAAAATGGCAGGGCTAATAGTCTGGGGTTTGTTACTAAAAATGAGTCCTTATACAAAAAAAAAAATTAAAACATTGTTTAGAACATGTGGTTTGCTGCTATTAAGTTAACAGTGGAAAATCTCATTACTTTTAAAGTTAATTTTATTTTGTGGTGGGATTGTTCTCTAGGCTGAAGCAGAGTTTCTCTTAAGCAGCGCCTCTAATCCTACCTTACAGTCTTCTGTTCAGCAAGTCACTCTTTGCATAGCTTGCCTAGATGCATGTTTTAAGTCAAAGTGCTGAATTAAAAGTAAAAAAAAAAAGAGAAGAAAAAGAAGTTTTTCCCACACATGCCTCTGGGGCTGCTAGCAGGCACTCGTGTGCTGTCTTCTCCAGCTCTTGCTCTGACTAGAGGAGTTCTCCAGTGAAGATCTTGGGTTAAAGGTGCTCTTTGAGCAGTGCCAGCCAAGTTTCTGCCTCTAATGAAAGATTAGATGCTGCTGAGTGCTCTGATGGGGTAAATTAGAGATTGGACAAATTCTGATGCCAGCTCCATGCAGGAAGCACCGTGGAGAAGCAGAGGTGTAAGAAAGGTGTAACATGATTTCTTGGACCAAGGGTTCTGAAAATCAAAGTGCCAAACAGAGAAGAAAATAGAAGACTGTAAAGGTTTCTAGTTTGTGTTTCTTTTAAAAATTGGGAAGCACCTAACCTGACTTCTGACTTTTCATTGAGGCTATAATGATTTGCAATAACAGAGAACCAAATCTGCAATTTGAGGAGAAAATAACGCCAAGGCAGAAGTCTTACTTACAGCTTGTGCACTCTATATGCATATACATGCCCTACTTACAAGTTACTATGACTCAAATCTGAAACTTTCATGGTTTAAAATACCAATTGAGATTCAGAGTCACATAATATTTGCACTCCACCAGTAGCCCAATGGTATTTTTCTAACATAGGCTCACACCGCATAAAATTCACTCTTGTGCAGAGGTGAGCCATTATATTGTAAATTCATAATAATCCTCATGTAACTCAGTCTGTGAGCTGTATTTCAAGACATCCTTAAACCTTCAAAGTCAACCATTCCCCTTGCACTCTGCACTTTCCTAGGTACCATTTCACCATGAAAATTTGACATATGAATAAGCAAACTATATGCACACAAGATCACTGATTGTCTCATACCCTTTTTTTTTATTATTCTGAACATCACTCTAGTTCTTCTCGACAAAGTTGCCAAAGTCTGAGATCTACATCTAGAAGTTGACTCACTTAACCCCACCGCTGCTGACGCCTTGCTTCTCCATCAGTAATAAGTTTGGAAGCTCAAGATTTCAATCCCTCAGTATTTTGGGGGGAAAGAAAAGGGATCGGCTGCCCAGCAAACAAAGGAGCCCTGACCAGTCTGAACTCAGACACACTCACCAACTAAAAGTATCTCTGTCTCGGTGCAGTTCATAGGTTTGTTTCAAGCCAGTTGCACTAAAATTTTACAAAAAACAGAGCAGAGGATTGCTTGTTGCTTCACCATAAATAAGAGTGCCTGGGGAGGAGGGGTCTGATCTTCACAGGGACATGAGCACCTGCAGCTCCCACACCAGCGAGGAGCAGCAGCAGGTGTTCAGCGTCCTGAAAATACCAGAAAATCAAGAAAACTTGAAACACATGAATCCTCAGATGACCTCCCAGAGGTGAAGTGACTCCTGCCATTTTGGGACTGGGTGCTATTTAGAGCATTGTTAGAGATTTGGGAAATGAGTTCAGAGCTGGATACAACTATAAAAAACATACGGGCTGGGATTTGGCTCTTACCCCAAATCCCCTGTTTTACAGATTAATGAAAGGTAAATGTTACTAGCCTGGGGTTGAGAAAATTGCGTCCCTTGGCAGATATCTAAAGTATCAGCCGAGACAGAGAGGGAGACCTTGCTCAGACGGAGGGTGATGCTTTAGAGCTGCGGCATTCATCTGTGCCACGGGGTAGTGAAACCAACTCATTTTTGACATCTCGCACATCTGCAATTGAAAAGTGAACTTGCAAAAAGGGGTTATTTCAAGAGCTGAGTGAAACTAGCTTGTTCAGTTTGCAGTGTTTTTGTGTTAACTTTCTGATGTTTTGCTTTGTACAGATCTATGCCCCGGGAGTTTTGCTTTGAGTTTTAGCTTCAAACAAAGCAAAACTGATTGTAAACCACCATATTTTGACTTTTCATGTTGAAACTATATCTCACCCAGAAAATTTCAAAAGCCAAAGTGCAGAGTACCGGTAGCCTGGGGTGTAGCTCAGCCCGTGTTCGAGCTGTCAGAGCGAGGGTCAGAGACAAGCTTTCCCTACGTGCAGCGATGTTGAGACCTGACTTTTCTGTGCAGTCCCACGTCTGGATAAAACTACTCAAAGCCACCCAATTTTATGTAGTTTCTTCCAGGAATAACACGCAAAGCCATCCCAGAGTTGTCAGATTAAACTAACATTAAATAGTGGCAAATTAGTAATTGTTATTTTTAGTAGATATGTTTCTAGCTAGGTCCAATAAAATTATTATAAAGGTTCGCTAAAACAGGAATCCAGAGGTACAGATAGCACTATTTACTGCTAAATCAATGCTGTTTGCTTACCTTTATCTTAACAGACACGATTTGTCAGAAGCAGTATGGTAGTGTCCAGAAACACCTTCCCGAAGGAAGCTTTGAAGAAACACCTACTTAAACATACTTTTATTTTATCCTCTTGCCACATTTATTTTCTTAGCAGCCCTTCAGCCCAACAGTTAGCACATTGGATTACCATTCTTAATGGCCACAGAAAATCATTCCTCTCTAATTTACAAGAGCACTTATTATCATATTTCCATGGTCATCATTTAACTTTCCACTATATTAATAACCAAGACCGATTTTACCTAGCAAGCAACCTAAACCCTCTAACTTGACAAAAATATCGCAGGCTTATTTCTCTTTCTAACCATCAAAGAAGGTCACTACGACGACTCTGGGTATCAGCATTTTTCCTGTGTGATTCACTTACACCAAGCAAACCCTCTAGACCTACATTTTTTCCTTTTTTGAATTTCTGCTTAACCAATAGGATCAACAGGTCCCCTTCTCCGTGGGTGGTGATAATGTCAGTACACCACTGCCCAAATAACCTTTCTCTATAGGGAAATGCTAACATTTAATTCTTTAAATTTAAACCACATGTATTTTGGTCTCATAACTGCACTCTGTATTAACTGCCTTTTGTTATTAATTTGTATCACTAAAAATCTTAACGAAACCAGTTATTTAAATTGGAACTGTTAAGTGCAGTAGACATCTAAAATCCGTGTATGAGCTATAATACATCAAAATATTTAAATAGTAACCAAATATTTTACCTAACCATTGTAAACACATTTTCAGAATTAATAATGACACAGCTCTGCGTATGTTCAGTATAAAGCTGTGTCTCAGAAGAGCTGTTCTTTTCAGCCCATTTCAGGGAACATAAGCAATGGCTTTCGAATGGTTTCTACCCCTTACCTTCATCTTATCCAGAAACTAAAAGTGTCGTTTAAGTGCTGTCTACGTGCGACCTCCACTAAGAAAAGCAAATTATGTGCGGGTTGACCACATCCAGTTTTCCTCCTGGTACTCTGGAAGAGGCACTGCCACTGTGTACATTCTTTGCATACATTGCTGTAGGGTGACCACAAATACACAGCTGCCAGTGGAGTAAAAATACTGGTATTTGGGACAAATACTCAGGGACTTCTTGTTCAAACAACACAAACCACAGTTGGGATAAAGTGTAACCGTTTCCCCAAACTAAATTGTTCCTCGGTAAAATTTAACGTGACTGCAAATATTAAAAAATGAATAGACAGATTAGCTTTAAAACTGCAATTATATTCAAAATTAGGGGGGGTGGAAGGACTGTATAAAATTTTGAAGTGTTTTCAGTAACCTCTAGAAATGAAATAGTTTATTTAATGCTTACACATATGATTTAGATAATATTTACATAGTTCTATACTTATAGACATTATTTTAATTATACATTTCACGTTTCATCATACAGTTGTGTTATTTCATACATATAAAATTGTAAACTTTGATGTTGCAGATAACAAACTTTAGATATAAGCACATTGTCTTTTGAACAGCATTTTTTAAAATATGTACCACCTCCCAGGTACAAATTCATGCTGCCTTTTTTTAAAAAAAAATCTGAGTTCTGTAGCTAATTCCATAAACTAGATGTTTCACTACCCAGAATACACTTTAGTTCCCTGGACGAACATTAATAAAAGGAACGTCTTTTCCCAATCTGGCTGGGAGAGCTTACTGGGGCTGGTAAATTATATCAAAAATAACAGTCATCTGAGATGGTTCCAATAACTTCAGAGATATTCTGTGGGCTTGGTTGCAAATTTCAGGGTGCTTAGGTTGTAGCTCTCCAAGGCTTCCCGCAATGCGCATTCTTTCCCATTTCACAATCTTTCAATTAATTCCTGATCCATAAACTTTTATCACATGCCCTGGTATTTGGTAAAAACATTAAAAATGCCATTATACCCTTCTTAAGGGACAAACCGTTCCCAGTTCTCTGTAGGAGTCTTCCTCCACCTTTGTGCAGGCTCAGATTCCCAGTGATCAGTGAAATGAATGACACCAAGAGGGTATCTGTTTCTTGTTTCAAACAACCATTGCAGCCATGCCTTGGGGGTTCATCCTGAAAAAGATTGATAAAGACATAAAAAAAAAAAAAAGAGTACATGAAAACAGTTCTTCTGCTTCATTTGCAAACTATAAAATTAATATTGTACACTACTAAATCAGATTTTACGAGTGCTTTGTAAGTCACCCTACATCATGCCTTTTTCCTGTAATGATTTCATTTTTTAAACTTCAGCAAAAGTAGTCCAAATTCCTACTGAGCATAATGCTAGTGACTGATTTAAAAGAGCTCATGGGAAAGTGTTCTCTGTCTATACAATCCTAATTAATGCCTGTGGTTAATTTTATCTAGAATTTGCTACCTTGCTTTAATTTTATTTTAGGATGAGTTATATATTTATTTTATACATAAACACTATAAATTTTTATATATTACATACAACGAATTGTTCTTGTTATAAAAGAAAATTCAGCAACGCTTAACCCCACATTGTACAATTCATATATAACTACACTAACTAATATATTCAAGGTTTTTAACTTCCCTCTGATTCAGTAGACCATCAAAAATGGACCTGATTAACATAGGTTTCTAATTGCCTATGAAATTAATGCAAGTATTTCTCTAATTCCCTCTGAGTGCCCTGGTACCTGAAATTACCGCTTTCTTCAGTGAAATTAGTTTGCTGCATCATGCCCAAAACTGAGGAATTAAGCTTACTTTTGCCAGACTCCCAAAAGTCCCGAACCTCAGACCGCTCCTTTCCTGATGAGAAGCCCCAGATTTCTGGCCAGGACCTTTCGTGGTGCGTAACCTCAGCAAGAGCAGCTCCCAGCTCACGCACAGGTTCGGCTCAGCCACCATAATTCAAAACAGACTCTTGATAGCATCCCGTTAAACACAATAACTCCATACTTGTTAGATACGAAATTACTTTCCTGCCTCTATGTCTTGTTAAACTTAAATAAAACACCTTAGGTGGAATTACCTTCACAGCTGTGCTATCTTTAATTTTGTTAAGCATTTGTAGAGGCATGCTACCTTTTACAGCATTTATCTAAAGGAGAAAGTCAGATGCCTAAAAGAAGGTACCTAGTGCCTGCTGGAATACCCTGGAGTATCCAGGATATCTGTGCAGGGCTGGCAGATACGGTGTGGGACCTACAGGAGACCCGCGCCTTTGAACTGGCAGTGAGAGGCCAGGTGGGATCCCCAGGGGCTCTAAAATGACCCGGGAGGTCTATGTTTGGGCACATGCATTTCTTCTAAAATTAATAAAATAAAACACTAGAATTAAAAAACAAAAAAGACTAAACAAAATTTTATATGATTTCACTTAACTAAAACCATGAAAAAAAAACCGTAAAAACTCCAGAGAAA
This sequence comes from Buteo buteo, assembly GCF_964188355.1. Taxonomy (NCBI): domain Eukaryota; kingdom Metazoa; phylum Chordata; class Aves; order Accipitriformes; family Accipitridae; genus Buteo; species Buteo buteo. The sequence goes on along the minus strand of NC_134184.1, from coordinate 32,301,298 downwards.
TAATTTTGCCTAAATCTCATACTTTACTGTATAAAAACCTGTGGGACATCATCACCGCCTGTTATCTAGGTTCTACAAAAATAAAGGGCACAATGAACTAGTCACATTCACAATACTTTCATACTTTCTAACCACTACATTTTCAAAGTTAAATACTGAAAAAGTCAGAAAACACTAATACAGGCTTCATGCAAACCCAAGATTACAGCTTTTAGCTATTTTAGAGTTAAGTTTTTAATTCTAAATTTATATACTATTTTTTCTCATTCGGTAACCGAGTGCTGAAACTGTTCACGAGAAAAGCATTGTGACATTTGTAGTTAAATAACGTCTTGAAAAAGATATGGCTGCCTACAGTACGATTATTTTACATCACTTCGTTGTAGTTATAAATTCTAAAAACATAAAAGGAATTCCCACTTTAATGTGCTCCTCACAGCCAAGCCTTGGAGCTTGTCCTCCTGTTTTTCTTCAAGCAAATTTCCCTTTGAATCCCAGAAAAGTTTTGGTGGAGCATCATATCACAGTAAGCAAACAGTCCTTTGTAGTAGCACTTCTAGAAATGGCTGAGGAGAAGACGAACCTGGCTGGACTTGTCAACTGGAAGATGACCACGACGAAGATACAAGAAAGGCAGATACAGCGCTAAGATGGATCAGGTGAAGCATTTCTAGTAGGGTGTGGAAGCCGTTGCTTTGATGTTGCATGCAAGGCGATAACGAAGGATGCACACTTCTGCTTGCCTTTCTTTAAAAAAGATCAATTTATCTTAAAGTAATGCCAGGGGATGGAAGACTAAGCTTCTGAAAGAGATCTATGCAAACGTTATTAGTTTGGTCTGGGATGCTCAGGCCCAAACTTCCCAGCTACGTGCTGATGCAAATGGCAGGGGAAGGGGCCCCCACACCCCCCCAGCCCACAGTCTGCTCTCAGGGAAGGTCAGCGTTGGGTGAGGATCCATCCTGCCACGCTGTGCATGGCACGGTGGACCACAGCCTAGCACCTCTGGCTTACTAAAATCGAGCCTGAAAGGGAGTGTCATTGATTTTCCTAAACACATCAGCACAGAGAAAACCTCACTAGAGGGGAAAAAACTATTTCATGTAAAAGGACAATATAGGCACGAGGGCCCTGGATAAATTTAGTCTGAAAGATAGCAAAATATTTATAATCATCAGAGCTGTGATGGGTTGGAACAAACTTCCAGTAGGATATAGGGTGGGTAAGACACCTTCCGCATGGATTTCATCACAAGTTTGTTTTTAACAGCCAGAAGACTAGGTGCGGTAGACCAGGACCCCTCAGCAATGAACCAGCAGGGTCTTAGTTCTTTACAACTCAGCCATAGCTTTCTCACTGTGATTACGAGAAATCAAAAAGAACCTCTTCGTATCAAAGGAGGCTGCAGCTAATACCCAGATAAGCACTTAAAGGAAAACATAAATATTATAATAGACATTAAAATGGTTATGTGATTATTTTCTGCTTGAGGCTCATTTATGGAGTAGAAAGTGAAATACTACTTTTGGTCACTTCAGACTAAATCCCAAGCAATTCTACTGACTTCAGTTAGCTTCAATGAGATTACTTCAAGTTCACCTTGAAGTAAATGAGATCTGAATTCAACACCTTAATTCTGTTTCCTTTGGGGGAACTAAAGCCGAAAGCCCATCATAAAGACTGATGAATATCACTGATTTTATAGTCATGGGGGGTGAGTAAGCAGTGGTGAAGATGTCACAGAGAACAGTAAAAAGCAGACATTTAACTAGACATTGGTTTGCCTTACCCATCATCTGCCCTTTGTTGGTTATATGTCAGGTTATATTACATGCTGCACAAAGATTATTAAAAAATGCAGACCAGCCAACTTTTCTCTTGGTTTTTATTTGGAATGAAGTATCCTTCAAAAGCTATATTTTAAGCAAACATATTTTTTTCCTTCTTTGTCACAGCCAAATTCTCCAGTTCAGGAATTTACAATATTTTCCTTTTTCCAGAATGACACCTGCTGGTGGGAGAAGCATGGATGAATTGCAGATACTTTATAGGTTTGATTGCAGCTAACCTGACATATTCTCTGAGCATGCTTATCACCTGTGTCCAGGCAAACTGTTGAAAATAAAGATTTGGAAACTGTAAAGGTGCTATAAGGAGTATGTTGTAGAAGTAATATAGTTTTCCAATCTGATTTAATATTTGCTCTTGATAAATCACCGAGCTACCTGCTACTAAGATGATGCTTCAGTGGTGTCTCAGTGTTGGATGATAGCGCTATTTTGGAAAGCCCACAGCATTAACATGTCAGGTTGAGATGAAAGCCAGAAGGAAACCCTCCCTATCCTACGCAAAAAGCTGCTGCGCTACTTCAAACCCTCGAGTGCAAGTAAAACCAGCTGCTAACGCAACTATTGGTGCTTAACACTCCAAAAGATTAGTATCTCAAAGAGAAGTATTGCGCACATGTTCCTGACTCGGTACAGGAGGACATAGCTAGGAGAGACAGAAAGCAAGCGGTACCTTTCCCGAAACGGGGACAAATACTTCTCGATACACCAGGCAGCATTAGGCTCTGTAATGGGCTTCCATATTCATAGCACCTCTGTTGCGTGGGTCTATTGGCGTAGCCTCCCCTCCAGCTAAACTGGAGCCAGGCTTGAGCTTTTGATGCTTCCAACACATTTACAGCAATATTTCCACACGTGATTTCCAATGCTAAGAACAACCTTATTAGGAATACACAACTTTATTTCCTTCTTCTGAGATGTCAACTATCCACTGTCTCCTATAAAGGCAAGCTGAAGCATAGGTGCTCAGCACCCTGAAGAAAACTCTGAAGTTGGACTCTAAAATATCTAGAAATGTGAATTATTGAAGCTACTCTGGGATATTTTTGGACAGTAGCTTGTGGTAATTTAATAAATCAGATTTTGAGAACTGTATGTTTTAAACACGACTTACAAAGAAATATTTATGAAAAAATTGCCCAGTTATAAAGAAAAGAGTATTAGAAATTCAATTCAGAATTAGAATTCAAAGAATTCTTTTGAATTATTTACAAGAGCATAGGCAAACACACACATTCAAATGTGTTCCCCTTGGGTAAATTATTAATATACAGGTATTGCTATGGCATACCTCATTGTAACATCAGAAGGCAAACTTTCTTGTTGATTACAGTATTAGATGGCATCAGGCTGCAACTTAAAGAGACTTGGCTTCTACTCCTGGATTTGTCACTGGCCTCCTTCATGGCTTTGAGCAGATTACTTCACAACTCTGTTCCTTCAGTTCTCCCATCTGTGAAAAGAAGATAACATTGCTTTATTGTGACAGTTAAATGACCGCTTTCCAAAGACTGTTTTTATTTTGGTAAATACAAACACATGAAAAGGGGGTACATTGCTGTAAACTCACTGGTAAATGTAAGACACATGAGACTGTTTGTTTCAACAGATATTTGAGATCTGGAGACTTTCTTTAAACATATTTCTTGCAGAGTTGTTCAAAGCTTCAGTCCTACCCATGGTTGTACCTACTTCTGTTTATAGAGTCCTTGTTTGTTACACATATAATTGTGACAATCAAAAGCTGGAACCTCATCATAACTTCGGTTTATCCTCCTTAAGCTCCTTAACAAAGCGATGACTTCATGAAGAGCCCAGCTACGTCCCTGTGCCTTCAGAGTGGGACCTCAGCCCAGGGTAAGCACTTTGCTGAGAACAGAAAGACCGATATAATCCCCAAACCTGTGATAGCCTGGCCATCCCCACAAGGTTTGAGCTAGCTGAAAAGCAGAGAGGAAATTGCAGAAGAGATGCTTGTGCAAATATGTTCCTACTTTTTACTGCCGGAGCCTGAGGAGCTTTACTGAAACGGGTTTTCTAGCTGCTTCCACTTAGCTCAAGGAGTGTCTCCTTGAGCACATCATTATCGACAATTGACCGTGACCGTCTCAGTTCTGTGCTAGAATCCAGCAAAAAGACACTTTTCATCCTAAAGCGATAGCACTGCTTTTCTTGTCAGATTAGAGGTCAGCTTGAGTCTTGAGCTCAGGTTACTGCTCACCCTTAAGCAGTCTTTCCAGTTTTTAATGCTACACATGGCAAATGAAATGCATACATGGGATAGAAACAGCCTGGGATTCAAATAAGCCTCTGCAGAAGGATGAGAGCTCTGAATCTGGCCAAATTTTTCTGCTCTCTCAACTCTACTTATTGAAATCACATGGCATGGAATAACACTGGCGTTGGGATTACTTTCATGTCCCGTTATTTTTATTTCATCTAGGACATTCTCAACATCAACCTTTTAAGCCTTGCTCACTGAATCATGAGATACATGTGATTGCCATAGACCCGTCCCACTTCTTACTAGGCAGCTACGAGGAAACTGGTTTGGATCCCAGCACACCAGCTACAATGCTTTTAAGCGTTCTCATCACTTCTGGTAATGTGTTACCAGCGTCATTTCCCACAGAAGTCCTCCCATCCCTTCCCCCACAGAACAGCACATGCCCTATGATGAGTCCCAGCTCATCCAAACTCCCTTAGCTGCTAAACCACGCTATGACCAAAAAGCTCCTCCTCGAAGGCATTCTGGCTTCAGCTGACCTCCTTGGGGACGGCCATGGGCTCTGCAGAAGTGATCTCTTAACAACAAAGTTAAGCATTACTTCAAACTGATCCGAACAGAACAAGAAATAACAATATATCCTGCTGTGGTTTAATTTTCTCACTAGTTTTGCATGTGTAGCTTTTTCTCTGCCTGATGGACGTGCTTTTCTTCCTCCTGTAACCAGCTTCCTCCAGCTTTGGTTGATTCTGTACTTCAAAGAGTACTTTCTTCCCCCCCTCAAAATATGTAAATATGTCCTTACCTTTCTCTCTTTTGTCTCCACCTTTCTTTGTCTTACCCACATAATTTCTGTATTTGGAAGGGACTTTATCAGCACGTACCTTTTTGTTGCCTCTCTCAGAGAAATTCCTCTCCTTCCCACCGCAGCCCTTTGCAGCCAAGTCGGAGGGAACTGCTTATCTCTAGGGCACAGTAACTCCTTTGGGCTGCTGCAGCCCCTTCTCAGTGGCCAAGTACTTGTCCCACAAGGATGAATACCAACGTAACTTCTGTTTTCTGAAGGCCACTTACCCTATATCGGCCCAAAGAGGTCCGGGAGGCTCAGGTTTGCAAGCGGGGAAATGAAATGCTGTGTAGGGAACCAGAGCTCTGGGAAACCTGAACCAACCCATCCGTCTGCACTTCTGCTTGTGGGACAAATGTGAAGGCAGCCACGAGTATGTCCTACCTTCACGGCATTTGAGGAAAGCTTGCTGTGCTCTGTCCTGGGCAGTCTCCCTGCCCAGACCACGGGGCAGCAGAGGAGGTGTACACCGCTCCTTCCTTCCCTTTAGGAAGGGTTGGTGCTATGCGTGAGTTTGAGCCCCAAACACGATACAGATCCAGAACTGCAACAGTTCCCCCTGCACAGAGTAAGTAAGAAGGTTCCCGAGTGTTGCATATTTTTGTATTTCTACTTTTTGCATTGCTTTTTTTTCCCTTCTACTGTTTCACATTCTCCAAGTTGTTTGTCATTTTACAATCCTACCACCAAACACCAGAACCAGTTATGGTTTTCCATCTAAAAATATACACTTTCAGCCAAAATGTCATACATTTTAAACTCTGGTAAGAGCAAAACAAGAGAGAATCCACACCGTGTGTGCCTTCTGCGTCTGCACAGGACTGCTAAGCACTGCAGACTGCACAGGATGTAATGTCAGTCCCTGGGGGAAAAAAAGCATAACTACCTGACCCAAACTAGCAGGTAAACTTGATTAGAGAATTGCTACTTCACTACCCTTCTCCTCCTCACCTGCCCCCCCTACTTCCCTACTTGTCTCCTCTTCCTCAGAGAAAAATATTTCCTGGGGACATATCAAATATGTTGCTGTACCATAGCAAATTCTCCACCAAGATCCAGAAAGGTTAGGTTTTGCAAGATGTCACTTTTCCAGCAAATCAGATTTGCATACCACGCTCAAGGGAGGTTTTTTCCCATTTTTTTTTTTTCCTATTTGCTATATAGAAATTTCTTTCCTTCAAGATCGGTTTTAATGCTTTGCACCCGTGAGGTCAGATTAATAGGCCTGCTCTTATCCACGCAACTCTCTACACCCTTCTGACACATGGTCCCTTTTCGCCTTATGAGACATTCGCACATGTGGTTTCATGTACCTGTTCTGCCTGAATTCTGGAACACCAGTTATCCCACTCCCCCGACTGGAGCCCATTAATTGTCCTGAGCTTTGTTCCCCCGTTGGTTGGTCGGTTGGTTGGTTAACTGCCATTTCCATACCCTCAGTAAGCCTCCAGACTTTGCCCTGTTGCTAGATCACCATCAGTTTATCCAACACAGCTTATAGTTCATCTTCACAGCACAGGACCCTTTCTCTTTCCCACATTTCTTCTAGATGAAGCACTCTTTGGTATTTCTCTCAAGCTCCTTTCATTTGTTTTTACTTTATTCCCACATATCCTGCCTTCTGAGACATGACTTTCTTTGCTGATCCCTCTTTCTCCTCTGCCCCTGCCTTGCCTACCAACGTATTTTCTGTGATGATTACCCATCAAATTAGATACAGTGTCTTTTCCGACTATTTTTTTTCTTTTGTTTGGGATGTAAGTTCTAGGTAGTTTCACATCTGAAACTTTAAACACTCTACACCTCCTCCACATTTCAACCCCTTGGCTCCTCAACCCAGATGACTGCAGTAATTAATTCACATAGTTTATCAAAATTTTCCTTTTCAAAATCAGGAACCTTAACTACAGTCCTGCTTCTATTTATTTTTCTATTTAGTGTAAACACAGTAGACTTGTGAGTACTTGTTTCAAAGCTTCTTCTATTTTTATCCTTCCACAGAAGCCATGGTGCTCATCACAACAAAGTCTAAATAGGATTGGTTGAGAAGTCATTTTGTGAAGAAGTATTTCATGTACCATGTTAATGGGTACCTTGAGAGATAGGTCCCTACTTCTGCACGCCTTCCTCCAACCTACATCTAGGAGTCTAAGTCTCCCATAAAGACATAATTTCCAGTCATTATTTATTTCTCTAATTATACTACAGAGATCTCTGTTCACGTCTAGATGATAAAGATGAACTAAGGGCTACAGCAGCTGTCCGAAATGATCTCTACGTGTTCTCTTTCAACTAACTTTTCCCAAAGTAATTTTGACACAGACAAATTTTGTGTTAGGCCAGCAATAAATACTAATAACCACTTTTTTCCTGAGGGAGAATTTATGACACACTGGGTTTTTTTGAGCAAGCCAGTATACGATATTTCCAGCTCCCTCCCAAAGAATTGCATCACTGGACAGAACAAACCCCAGGGCTGCTGCGCTCCCAGCTGCCCTAACACTGGGATACCTCAAAAAAAGCAGCTGCTTGTGAATTGGGAAGCCTCGGGGCTGGGTAGCCTGGAGGGGCTGCAGCCTGAGGACCCGGGAGGCTTGGGGAGGGGGGGACCAGAAAGGTCTGATCCCCCACCAGCCTGGCAGGAGGCGAGGGGAGAAAGCCAGAGAGCTGCCAGCCCACCGGTGGCACGGACAAGGTGGGAGCTGGAGGTGCTGGGGCAGGGGGAGACTTGGGAAAGGGGGTGGAACAACCAGAATTTATTCCCTTTTAATTTTGGCGGTGTAGCTTTTGTCCACCTTAAGAGGTGACTTTACCCACTTTGTTATTTATCGCCACGCCGGTGGTCTGGTCAGCCCAGCGGAGGCCCGAGGGGTGGCTGGCGCGGGCGGTGGGGACGGGGCAGCAGCCCCCCAGCTCGGATCCCTCGGGGGCTTCAGTGGAGCTGATGCAGCCCAGGGACGGCATTTTCACCCCGCACAAATGGCATTTTCCAGCTGAGCATGGCCCCATCCGAAAACTTTTGATGAGCTCTTGTGCGCAGCGCGCTACCGGCTCCAGTTACCAACAAAATATTTAAATCTTTCACAAGCATTCAAAATGTGAAGCAAGACCAGCATTTCAGCCACCAAATGAGTAATACCTCTGAAGCAGATGCAACAAGAAGCTTGCGGGAATTTTTGTCTAGCATTATTTACTACTACAAATTACTTACCAGATCTAGCCTGTTCAGACTGCTGCTCTTGTTACACTAACAGAAAAAAAGTTGAATTTGGGGAGTCTTTTTTTGTCATGGTGCACTCTCACTCACTTTCACTAGCATGATACAAAAATGATGCCTGGGATTACGATAGTGTGATGGAAACTTTCTACTACACTTCAGCGAACCTTAAGGGAAAACATTTACATATGCACTACAGATATTATGTGCCTTTCCAGGAACCTTGTCAAAATTGATCACATGAAAAAAACTGAGACAATTAGGAAGAAAACTGCTTCATCAACTTCTTCCGTTACTCATACCATGGGGCAGATGGAAGATCAAAACGAAAAGCTTAATTCTCAAATGCCTTTTGAAAATTTGGCTGGATTTCCTACCATGTCACCTTCGTGAGCCACACAGAGAATGAGCAGTCTGTGACCTTTTGAGAAGCAAAACACCACCTAAAGTAGCAATGTGGTTCAGGATTAGGTCCAAACACCGAATTGTTTAATTCAAGAACAAACCGCATTATAGTTTGCTTGTGCATCTGCAAACAGAATAGGATATGATGAAACAGAAAACTCTCCTTGTGGTTTTGTGTATATCATCCTTGCCACTTTCATAATTAGAGGACGTAGGCTACCATTAAAATCAATTGCAAAGTTCCCATTGACTTCAGTAGATGTAAACCAGGCATTAATATTATGCTTTTCAGTTTTCTTGAGGTTTAAACACCTCATAAAATAAATTTACAGATGAACTAGTAAATGTACACTTACAAAGAAACCTCCTAAGGAGTCCCTGAAGCCATGTTTTTAAATGCTGCTATTCATTCAGTTTATATCGGAGAGATTAAGGGACTGTCAAACAAGAGTGCATAGATCAAGAACAGCAATAAGGAACTCCAAAAATATATCCCAGAAATATAATTCCAAAAATATCATTTGACATATTTGACAAAACAGACTTAGAAGAGGGGTTTATACTATGCAACATATTTCACAAGATCAGAAAACCCTATCTATTTATTTATCTGCCTATCCATTTCAGTGATCTGTAAATGAAAACATGTACAGTATAAGCAGCAAGTTTTTTTTTTCCAGGAACCCTTTCAAAACCACTCACATAAAAATGCAAGAAAAGCTAATTGAGAAAGAGAGAAAAAGTGAGGGGGGAGAAAGAGTCTAACTGATGAGAAGTCAAAAATACTACCATCCGGAGCTGACATTTTCTTCTATAGAGCTATGTGCCCATTGGGCATAATTTTTGATCTCGCAGACTTTCCACATGCAAAACTCCAATTGACTTCAGTGCAAATGAATGAACTGCAGGATCTAATTAAGCCTGCTGAGGTTTGAAAAACAATCTCATATGCTGCCTGAACATTTCCATGAATTTCAGAGATTTTCGAGATAGTTTGCCTGATTTGCTGCCAAATAATCATTTATAAATAATTATAAGTATAATGTGTAAATATAAATAGAAGGTGAACATTAGATGATAAACAGATATAAGGAACTAACAATTACCTAACCTGACTTGATGAAGGCTTTATTAAATGGAATGTCATATATGACGTTACCAAAGAAAGAGTTGTGATTGATGGATGACATTTGCACAATCATCTTGTTCCAGATACTACTGGCGCAAGCAGAAAGGCTCTTCTGGCAATTAATAACCACTTGGGAAATGTTTGCCCATTACCACACAGGAGCATGGTAGAAGAGGCAAGGATACTGTCCAGCTCTCCAGAGCAGAATTCCACTCCCTTAACCCAGAGACCTTGTTTTCTTTTTTCCACCATGCCCTGCTTCATTCAGAAAATACCTTGCACCTTCTCAACAACTGAGCTGGAGTTCTGCAGTTACCATCCACTAATTCTCCTCGGTGCTGCTTCAGCTCCAGAGCAGAGCCGTGCTGGATCCAGGGATGAAGCCGTATGGGAAAAAACACAGTGCAGTCCCCAAACTAGAGTCAGTGTTCCAACGCAAACATATGTTGGAAGCATACTGAGGCTGCAGAGATCATTCTGTCATTCTTCATTTTAGGATACTCATCCACGTAGCTTGACTATTATCTCAACGAGGCATTTTGCATACACTTGTTTTTAAAAACAAACTAATGAAGACTATTCCCACTATGTTCATCATACCCACAGAGATCCTTCAGCTAGGATGGTGCCTTCAGGCCCTCAAAGACTAATAGGGAAACGGACAGCAAAGAATCACAGGACCGTGGAGTAACTCAGGGTGGAAGGACCTCAGGAGCTCATGTGGTCCCACTCCCCGCTCAAAGCAGGAGACTAATCCCAACATTAGATGTGGTTGCTCAGCGCCTTGTTGAGGTTGTCCAACCCTCTACGTGCATTGAGGCTAACGGCAAAGCGAAACTATGCTGGAGGCTTGCCAACAGCACACGAAGGATAAAATTTGGGAGCCCTGAGTAGCGTTCCAGCTCCGGAGGGACAGGATCCCTACTCTCGTGGAATCGCTGCAGCTCACAGCAATGCCCAGGGACAGCACTACGGGGGTTGTCCCCGGTTTGGCCTCTGGTGCACCCAGCTAGTGACTGCTCAGTCATTCTGCGAGGACGGCGTCTGGAAAGTCTGATCACGGGAAGGAGCTGTGCAAGGCGGAGAAGATGAAATCTCTGGAAATATTTGCTGTTAGGCTTTAGTAAATCTCTATGGAATATTTGGTAACTGTGTTTTTTTCCACATCTTGAAACAGTCGACCAAATTTGAAAGGCTTTGTGAGGATGGCAAAAGGCACATACCTGATTCAAAGGCAGAGAAAGGTCTGTCTTTGCTGCAAAACCTTTTAAAATACAGGGGTCAGATTTGTATTTTTTTTACAGCAGAAAGCAGAAAAACATATTTTTTGCTAGCTGCCTTCTTATAAATAGCTCAACCACTTTTCAATTCAAAAATTAAAACAAAACAAAACAAAACACCTAGAGACCGACATTGGATAAAAATAAATTTAGCCTAAACACATAAAGTTCAGCAAAGCTCTGAAAAAAACAAAACCAGAATCTTATAACAGGAAGCATTAGGAAACCTTCACCATGGGCAGAGCTGCCCGTCCTGCCTGTAATATTGTTTGTTAAGCACTTTGGAATCCTTAGAAGTGAACAGAACTGCATAACTGAAGCTGCTGGACTGCATTTCTCTGCTCCCCATTTCTGCTGCAGTATCTTACTGTTAATTATTGTTACAAACTGCAGCTGGCTGGTGGGAGCACCAGTCAAGTATGTTTTCCTCTGGAACTAAACTGCAGGAAAAGAAAAAATTCTGAATATGCATTGCATCAGGATTAAAGACAAATTTTGAAGTTTGCTTCCAGAGAAAATGCTGGTGCACTCAAACCTTATTAATGTACAGGGGAGGGAGTGCCAAAGGACGAGAGCACTCCACAAATACAGCTGCAATTCCATGAAGTCAGAGCAAGCAGCTCCTTGCCCACAAGATGAGGTAAGTAAGGGATGTAGTGTAACAGCCCACATAACCCAAACGGATCTTGCAGCTCTAACTATCTGTGCCGTGAGGCCCCAAAACTAACAATACCGAACCTATCATACATATAGCTTTTGCATTCAGCTTGGATTTTATTTGTGTATTTTATTTGACAGTTCTAACTCCTGATTTTTTAAAAGTATTCTTTCTACCGTCGTCATTATTAAGGGGTTGGTTTTTTTCTGAGCTTCCAGTATGGAATGTCACTAGCTGGTAAGGGATCACTGATGAACCCTCCATCCTGTCGTACTCAGCAGAAAGTTTGCTACTGGTTTCAGAGGAGCAAGATTTTCACCCCACAGGAAATCAAGGTAAGTGGGAAATAATACTCATTTCATCCTATTAAATAGTAAAGCTCACACGTTTTCAGGATCTCAGTCCACAGACATTTCCTTTTTCTGTCAGAAAAATACAGTTGGGAGGATATGTAACATAAAGTACAAAAAAGGTGCTGTAACACAGAGTGAGACAAGGGGGCCAAAGCTGTAAATTCCTTCCATCGACATGGTAATCTGTATTTGTAAAAGACCAATATTGAGCAGGCAGTGAAAACAGAAACGCATAACCACATCACATCATTCCACTGCCAGAAACATTCATACTAATTTCCACCATCAAACACACGGTATGATTACTTAAAGGTTTTTTTAACCAATCCTACTTATAAAAACAAAATCCTCAAGATGGTATAACTTCACATTTTCATATTCTGTAACATGAATATACATCAAATTGGCAACAATCTGTACCTTGTGTACAAGCCTCCGTCAGGGTCATTAACACGGAATCAACTCCTTGCAGTAAGTAAACACTTCTTTTTCTTGGTTTTTACGTTAAAAATTGAAAATTAAGCTTGCAAGTCATTCTGAAGCAGCAAAACAGGGTTGACAAAGCAAGCACTGTAGTCTGATATCTTTTATTAGGCCAACTTAGAGTTCAAAAATATGCAAGCCTCCTTGACCACACACAAGTTCATGTATGCAGAACTGCAGGCTGGACCCATAAAATGTATTAAACTACTTGCTTTGTCACTACATATATATATATAGAGAGAGTATATATGTATATAATGCATATGCATACACATTTGAAAGGCTTCAGAATAAATTGTTCATTGATACAGGTTTAAAATAACAACTCTGAAGGACTTCTGTGGGCTGGCATGTAATCTTGCTATATATCACTGGGTTTAATAAAGAAAATTTAGCAGCACACAAAACAAATCCTGCTTCTGATTTCTGATGAGGTCTAATTCTTATGAAAAAACTCATGACTCTTAGTAATAGTGTCAGCAACCATAGGTTCTTTGCTGCTAATAATAATAACAATGAGAATACTCTGCAAAGATATAGCACTGCGTTTCCCATCAAGTGTTTTACAAGGAATAATACAGAGGGTCACTGACCTTGTAGTAGCTATGATACTTCAGGATGCTTTGTGCAGGCAAAACCCACTCTAAATGGTATGTCTCTTCTGCATAAGAATTCAAATGTTTCTAATATTGCTATGTGCCCACAACAAGGTGTGTGCATAACCTGCTCACCTCTGCTTTTCATCCCACAAGCATGTAAACAGATCACCACCCACTTCTTCAGTCCCCACGACAAGCCTTGCACCCGGGGAACAGAAGGGCCGGTTGTGGGAGCTATACACAAAGAACATATTGAAGAATTACAGTGACGAAGGCAACCACTCTTCTCTCTTCAAGTTCTGGCACCGGTGAAACTCCTCCTGGGTGTTTCGTTGGGAGTGCAGTCACACCAGTGAATGCACGCTATCCATTGGAACGAGGACCGAAGAATCAGTGTCCTTCAAGCCTTTGTGCTACCAGCACAAGTACTGCTTCGCAAATGTGAGTACCAGCGATCGCATGGTGCCTCTACAGCCCTCAGCTACTGGAACCCTGCCAGCAGATGCTGTGGCAGTACCTTGTGCTCTGGCTGTGTATGCCTTGAGATGGGTTGGTGGATCTGCTCTGATAACATCAAATGTGGCTCTGATAAAGTCTGCTAACTCACTTCGAGTGAGTTTGAAGTTGAGGTTAAGTCTTTTTAGATTTGATCCTGAACAACAAAGGCTGTTTGAGACCAAAGAGCATCACAGATTTGCAGAAGAGCTTTGTCTGGCTAAGGCAGTGTGTTCGAGAAGGATCAACATTTTGATCCTTCTACCGGTGAGCTGGCTCCTGGGAAAAAATATCGGTAAGTGGATATACTGATTAATAAGAAGTCTGAAACCACCTTTAGAATAAATTTAAGATGTGGCCTCAGTGTTACCCTATCCACCTGAAAATAATATGGAGGATTAGACATAAAAGCTAGAACTTTATTTATCCCTGAGCTGAGGTAATGGCTACGAAAAATGTGGATTTCATTGACAGATGATTTAGTGAACATGATGACAGACGCTCAAACGTGGCTCCGTTAAAGATAAAAGCAACATGCTTAAATCTCATGAAGAAGGATTTTTTCTTATTGGTAGAGAATGTATGTCAAGACCTTTAGAAACCTAGGAACCACATAATGAGAAAATAACAAAGAATCAGCACTCATAAGTGTCTGGCTGAAGCTCCCACTAAATGAGCTTTGATAGATCATTTTTTCCTGACAACAAAGACACCAGAAGGATTGGCTGGATTGTAGCTCCTCACTGCAACCTATGATGAAAAATAATTCCTGTAGCCAAATGGAAAGCCAAGGAGAGGACTTTCTCTCTAGAAATATGGGTTTTCGCCCTTCTAGAGTGAATCTAGTCCAGAGATATCATCTGAGAACATCAATACTATCAGGGGCAGAAGGAGGAGATGTAGTTGTAGTATCAGACAAAAATACTGGGACATTGTGTTCCTTGAAGATGACAGTTTTATCAGTGACTGGGAAGATACTAAAGATCTAAAAACTAAAATTAGTTATGCTTTTGCTTCTGAGAGTTCAACCTCCGCTGCCTGTTGGAGTGCCAGTTGCGATGCACTGGCTCAGTCGGCCTCACTGTTTTGTGTCCTTTTCTTGTTTGGTATCAATGAGGGTGACCAAAAGGCTAGCCAAGAGCTGTCCTCCCTTTCTCTGTGGGCCTCAGTGGCAACTGACTGCTGTTACTGGACTAGTCTTCTGGAAACACTGGTCTCGGGTGCAGCTGGTGGCAGTGGGTGGCCTCAGCCCTCTTGTTAACAGGACACTAGAGGAGAGAAACGGACACTTCTAACATGTGGCTCTTCTCATGTCAAAAATGTCAAAAATGGGTCAGATGAATAATCCCCCAGAATTACCTGCTCCTCTCCATTAACCATAAACGTTACCTAAGGTGACATGCTTAGATACGAACATCCATATTGCAGACATCTACATTTAGATTAGAAGAATCCCACCCTAGACATCTGCATTTCAGTGAAAACATTGGTGCCTTATGGCACAGATGCATCTAGGAGGTGATACTAACATCATGGTCTTCCACACTACAAAGACCAACAATTTTGACTCCCAAGTCTTCTCTGGGCATTCACAACGAATGTCAAACTGCACATTTGGAAGGAATGTGGCCTATTTCTCAAGAGCAGAACATAGATTATAGCCACCATGCCATAATTCTTTTACGTATGGCTTAAAGCCTGGCAATTTCATAAAGCTGACCATTAAAAGAAATCGCACTTATATTAACTATTATTTTATTTATTTGCCAACAAACACAGAGAAACACCTACCATAACAAAAAATACAGCAACAAAAAGTACGGTAGTAACAAACTATCCCTAACTAATATATGCAAGCAAACACTAGGGCTATCTACTTGTTTGCCAAGGAATCCAAAGGTAGAGATTTGCAGAGTTTGGGGCTGCTTTTCACCCTTAGATGGAGTCCTGTGCAGAGAAAGTATATGTTCTGTGATTTAACAGACTTGGAGAAAAATAAGCTTTTTGTCTTGCTTTGTAACAAGATTCCTCCATAATATTTTCATAATTAAAAACTAGGAGTAGGCAGGTGAGAGGCAGAGCTGTTCCATGTGAACAAAGAGATGAGAAAGAAAGGCGTAATTGGGGCTCCTACTTCCAGTTCCTACTGCACAACCTATAAAATTGCTGTAATGTCTTTCTCAGAGAGCTTTATTATGTTATTTCATACTGTCATCCAAGCTAGAGGAGGCCTGCAGACCAACTTTGATATGTTTACACTGAATTAACATTAATTAATGATGAAGGGTACCATGAATAATCTGTTCAGCTGACCAAATGTAGATGTCTACGTAAGAGTGAGATGAATTGTCTCTAAGCTCAATTGATTGTATTGACTAGTTTGACTACACAGGGTATTTAGACACCCAACTCACGTGTGAACACCTATATTTACCCCAAAGGTAAGCGTCTAAAATCTCTCCCAGGCCTCACAACTCTCTCTGGCAGATAGGTGGATATTCCAGACTAGCTTAGTAATGAACGAAATGATCTTAACAAAATGGAGAAATGGTCTGAAAACAATAGGAGGCAATTCTACTGAGACAAGAATAAAGCTCTACACTTAGGCAGCACATGCAGGATGGTGTATCATAGGCTAAGGAGCAGTTCTGAGAAAAAAATGAATAAACTGAAGATTAATCAACAGTGTCATCTGGTTATGAAAAAAAGCCATCATAATATGATGGGATGTACACTTGACAAGCCATATGAAGGAATCCTTCCATTCTGTTTGGCACAGGTTACATTGCATCCAGCTTGGGGCACTGCACATCAGGAAAGATGGAAAATAAAAGTAAAGCTGCAAGAATGGCTGGAGGTCAAGAAAAATAAGTTCTTCTCAAGCCAGTTCAAGTCAAAACCCAGAAGAGGTAGCAATGGGCTTAACTTGCAGCAAAAGAGATTCAGGTTACAGGTCAGGATTGTACATATAACTTGCACATGTCATAAAGGACACTTTTCTAAAATGATTAAACACTGGAATGAACCACCTTGAGAGGTTCTGAAATCTCTATTCTTGGAGGTCTTGGGAAGCAGGTTAGTCAAATACCTGTTAAGGAGAACACAGGTATTTTTAATTCTGCCTTGATCAGAGGGAAGGAGTAGGTGACCTCAGATCTGCTTTAGCACTGCTTTCTATAATTCTGTGATAACATCCCATTTTAGAGATGCAGAAGCAAAAATATGACTTGCCTTTCACTACAACAATGCGGCATATCCAGAATTAGGACACTCTGACTTATCTCACTCTTTTAAATAATACCAGCCAGTAATATTGACCTAGTCTTAAGAAAAAAAAAAATCTCTTTTAAATAGCCACATTTTAAAAATAGGTAATAGAATCATAGAATAGTTTGGGTCAGAAGGGACCTTTAAAGATCATCTAGTTCCAACACCCCTGCTACAGACAGGGCCATCTTTCACCAGACCAGGTTGCTCAAAGCCCCGTCCAACCTGGTCGCGAACACTTTCAGGGATGGGGCATCCACAGCTTCTCCGGGCAACCTGTGCCAGTGCCTCACCACCCCCATCACAACAAATTTCTTCCTTATGTCTAATCTAAACCTACCCTCCTTCAGTTTAAAACCATTGCCCCTTCTCCTTGTTCCATGACCTTCCCAGGCACAGAGGGGAGGCTGACAGGTCAGTAGTTCCACCCTTTTTAAAAATGGGTGCAATGTTTCCCTCTTTCCAGTTACCGGGGTCTTCACCTGACTGCCATAACTTTTCAAATACCATGGAGAGTGGCTTGGCAGCTACATCAGCCAATTCCTGCAGGACTCTGGGATGGATCTTGTCAGGTCCCACAGACTTATGTATGTTCAGGTTCCTCAGGTGGTCACAAACCTGGTCTTGTCTTACAGCGGGAGGGACTTTGCTCTCCCAGTCCCCATCTTGAAGTTCAGGGGCTTGAGAGATGTGGGAAGGGAGATTACCATTGAAAACTGAGCCAAAAAAATTGATGAGTACCTCAGCCTTCTCCATGTCACTTGTCACTAGTCTTCCTGTCTTATTTATTGGGGGGGCGGGGGGAGAGTACCACTTGCAAATTGAAAAAAGTGCATAACTACATTATTGTTGAATCTGTAAATACAAACTGAGCAATTTCATCATTTTAATGTGTAAAAATCAGACTCGCATTTACAGCCACATCAATTACTTAGCATAGTAAATAGATTACGTAGCAAAGTGATACAAAACTGTGTGTGCAATTTCATGCAGTATTTTTGTATCTTTTTAAGTTGCCTCTAAACTCCCTGAAACAGATACCAAAGAAAACTTGAAAGAATGCAGCAGTATTCTCTCTGTCACATGTAAAGATCGCTTTCATTTTCTTCAGTGACTTCCCTGCAGCATAATGCTAACACAGACCCAGAAGTATGATCTCATTCTGACCTTTTCAAAACAGATGGGTTGGGGGATCACCATGAAAACTGCAGCTTCATAATCTTCTAACTGTTGAAGCCATGTACCTTCTCAGAAACGATGCCAATCATTTGAACTGAATTAAGACAATTTTCTGGCATGTTTCAATGACCTGGTGCCCAGGGTCGAAAAAAATACTTTGTAATTTGTTCTAGATGGCCCGAGCATATACTCACTACTTCTGTGGGGTCCTACGGCAATACTACAAAGCCCTCCAGCAAAGCAACGTTCAGGAGGAGAAGTATAAACACGGCAATTAACATTTTAAAGCCAAGTGGTTTTTTACATCTGCATGGGCTTCACCTGCTAATGCTTCTTCCCTTCTGCAATGAATTATCATGTTACTGTTATCTATTTCTTAGGAGTTTTTACCAAGTTTTAGGATTCAATTGAATTTCCCAATTCAGTTTCAGGACAGACATTCTTATCTGCATCATAGAAGTCTGGGGAAAAAGTCTAGCATAAACGGGGTGTCTCATGCTCTGCACGCTGCTATAACTGGATACGTACAATGGCTCTTCTCTGTGCCGTGGGAAAACCCCCTTCAAAATTGTTGTTCAGCATGTTGGGCTTTTATATGCCAAGCCTAAAAGAGTAGTCACACATGCTACCAGACTTCAATATTTGTGACTGTATGAATTAACAAGGTCATCAGATCTATCAGATTACAATAAAATTCCCATGCCATTTTTTGCTTCTATACCCCCTCGAGTAGCAATGTAGAAGCCAGTGGCTCTGGGACTCTCCGTCAGTGACACTCGCCATCCGGATCCACAGATACCGTAGCACAGATGGTTTAGCTCTGTTATCAGGCCAAAGACATGCTCAGGATTTGTCTAGACAAGGCGCTTTGAGAAAATTAATCTGGATCAACCAAGTGAAGTGAATTATACAATATTGGATTTACACTCTGAATAAGTATCTGCGCAGGTGTTTAATACTATTTAGTATATCTGCATTAGAAATCTATTGAGATTAACTTCCATGTCTCACAGATAAGAGGTTTTTGTGCTCTGTGACTGGCAGTTTCTTAATAGGAACTCCCTAATGCGAGCCATAAAGCCTTCCTCTTTCTTAAGATTTTCCATCTAAACCTGCAGTTCTTAACCAGACAACAAGAGGAATGATGGCAGTTATGAGAGAAGTGATATATCCAGCAGATTAGAAGCTTATGCTTATATTTGGAGTTATAATTGGAGGCATTTAGATATTGCACATGTAAATAGTGCCCTGCTAGTATCAAGCTTTCCTAAAATTCAAATTAACAGGGCATTCCCAATGTGGAGATATTGCCCCTCTTTTCATAAGAATTAAGAGACCAGAAGTGATTTGTTATGCATCTGACACAAAAAGCAAAAAATGCATAACTTAACATTAGACATATAAAATATGGATGTCTACAGCTGACAGGTCAGATCATGCTCTGCACAAACGGATATTTAGGGGTGCACCTCCTCTATAAAACAAACTAGAGGAATTTTATATATATATAAAATATATATATTATATATATTATACTCAAAGTACCTAATTCTCTCTTCTGACTATAAAGAAGTGTGATGTGACATGATGTATGTTGTACACCTCTAAAGATAAATGATATCTACATGCATCAAGTTGTCCCTAAGAGTTATTCCATCTTGGCATGCGCTACTGAGGATGATCAAGTTAATGACTGGAGGTTTCAGATCTCTGGCTGCATGTTGTACTTCCCCTGTCCCTCTGCAGGACATCTTCTGCGCATTTTCATTATGTATCTGCACAAAAGTCGTATTTTAATGGTTTCTTTTTCTTTTGGTGTGTTCCAGAGATCCACCTGGTTTCTTTTTCTTTTGCTACAAATAGCATCTGAAAGTGACTTGGCTCAAACACTAGTGCCTCAAGACATCATACTCACCTGCAGAAAAGATGGATGGAAAAAGGCTGTAGGGCAGCGTCTCGCATCAGATTGCTCTAGCAGCCCCACTGCCCAGGCTGTGACCCCACATTAACGCTGACAGCTGAAGTTCAGCTCGTGAGCCCCACTTCTCCGCTCTGATTTCAGCCAGGTTGGTGCCTCCCTTCAGAGGCAGTGCCTTCACTTGAGGCCGTAGTTTGGGAACTGCTGCTCCACACCGCATAAAGGCTTGAATTAAGCATATATAGTCTTTTTGGGGATAAGACTAGGTGGTGACATACTAATCTAGTTTCCTTCTGCAACAGGGTAACAGATGGGAGAAGCAGGAGGTGTCATATCTTGACTGTTTTTGACACTGACATGGATTATTCTTCTACCTAAGGCAAAGAAACATAGTTTAGAGGAAACTAGTATAGGATGAGTACAAACTGCCTGGGAAGTCATTCACTAGAAGCATTTATCAATGGTTAGTTATTGAAATAGTAGGATGTATAGAGTGGGATTCCCCAGGAGTCTGTGCTAAATTTGGGGCTTCTCAGTATTTCCATTAACAACCTGAATGGGGGAAGATAAAATGTGCTTATTCATCACTGAAGATAACCTCATGCTAATAGAGGCTGCCAGCTCACTGGAAGATAAAACTGAAATTCAGATTACCTTGACAAATTGGAGAAATAGTCTTAAAAATAGGTGGCAAACCAATAAGGACCTATGCGAAGTCCTGCACTTTCACACTGCACAAATACAGGCTAGGCAAGAATTGTAAGACTGCAGCCTTGTAGAAAGGAGCTAGGGGAGCACAGCTGGGCTCTGCTGCAATTAAAAAAAAAAAAAAGCAAACTCCGTAGTGGGATACATAAAGAGTAAGACAGCCTTTAGGAGACTTGAGTTGTCCGCTCCCTCAGCAGCAGCAAGCTCTTCCCTCAAATACCGAGTCTAGTTTGAGATACGGCAAAAGAGAAGTTGGACAGTTCAGAAAAGAGAGAGAACAATTGCCAGAGGTCAAAAAAAAAAAAGACACCTATTAGGAAAAAGCAAGAGGACTGGCATGGTTTAGTCTACAGGTGACTACAGAAAACATGCCAAGAAAAGACTACCTGCCTGAAGGATGGTTAAACACTGGCGCAGATTGCCTGAGGGGTGTGTGAAACCTCCACCCCTGGATGTCTTTAGGAACAGGCTAGACAAATGGGAAAGACAGAGGGAGAGCGGGTCATCAAGGCATAGGGAGAGGTTCACTGATCTCTGAGGTCCCTTCTAACGCTATTTTCTAGGATACAGTCATTCTGCATCTTCTAAACTTTCTGTTGTGTGTAGTTGCGTTCACAGTAATTGTGCAAAGACCAGCATTTCTCATTCAGCATCCTTGGAGCTGAATGAACCTGAGCTTTTTACTTGTTATAAATTCAGTAAGTCCGCTAGTTCTCAGAGTTCACTGCACTAAAGCTAAGGCAGTTAGACAGCCTGCTTTTATAATGCTTTCATTGAATAAGTTTGCAAAGCTGCTACCTAGAGTCTACATTATTGCTCAGCACCACTTTGTTAATTTGGAATCCAGATCTGGTGACTGATTTAGGAAAACAGTTCAGCTAATCCCTAGTGAATAGAAATCCTCAGCCTAAGATTGTATGGCTCACCAGATTCCCACACGTGCAAATGCAGCAGCTGCCTTGCAAAGGGAAGTTAAAATATCAAGTACAAACTTTAGGGGGTTTTCACATGACATGCTCATTTTCCTTCCTCGGAGATCTAGGGCTCCAAAGGGAAGGAGTAGAGACAATCACAGATTTTCCCAGTAGATGACTTTTGTAGTAAGGTGGCAAGAGCACGTATGTATTCTAGAAAGCTCTTTGAGGGCAGCAATTCTGGCAGGAGAACGTTCAGAGCTACTGTTAAAAAAACCTAATTCTGCTAATTAGCCTTGTCTCATTTCTTCAATCAGCTGATACAATTAGCATGCATACCTATGTGATATCAATAACCTATGTATTTTAAACTGGTTCCATATAATTGCCTTCTGCATGATAAAACACATTCAGGCAGAGTACTATGAATTCTAATTCCTCAGCGAGAGCTTCTGGGAAGGCATTTGTTGTTACAGGAAGGCCCCAGTGCAGATTGCTTCTTGCCTGATAGGAAGCCCTTGATTGACCCTCAACCTGTTGAGCTTTGGGAGACCACGCAAGGGCCATTTCTTCACTCAAACTTGGCATGAGGTGGGCAAGCAGCTGATTTTCCTGGGACGCTGAGATAGGCCAGTCGCTTAGATTGATGTTATATCCTGCACCTGCTCCTGCAGTAGCCATCCAAATTTAGAAATAAACAAAAAAATGTAATGAAAATAACTATTTTAATTATGACAACAATGAAAAGTCTTTTCTTCCTCAAAATTATTATGAAGACGTAATAATTGCTCTCACATAAGGCCTCCTGAGTGGCACTGCATTAGTGAATGGCTCCAGTGCAGCTGAAACTAGTTTCTACTGAAGAGAAGCACAAAACTTCCACCTCCCCATACTCAAGAAAATATCCCCCAGCTACGATTCTTTCTATTGGCATATTATTTACAATACGAGTTTTGAGAGCATTATGTAAGTTGCCCAGTTATATATTGATTTATATATGACCCTGGATATCTCAGACGCACACCTCCCTCTTCTCATTCTTGTCGTGCCACCCCACC
The DNA here is from genome assembly GCF_964188355.1 of Buteo buteo. Lineage (NCBI taxonomy): Eukaryota > Metazoa > Chordata > Aves > Accipitriformes > Accipitridae > Buteo > Buteo buteo. The sequence continues at coordinate 32,278,714 of NC_134184.1, read as the reverse complement.
CCACTTTTTTTCACTTTCCCCCATCCATACTTTCTTCCACCCTTTCTGAGATTTCTTCTTTTTCCTTCCAAATGAAGTTGTATGGGCTTAACATTGGAGGCTCTAAGTGTCTTTTCAACAGACTGATGCTTCTCTGCTGTTCTCGGGAGCAAAGAGATTTACTTCTACAATAGTCTCACCTCCTGCCAATTACAAAATGAGGCTCAGTTCTCTAACTGTGCAGTGCAGGACACTAGACCGGAGCAGCTGAAACCCCTTCATTAGAAGCAGGATATTCCTGTCCAAGGTTACTTTCTAGTAAATGTACATTTACAGGTGCAATGAGAGATCTTTGATATAATGCCTAAGAAAAAAAACAAGGCTCAAAATCTAAAGCTACTCAGATACTTACCTCCTACTCCCTGACAAGAAATGCTTAAACAGGAGTCAGATGCCCAAGTATCCCAGATGACATTTGGGGATCCAGGCCTATGGTCCCATCCGAGCTACCCAAGCACCAAATAATTCAAGATGCTCTCAGATGGGTGAGAGTCTCACGTGGAAAACTTTGCCTAAGTTTCCAAACAAAGCATACTTCTGGGCAGTAAATCAGGTGTTGCTGGTCTCTTTCCTGAGATCTGTACCAGAGATAGCCAAGGTGTACTAGAAACAGTTGTGTGTTACATGTGGAAAGCAAGGGTCTATACAAAGATGTGCTGATTGTGTTAACTTAGAGCTTTTCTAGCGTCACACAGAGTTGAGCCACTCCTTGAGCTGTAATGAAAGGCAAGTTGCATTTACTAAAATAAGGTAATGATTTTGCGATGGGGAAATAGCTTCTGAACATCATTTTACACTGATATGCTTTTAATAACTAACAAGACTTCCTTTTCATATAATATTTTATAATTTTTATCTGTCTTGCTTACATCCTTAAGCCATCGTGGCTATGGCATGACTTATATTTTATAAGCACACTACAACTCTCCATAATCACTGTAAGTTAGTATACAGAATTGCTCTCATGAGTTAGATGGTTTCTGGACTCCCCAAAAGTGATCTTACCCAAGTAAGCCAAGGAGGCAACATACAAACAAGAACAGGACGTACAAGCTGATGATAAAAATAATTTTTAAAATACTTATTAAAGTGAAGAAATGCTAATCCTGAGGACACATTCTTCTCCTTCGGATGTTTTCCCCAACGCCCTTTTGTTTCTTTGTGGGGAAGAATGACTGCAATATAAGCTCAAAGAGACATAACTGGTACAGTACCAATACGCTAGATGCTACCATATCCAGACTTTGGGGACCTAGCCTCTGAGGTAGGATACAAAGTCCCAGATCAAGTGCTTCAATTGCTGTGAAATATGTGAGAAAATCTGGACTCTCAGAAGAGTGACAAATATGTAGTTGCACATTAAGTCACGTAGGGTTAGGTGATACAACAGGCCAGGCATGTGAAGCTTCAGAAATCTCATTTCTCTCTCGAGTTGGCATACCTTGAAGCAACAACTCAAAACCAGTTTGAATTCTAGGCTGGAACCTAGGGCCATCCTAAAGCCCTGAGCACGGCTAGTACGCATGAGCACTTCAGCAGGAGCAGTACTATTACCTTTGCACATTGCAAATCTCCCTGGCCACAAACACATACATTTCATTGCCCAAACTACTTTCATTTTTAGCTATGCAGATGTACGTTACAGATATTGAACAAAGTTTCTCCACACATTAGCCCTTTAGTACACTAATCATTTGGTTACTCTTCCCTGAATTCCCTCTAGAGCACTTATTAATTTATGACTGAGAAGTAATATTTATCTATTAAAATGAGGAAATATACATTCAGATATATGCAGAGAAGCATTTTTTTCTCTGTTTACTCTTAATTTACATCTTGATGAGTCAAATCCCCACTGTTACATTGCCAAGTCAAATAAAATTTCACTGGTGACTAAAGTTGTCCTGTGAGATTGTACGAAACACATCTTTAATTAATTTGGTCCGCTAAATGCACATGGCCAAGAAAGACCTGCATTTTGTATCGATATCTAAGCAATTAAAGTAATGAAGAAAACATCTTTTCAGAGCCACCGGCATTTCAGAGTGCAAATAATTCTCAAGTTCAATAGATGAGTGTTGACATCTTTGATATAGCTCTATATAATAAATGTAGATAATAAATAAGGCTCTAAATAATAAATATACTGCTAGAACCGTTGTCCCACACTCGCAGATACAGAAGGTACTCCAGCAGCTTTCAGCTTGCTCGGGAGCTCTAGAAGGCCACGGCTGAGATGCAAACAGAACTCTACGTTGAAAAGATAAGTTCAAAAAAAAAAAAGTGTATGGCAGTTTTTTATCTTTGCCGTTTGCCCTTTCCCTTCCAGCTAAGGGGCCCGATTCCGCCACCGCAAAGGCAGGGGCAGGAGGAGCTCTGTCAGCCGGAGCATTTCGGGGTGCCGCTCCGGGGCAGCCGCACGGACAGACCGGAGCCGGTGAGGGGGGGGGGGGCAGCAGCCGGGGGTGTCCGGGAGGGAAAATTAAAAAACCCAAACCCCCAAAACCCCCAAAAACCCCAACCAAAGGAGGGAGGAGACGGCCAGGGGTAGTGGGGCAGCAGCGGAGGGGCCAGAAGGGGCCGGTGGTCCCAGCCGCCTTTCCGAGCTCGGGGGCTCGCCACCGGCGTTCGCCTGGAGGAGACCCGGGCTGCGGGCACGGACCGCGGCAGCACGGCAGCCCCTCGTACCGGAGGGCGCGGGGAGGGGCGGCCGGGGCCGGGGGTGTCCCCGGCGAGCTCTCCGCTGCAACGGGGGAAGCCGAGCTCCCCCGCTCCCTGCCCTGCCTGCCCCCGACCCGGCTCGGCCGCTCGCTCCTCCTGGCGCTGCCCTCTCCCAGCACCGTCCCAGGGTGTCCCAGCACTATCCGAAGTCTCCTAGGACAGTCCCAGGACGGTCCCACCACTATCCTAACTGTCCCAGCACTGTCCCAGGCTGTCCCAGAACAATCCCAGCACCGTCCCAGGGTGTCCCAGCACTATCCGAAGTCTCCTAGGACAGTCCCAGGACAGTCCCACCACTATCCTAAGTGTCCCAGCACTGTCCCAGGCCGTCCCAGAACAATCCCAGCACCGTCCCAGGATGTCCCAGCACTATCCTAACTGTCCCAGGACAGTCCCACCACTATCCCAACTGTCCCAGTACAATCCCAGACTGTCCCAGCCTGTCCCAGGACAATCCCAGCACCATCCCAGGATGTGTCCCAGCACTATCCTAACTGTCCCAGGACAATCCCAGGCTATCCCAGCCTGTCCCAGGACAAGCCCAGCACCATCCCAGGATGTCCCAGCACTATCCTAACTGTCCCAGGACAATCCCAGACTGTCCCAGTGCTGTCCTAACTGTCCCAGCACTGTCCCAGACTGTGCCAGGGCAGTCCCAGCCTGCCCCAGCTTCGTCCCAGCACCATCCCACGATGTCCCAGCATTACCCTAACTGTCCCAGCACTGTCCCAGCACGGCCCCAGCACTATCCTAATTGTTCCGGGGCAGTCCCAGACTGTCCCAGCACTGCCGGAGCACAGTCCCAGACTGTCCCAGCGCTGTCCCAGACTTTCCCAGCAGAGCCGAGGACTGTCCCAGCACAGTACCAGCACTGTCCCAGCTCCTCCGCGGGTGCCCATCTTCCCCCCACGCGTTCCCCCCCCCTCGCCCCGTGTCCCAGCCAGGCGGGACTCGGCGAGCGCAGCCCTCGGTGACAGTCCCAGGGCCACGGGAAGGGTTAATCGTGGCCCGCGACAGCCCACGGCCACTGCCGCGGGGACACAGAGGGGGAAAGGAGCCGGGGGCTCTGCCGATGGGACCCACAGGTCGCTTTGCAGCCCGGCTGTACCGCTTGTTTGCAGAATTACGGTGCGCAGGGAAACGCCAGCAACGCTTCAGCCCCCCCCCCCGGGGAAGTCCGAGCACGGATAAATCCGCAGCTGGGGGGGGTCAAGCTTGCAGAAAATGGCCGAACACAAATTTCTTTTGCATTTTCCTCCCGGGGAAAAAATAATAATAATAATAATAATAATAATAATAATAAGCTGAACCCGGGAGATAAAGGACCGTCGGGTGGTGAGTACTGACCAGCAGCAGCAGCTGGAGCGGGATCCCCGCGCTGCCAGCTTTTTAACCGCAGCCTTTAGAGGAGAGAAGGAGAAAAGCGAGATCTCCGCAACTGCCTGCACGCCCACTGGTTTCACTGGCTCGAGTGTCTGCGAGAAAAAGATAAGAGGCTGGTGCAGAGAAACTATTAAAAAAAAAAAAGAGAAGAAAAGAAAAACCAAAAAAACTAAGAAGCACTAATGACTTGAAGGTAGTTGCAGCCCTGCAGAACGGCTCGTCCCGGTCCGGGGAGCGCAGGGCAGATGACGGGGGGTCCCCGGTCACTCTGCCCAGCACTGGGGGGCCGGGGGGGGCCGGGGGGCAGCGGGGAAAAAACGAACCCCGGCCGCTGGGAGAGCCCGCTACCGGGGGTAGGACGCACCGGGGGGGTGGGGGGGAGAGGTTAAAGGAGGGGTGGGCAAAAATAGGCGAGTCTGAAATTGCCCCGAAGGGGCACATTTTGGGTTGAGCGGAGCGGGGTGGCAATGACTGTCGTTAACTACCCGGTCCTGAAAGTTCCTCTGGCTTTTTTTTTTTGCAGGGAGTCAGAAGTGACTCGTCGGGGTGGTCTCACTCTCGGTTCTGTCCTTACGGATTTCCAACCCACCGGAAAGTTTCTCACCCGAGCTTATAATATTTTATGAAAATTTGAATATTTTACCGTAACCACTCGTTTTCCCGGAAGCCCAAACGAAGCCTGGGGAGCAGATCTGCTCCGCACCCCGCTTCGCCCGACCGAAGCGGAGGGGCGGCACGGTTTCAGTGCCGGGACCCCCCCAACCTCACCGGGAAGTGCCCTGGGAGCAGAATCGGGCCCCTCGGGAGCTCGATATCTCCCCCGGACGAATAAATAGCCGAGCGACCTCAAGTCCAAAAGGCGGTTACATTTGGAAAAAAACAACAACAACAAAACACCAAAAGCCCCGGTTGCTGCTGCTTTTTTACAGCGATATCCCAGCTTTTCCTAGCTCTGAACTTTTTTGCTTAAATGCACCGTTTGACCTTCTGCTAAAAGGAGGCGATTCTTCGCTTCTTTCTATATGTCAAATAATTCCGTATGTGCCGGGAGAAATAAAAGTACCAGCAGACACCCAGGGTGCCGAGTATTTGCATTTGGTATTTTTAACGACGAGATTTAAAATCGCTGAATTTAATTATGCCAAAGAGGAAGACAACACGGTCGACTGCAGAGCTCCAAGTACCTGAATTTACGCCCAAATCTACGCGAAGTCTGACAAGAGACGAAACCGCTCGCCCGGTGCCACTGGGGCGGGAGAGGGACGGGGGACGGGGGGGGACACAAAAAAATAGGGTCTGGGGGACATCTCCGAGGGAAAAGGTGTCCGAAAACGGGACGCTGAGAAACCTGACGTCGAGGGGATGAGCTGGATGTTGAGCCTGGGACGAAAGCGAGCCGTCACACAGAGATTTAGTTATTATCAGTCAAATCTTTGGACCGGGGAACGAAAAGGGGAGAGAAACTTCATATGTGCGGCTGGAGAGAAGCGGCTCGGGGGCCCACGGCGGCGGGGGGGCATTTCTGAAATTACACCCCCTGCTCCTGGCCACAGCTTTGAAATAATGAAAGGTTAAAAAAAAAAGAAAGAAAGAAAAAAAAAAAAAAAACAAACCCAGGAAAAGCCGAGTCGTCGCTGGGACCCCGCTATCCCAACCCAGGTTACTGGCTTCTGTGCTAAGGGTTGTCATTATTCGCTGTACAGACCCCCCCGGCAGTCAATCGTGACGAGCACGTTTTAAAGCCTCCACTAATTTACCCAGAACAAAGACACTTTCCAGCTACGCTAGGAAAGAAAAAACCAAAAAAACCCCAAAACCAAAACCAAAACTCGACTCAATTAAAAATAACGATTTTTCTTCTTGGACAGCTACCAGCGTTTTGCCCTTACCGTCCCGGGACTTTCGTTTAACCTCGATAACATCCCGAAAGGCTACAATCATTTTGCGTACATCGCATCGTACCTTTTCGGTCCCGCAATACAGAGCAGTCCCGAGCAGAGAACTTAGTTTGTTCGGGAAAAGAAACGTGACGAGGCGGACGGGGCTTAATTAAACCTTGCAGAGATCCAGTTGGTAATGAGCAAAAAATCATCCAGTCTTTAACAACCTGGTCGCACAGGCTGGATATAGACAACGGTGTCTGAAAAAATAATTACGAAATTACGCAGCTCTAGGCACACCCAAAAAAGTTTCCAGCCCGAAAAAAAAAATAAAAAAAATAAATAAAAGCCCCAAAATCTCGGTGGAAGTGACTGGTGTTAACTGCGGCTGCTGATCCTTCAGCTCCGCTCTCAGGCGCAGGTCACGTCCGTTCCCTCCACAGGTTTCCCCCAAATCGGGCTTTTCGAGCCCATTTCTGTGGGCTTGCCCACGCGGAGAGCCATTTTTGGGAACGGAGGGGGCTCCGCCACCCGTCCTCGGCACCCACCCCCCCGGGGGGGCTGTCCGAGCCCTGGGGGGTGAGCGAGGGGCAGGGGGAGGCCGGCAGGTCCCGGGGCTGCCCCGCAGGGTGCGGGGGGGTGCGGGGCAGGGGGAGCCGGGGGGGGTCCCAGCAAAGCGGCGAGGAAGAGGGTGGGATGAAGAAGAGCCGCTCCCGCTTCGCTGGAAGCGGAGAGGGACCGTGTCAGCCCCTTCTCACCCCCTCCCCTTCCTCACACCCCTCTCCTCCCCAGCTAGATCTGACTTTGCTTTTTTTCCTTTTTTTCTTTTTTTTCCCCCCTCCCTGAGCACAAACGCCTTCTCCCCCGCCTTTGACATTTGGGGCTTGTGAGCGGGGAGAGCTCTGCCAGTGACGGTTACCACCGCTCTCTTTCCGTGACACCACGGGGGAATTTTAGGGGTTATTTCAAAAAAAAAAAAAAAAAAAAAAAAGAATAAACAGGGGAAAAAAAAAAAGCCAGGCAGGCGAAGGCGTTGGCTTTACTTGGCGCAGAGCCGGCGGTGGCTGCGCGACCCTGGCTCGTCCCCAGGGTGAGGCAGCGGGAACATCCCCCCCGTGTCCAGCTGCAAACCCACCTGGAAGGGAAACGGGGCTTGGAGAGGTGCCACCTCCCTACCGAGAAACAAGCCTTCCCCGAGCCCCCCAAACCAGAACTCCCCCCCCCGTGCTTAGGGGCACGGGGAGCTGCTTTCGATCGCTATCTCCGAATTTCGCTGGTTTCTTCAGAAATACCCCTGCTGCAGGAAACGCAGCTGCTGCAGTTCTGCGGGTGGTGAGGAGCATCAAATCAACTCCCCACCACCGCCGTGGACAGTTTCTTTATTATTTTTTTTTAAGAAATAAAGGACAGGAAATGGGATTTGATTTCTCCGTCCCATTTCGAAATGGGGCGAGTTGCCGTACTTGGCCAATAAAATCCTCAAAGTTTGCAAAACAAAAGGTACCAGGAATACCGACACCACCACCAAAAGCAGCGCTCGGAGCGGAGCGCAAACCTGGCCGGGAAACCCAGGCATTTGGAGCTGAATTTTGGCGTTTCAGTTTGCTGATGTCAACGGCGTGTCGCTAAATAAGAAGTGAGAATTGAGGGGGAGCGGCGGGAGGGGGGGGGGCGACCCCAAGGGAGAGGCAGCAAGCGCTTCTTTCCAAAAGGCGGAGGGGTTCTGAGGTCATTTCATCTCTGCTCTTTTCGTCATTTTGATTAGAAAAGCAAGCTGACTGCCCGATTTGCCGGAGTGATGCGGTAACTTCGCGCAGAGATTACTTTAATCAAGATGTTAGAACATTTTTGGTTCTTCCCCTGATGCCGCCCGTGCGTTTAATAAAAAAAGGTCGGTGCGACTGTCCCAGCTCGCTGCGGACTGGATTAAACCACGAGTCTTGAGAGTGTGGACATTCGGAGCTTAATCGTTGCTAATTTTATATTACACTAGAGGAGGAATGTGGAAAGCTGTTGGGTAAGCTTTTGATAGGAACTTCAGAATTTCCTTCTCTATCTAAAGAGCGAAGCGGCGTGCAACACGTAGTGATTTTTCCCTGCAAGGCATCCACCGCCCGGTGCAGGAAACAATCCGTACCCCTCCGGAAAATAAAGTACAGCTCTTAAAAACTTGGGAGAAAAAAGAAAAAACAACCCCAAAACAACCTTGTCCTCCGCTTAAATTCTCTTTCCCCCTCACAAACCAGCCGGTAAACCACCACCGAAGCAGGCACGCTGCTCTGTCCGCAAACCTGCAAAAAAAATTTAAAAAAAACCCCAAACCCACCCACCCCCAAAAAAACCCCAAACCAACCCAAAACGCGGAGGCATTCCTGACGGCAGAAGTGAAACCGTCTCGATCCAAGCGAGTTTATTTGTAAACCCGGGAAGAAGAAGGGAGCCGGGGGGGGTCGGCTCCCCCGGGGGGGTGGGGGGTGGCGGCGGGAGCGCGGACGGACCCGCCGGGTTTGGGGCTGCAGCTGCTGACTCAGAAAAGCAATGTAGGTCATCCCGAGTTTCCTTAAGTTACCTAAGTTCGAACAATTCAGCTTTTCTTTAGAGACTTCCCCAGCGCTGTTGCAACATTTCCGAACGCCCTGGCTTTTGCCGAGGTTCAGCCCCCGGCTCCGGGTTGCTGGAAGGGGGGGTGGGGGGGGGGCAGGCGTGCCCGCTCGTTGGTACTTACACGTTCCACCTCTTCCCTCGCCCATTTCCATCGCAACGCTACTTTTTTTTTTTTTATCTTTTGTCTCAGAGGCGTGTTAAAAAAAAAAAAAAAAAAAATTGTGCCAGCGCGTCACACTCCCATTTTCCCCTCAATTTTCAGAGCAGCAGCAAGGGAATTGCCTACCTACCCTCCGTTCAGTTCGGGTCCCTCCAGGAAGGCTTATTCACGGTTCCCAGTTTGGATCTATTCTTCAGTACCACTACTTACTACTTCCCACCGCCCCTCAATTTTTACACCGTCACTGCAAGGGTTATGAAAAGAATTCACTTTTACCACGGGGTTTGTACGCAAAAGACGAACCGTCTTTTGAGCGACACCGAACACGTCCGTCTTCGAACTAGGTAATTTTCGTTATTTATTTTTTCTTTCTTTATTATTATTATAGTATTTTTTTTAACCATAGCAGAGCAGTCCCGGCGGAGAACTCCTCACCGGAGGATGAGCAAGCGTCGAGTTCTGTCCCAAGAGCAGCGAGGTGGGACGGGGAGCAGAGTTTGTCGCGGAGAGGAAACCCCCGGCTCGGGGGCCGCTTCCCGCCGGGAACCAGGCTAAGGAATTGGGGGTATCGCTCCCGGCAGTACCTGAGCCCCGCGGCCGAGCGGCAGGGAGGGAGGAGATCTCCGAAGGGCTCGCAGTCCCCCCTCAGCCCCCCCCAAGAAAAAAATCATCGTGGGGAAGGCGGCCGTTGTCACGAAGCGTTACTACGAGGGAAATTATCCGGGCAGAGATTTCACGAAAGCAAGGAGCGGGGGGAAAGAAAAAAAAAAAAAGAGAAAAGGGGAAAAAAAAAAAAAGACCCGAACCTCGCCCGGTCCGACGGCGGTACTTCTGCGGGGCGCGGGCATCGCCCCCGTGTCCGTCACGGGTGTTTTGGCCACGGTCACGCACGCTTCCAGCCCTCCTCCTCCCCTCCAGCTCCTCTCACCCCGCAGTGCCGCCCCGCCGGCCCCGGGGCTGGCAAACCGGGATTTCCCCGTCTAAACAGAGGAGGTTTTTTTTTTCTCCGGGGAGGGGGAGTCCCCTGAAATCTCCCCCCCCCGCACCCCACACCCCGGCAGCTCCGCCGAGGCCGGAGCCGGGAGCGGCCCCGGCAGGCTCGGACAAGCCCGCTCCCGGCCTCCGCCCGCCCGGGGCACGGCGGCCCGGCCTTCCCGGGACGGGAGGGGCGAACCTTCGCTCTCCAAGAAACAAAAAAAAACTAAAAAAAAAAAAAAGTAAACCAACAAACAAACAAAAACACCGAGTTGAAAGAAAAGGAAAAAAAAAAGAAAAAAAAACCAAGACGACGCTTTTCGGGGTGGGGTTTTGGGGTGGGGTGGTTTTTTTTGAGGCTTGCTACCCTGCGCCGTCCCCACCGGAGGGGTGACCGTGGGCGCTCAGGACTCGAGGGGGAGGGCTGGGGGGGTCTGGGGGGGGGGGGTGAGCAAAGCTCAGCACCCGCCTGGGAACGGCATTCCCCCACCTCGGCGGCAGTGGAAGGCCTTCCTCCCGTGTTTGCAGTTTTCTTTGTTTACATTCACTTTAGAAACATTGGCCAGCGGCCAGAAAAGTGCTACCCCCCCCCCCCCAAAAAAAAAATAAAATTCTTTGCTCGGCTGCCGATGAGACTAAGTTTCACGCTTCGCCCCCCCCGCCCTTCCCCTTTCCCTAAATTAACCCTTCTGTCACCTCGCAAAGAAAAAAAACAATAATATAAAGGGGGCTGGACGGTGCGTGCACCTGCCCTCCCAGCACCCAAACGAGGGGTCCCGCAACAGGGTCCCCGGGGGGGGGGGGCGAGGAGCGCCCAACCGAGAGGCGGGGACCCCCCCCACCGGGGGGGGTCCCCGCCTCTCGGTTGGGCGCTCCTCGCCCGGTTTGTGTGTCCCCCCCCCCGCCCCGCCCCTCCACCCCGATATCTTCCACCGCCCCCCCCCCCCCGACGAGGAGTAAGTGCCACCGCTCCGCCTTCTCCTTTTCGCAATGTTGACGCAATCTATAAATAGTGGAACAAAAGGACCAACTTCCTCGCAGCTTTGCTGAAACTGCACAAAAAAAGGCAACCCGGAGGGGGGGGGGGCGGGCGGAGGAGAGCACGGTTAATTTTTTTTTTTTTATTTTATTTTTCTCCGGTGAAGAGGCGAAGCCTCCCTCCTTCCCCCCCCCCCCTCCGCCCTACGCTACTGGAAGATTATTTATATTATTTTTTTTTTCCTCGCTGTCTCCTATACTGGCAACGTCCTGCGAGTGGTTATTTCGCTTTTGCACCGAGAGAAGGGCTCCCCCCCCCCCTCTTCTGACAGTAAGTGTCATTTACCTACTGCCTTTTCTACGGGGGGGGGGGGGGGCTGCCTGCTTGCCTACCTGCCTGCTGCCCCGGAGAGCGGGCAGGCACTCGGGGGGGGGGGGGGTTGGTTTGGAGGTGCTTAGTGCTGGGGGGGGGGGTCAGCGGATTTGGAGGGGGGGGGGACGCGACACGGTGGCCGCTGCCCGCCGAACAAAAGCTGCTATGAAACGGGGTTTTGTTAGGGGGAAGTGTGTGGGGGGGGTGTCACACACACACCCCCCCCCAAGCAAGTTAGACTTGTTTACCGCTCGGCCCAGCGCAACGCGGGGCTCCCCCCCCCCAAAAAAAAAAAACCCAAAACAAACCCCAAAATGCTTCCCTCCTCCGCACCCCGCTGCGGGGGGGGGGGGGTGATGATCGGAGCGGGATTTAAAGGGGGGGGGGGAGATGTTGATACGATCACGCGTAAAACAAACACCACCCCCCCCCCCCCCCCAAAGCCTTCCCAGTCGGATCGGTGCGAGCGCAGGCAGTAAGTGGCCGGAGGGAGAATGACGTCATCCCCTGCCCCAGTGATGCTACCTTTCGTGCCGCTACCATGCGCGTAAAGAAGCAAGAGGGGGCGCGCCTTTTCCCACCCCCCCCCACCCTCCCACCACCCCCCCCCGGCCCCGTCCGGGGCCGGGGGGGGGGGTGGGAGGGTGGGGGGGGGTGGGAAAAGGCGCCCCCGCCCGCCCGCGTGTTTACAGGCGTATTGTGACGTCGCTTGAGTGACAGCCCGATGCGCCCCGCCCGCTTCGTTGGGGGGGGGGGGGCAAGGTGGGAGGCGAGGGGCCGGTCTCCTTCGATGGGGGGGGGGGGGGCTCGAACCCCGAATTGTCCGAAGTGGACAATAAAAATCTGATTTTTAAAATTTTTTTTTAATTTTTTTTTTTTTTCAAATGGGAAATCGAAGCAGCGAGGACAAAAATCTAAATTTCACCCATGGTACGCTTCCCCCGGTGTTACAAGTGTGATGTTACAGGGTTAGGAACTTGTTGCAGCGTGCTGCTGGGGGGGGAAAAAGTGGGTGGTTTTTACTTGGGTCTGTGAAAATACTGAAGTAGTACTTACCCACGGCACAGTCAGTACATCCGTATCACTAAAAACAACAAAAAGCGTTTTACAAACTGATGCTTGTCGAGAACGGTGTGCCAGAACGCAGCCGCGTAAATAATTACTAAAACATCAGCACTTACTCCCTGCAACCGCGAGCCCCCGTTTAGCAGTACGCGCAGGTTTGAATGCGTTAATGGTTTGGGTTTCTTCAAAGCGTATTACTTTTTGAAGTCTGGGTGTTTCTGTATTTGTGCAGAAAATAGAGGGAGAAGCTTTGAGCTCCTACTGTTACAAAAGTTAAAAGGAAACGGAGTTGAGCTGCGAAGTCGGCAGTCTGGAATGAGTCAATAGTATCTCCTTTGTCCTGCTAGCTTTCTCTGCTGCGGTGTATCTTTGCTCTATTTCCTCTGCATGAGCAAATGAGCTTTTCTACCCTCAGTATATAGGATAGTTGGGCTTTACAGGTCTCCTGGCTTCTATGTATTCCAACCTACCAGTAAAATTCAAGCGCATCTGCCTTTCCAGGCTGTATACAACAGTCGTGATACTGTCAATGACAGCACGCTCGCTTCTTTAACCACGTAGATACTTACACGTTTTCCATTATCTATAATTAATGGGGCAAATTATTCTTGCTTTGTTGCAGTAAGCCTTCGTAAGGGAACAAATGTTCCTTTTTAAAGTATGCCATCGCCTCTTGTTTTTACCAAAAAAACCCCCCAAACCAAAAAAGAAGATTGGGACGGAGACACGAAGGAGATGTAAATACCCCCCCCGCCAGCCCCCGCCATGTCCTCAGGGATTCCCTGGGAGTCTCCGAGGGCAAGGAGGTAACATAGCTGGCTTTTACAACAGGATCACAGGTCCTGACACGGGGTCACAGGGAATCTATGCTTGGCTAGCCCTGTGCTCCAGTTTTGTTTAGCTGGTAGCTCGTCCCTTGAGGGATCAATGTCAACTTGAGCATGCTAACTTCTGCGAGCAACGGCTTGGCCAGTGACCGAGAGCCGTAACCGGCTCGAGGGCTCCCCAAGTTCCGCGGCTCTTGGGGCTCGAGCGCTGCTGCCAGGCTGCTTCTGCGGCTCTGGAGCTTGTCACAGAGAGACATCAAAGCGGCAACGGTATAAAGCAAACCCCAACACAGTCCGTCTTCTGAAAACAAAAGTTGGGCAGAGGCATGAGGTGGAAAATAGATGTGTTACTGGAAAAGCAGCTTGGGTAGGGAGGTGGTTTGTAGATTGAGGCACAGGAACTGCAGCCAGCTCCCGTCACCGTGAGCTAAGTTTCTGTGTACCTCGGACCCGCTTTGCTCTCAATTTCTGGCCTTGGGATTGGTATTAGTCATTCTGCAGACCTGCCACACTCCCAGAGATGATAAACAAATGTCAGTTCAATATCCCACATGCAAAGATGCTAGTGTTCAGCAAATAAAATAGGAGCATACTTTCTCTGTATTACCTCTATGTCTTGAATTAATCCATTAAGGAAGGGAGGTACATACATATATATATATATATATATATATGCGCAGAGGCATACACATCTCCTCACATTAATAGCCCCTTTGGGTTTAACTATCAAAAAGCACTGGAGACTAGAGTTGGGTTACTAGAGTACAAAGAAAAGTGAAACTGTATTAACTCACTGGGAGGCTGAAACCTGCATTCTAATACATACAGAATGCAGTTTTTACTTAATTTTATGTTACAGTACAAAGACTTTTTAGGTCTGCAAGATCAAGATAATATTTTTCTCGGTTTTATAAAAATAAGGCTTGTTTATTATTAATTTATCTAAGCCTGCTTTTCCTTTGATTACCCGAATTACATACATGAGTAATTTAGCATACGATTATCTGAATGACCACTCCTTTCCCTTTTCACACTTGAAAAAGATTATCAGTCAACTTCTGCTGTAGTATTGTATCTGTGACCATTCTGACTGTACCATTTGGTGTCTGATACTTTCTCATTTTTTTGTACCGTAATTCTGTACTTCACCCCCCAGCTTGTTTAAAAAAATGCAGCCTCGTAATTCCTAATGATAACAAGCCGTTTTCTCCAGTGACCATAAAGGCCTGTGCTATGAATTTCTACAGCTTTCATTTAAAACTCTAAACTCATTTCTATCTTTTCAGTTGCAAAGTTTCTCACTAACTTGGGTTTGGAAATTCAACCAATACAGACGGCATAGTCTTCCTGGTTCTGCAAGCAAGCAGTTCCAGTGTTTCAGCTTTTGCACAGTAGCACTTTAACAAGCAGCAGCCATGCATAACTAACAAGACTGCAAGTCCAGTTACTGCTTTTTCGAAGCCTGTACCCAGCTCTTAAGTTATCCAAAATGTCCATTTTATATTGTTGCAGCCGTATGACAAAACTATTAACAGCAGGAAAGTGCAGTAGTTATTCACAATAGATAAGACACAGGGGGAGAAAAAAAGTTTTTAAAAATGGAGCCCGAGGCACAGGAAGAAAGCAGCACAGCTCCAGCTATCCTTTTATAGTAACTGGTGTTTTATGGAAAGTGGGAAAGAAAAGAAAACTCTCTCTTCCTTCCAGCAGCTAGCCAGTGATGGCATGACCCCTCTAACTGAAGAGAGATAGCGTTCTTGGAGAAACCTTTACGTAGGTTTCATTTCTAGTGTCTGGAAATGAGAAGTATTGTTTTCCAAGTTTGGCATTAATGCTTCATAAAAAGTAATATATCTTCCAGAATATTTTAAAGTACTGTAGTAGTTGTCATGAATATTTTCTGCGTGTACACTTAACAGTCTGAATACTACATATGTATAGATGATATTAGCTCATCAGGGCATTACTTTAAAATGTGTACCGAAGGTGTACACAAGATACACCTCGCACCGACTAAAAGTGCTCTCAGCGTGGATTACAGCTACAAATAGATCTTTTGTAAAAGAAGAATGGAAATCAGGAAATCAGTAGTTGTTCATCAGATGAGAAATATGCTCTTTAGACTGCACAAAGAAGTAAAAAATAAATACACCGGAAACTAGGCAACACTAGCTGGCAAAACAGAATATCGAAACCACTGTAACTTTTCAGGACTCTCAGTATCCTTGCTTCTGCCTGAACGTGGTATGTGCATGAACATCCTTTCTTATAAAATAATAAATTTCACAAAGATTCCACTGTATGACAGTGTACTGATTGGCTGTCACAACTACTGACTAAATATTAATTTTGGTAGTCTTTCCAAGTTAAATCTGTGAACTACTATATCTGGATAACTTTTAAATCCCTACCCACATGTGAAACTCCAACAAACCCATTTCCTGACTTGCACATTGTCTATCCTTGCCTGTAAAGATTTCTTTAGTAATCTACTTCATTTTGTCAGTTTTATTAGTTGGTTAGAGAAATATTAGATAGTCTCCTTCGATCCAGAGTTTATTTCATTTTAGTTTTACAACACTAAACAATGCAAAGAACACTGTAGACTAACTAGAAGGAGCTCCACATTAGTGCAATCACTTCAGTTTCGTAACTCCTTTGGATTTTTATCCCTTACAAGCAATGATTTACATACCACTGAGGGAAAATTAAAATGAGGGAGAAGCTCATTATAACCCTGTAAGGGTACTTAGTTTCTCCTCACACAGACTAGATTAAACCTGGCCTATGTCAGAAGAACCGCGAAGGCTGAGAGCAAAGGGTCCTTTCCCATAATGGTCATGCACAATTAATGCTCTCTTCACTCAGCAGGGAAAACCAGACCCAAAATGGGAAGGAGGATCTGGGCTACTATCCTTTCACCTTTGCTCCCCACCCCTGCCCTGCGAGCTGTAAGGAAAGGATGAGGCTGCACTATTTTAAGAGCTGGTGCAGGACACACGCTTCCTCAGTGTATTGGGGAGCACGGGGAGAAAATCTCTCTCTGAGCTCCCTGCGGGAGCACACACTGCTTCTCAACATCCTTCACTCAGGACTGTGACTTATCGCCAGAGCTGAGCCTTCAATTAAGTGATGAAAACTTCCCCTGTAAATGTACGGTGTTTTCAGGGGCATATACAAATAAGAGTATTATTGAACTAACTTACCTTTGACACAGGGTTTTGAAAGCTTCATGCTTGCCGCAAGTCGTAAAAAACAAACTATCGCGATAGCTCAGCACTACAGGTAAAGTAGACCTGTAAATAAATGACACAAGAGATCAGGTGACTTGCCATCATTTCCTGAACATGCTTAAATAAACTGGATTAACACCTTAAAGAATATAATTGCTCTCTCTTTCATCCCACCATCTGAGCGCAGACTGCTAGTTACTGTTCCTACAGACATTTCAAGTTTAATCATACAGCCGATGTTAAATCCGTATCGAGGTGGAAGATGGATGGTGTTTTGGCCAAGGTTTGGAGTGGGAGTTCAAACAAGGGCCGTAATCCTGTCCCCAACTCAGAATTTCGCCAATGGCTTTTCGATTCTAAGAGGGGGACAATTAAAACTGTCCTCCCTCTCCCTGAATCTAAGAGACAAAATAATGCTTACAGGATGTCCCAAGGCTACATATAGTAAGGTTATAAAAAGTCTAAACCAACCCAAGGTCTGAAGTACGTGTTCAGCAACATTTTGCTCACCCGTGTATTTGTCTTCTCAAAATACAGAAGTCATAGTTCCAGAGGCAAGGTGCCTCCAGAATTCAGCAGTGCCTCCTGAATGTCAAAAACCTAATCCAGCTAGGAAGATCTCCCTTAAAGGAGTTCTTATGTTGTATCCTACCTCCACATAAAAGAACCAAAAATGACAGTGATCAAAATCCTCACCAGTCTCCCACACTCTTCAAATGAGATACGAAGACCTGACTGGGAAAGGGCCCTGAAAGCCTCGTATCTCACCCCAGGGAAGGATCCTTCTGTAGGAATTGTGGAAGGAAGCCACAAGCCTCCTCCTGTTGGAAAAGGGGAAGTTTTGGGTGCGGTGGGAGAATTTGCACAAAGCTCTGCACAGATGCTGGGCTGTGAGTCAGGAGCACGCTGGTGCTGGAAGAGCTCTAGCATTATGGTATCATCAGTCAAGCGACCCAGTGGTGAGAAGCTATAAATGGGGTTTAATCTTGCCTCAGCCGCTTCTACCTCAGTGCTGTGAGTTTTAAAAGGAACAAAGTCTCATTCCAGGTTGAGATCTATAGATAAAAAGCTGTGTATTACATCTAGGTATTACTGTCGTTGTTGTTAGTAATACACAATTTCAGCATACAGACTGGCAGACATTTCATTTGAAAGCAAGAATTAAAATAATGACAGGTTGTGTCATATGACAACAAATTCACAAGTAGTAGCAAAACTGCCCTTTTCACATGCGTTAAGATTCATCATTCTAGAGGGAGAGCCTGCTGGAAGTACGCAAGAGGCACACGAAAATGGAGGGAAAGATAAGAAGTTTAATGGAAGATGCTGAGCTGGATGACTGAAGTCTTCACCAAGTAAGAAAGCAGCATCCTATTTAATTTCTGATGCTGTGTAAATGAATGAATCAAAGCCCACACATTCTCTTGCAAATCATGTCAGAAGGACTCTACCTCTCTATGGCCCTGAGGTCATGAGTGACCATGTACTGACCCCTGACAGACTCCTGCCCCCTTTGCTTTAATACAGCAAGCATACACCTCTTGAAACACTTGAGCCCATACAAGTGCTATACATCGCATGCTGCCTCCCATTCCCTTTTTTTATTTTAGCAATCTATATCCCCCCCCGCCAAAATTTCCTATCATCTTTTACATCTTTCTACAGCCTTTCTTGCACTGAGAAGTTTCTCAGTGCTTAAGCAGACACGTGTTAAGGTATAAGGAAAACCATAAAAAGATAAGATTATTTCAGGGAGAGACTCAGCAGCTTTTCAGAAAAAGGAGTACTTTTTTCAAAGAAAATAAAATCTTTTTCAACTGAAAGAGGCTTATGCTTATATTATCACTAAAACTTTTGCTGAATGGGGAAGAAACAGTAACTGTAGACAGTAGGTCAAAAGGAAGTTCTGTTACAGTACAGACCAAAAAATTTAAGTTCTTACAGAGTATAAAACATGTAATCAATGCTGAACTTCTGCACGCGCCTTAAACACCGAGCTGTGAGGGGGGACTGCTCTTTAATGTGTCCAACAACCTTAATGCTGAAACCTGTACAAGGAGATAATTAATACGATAGCCTTCAGCAAGCACAAAACCGAGATATTCTTTCATTGAAACTTCTCCAGCCCTAACAAAGACACCATTCAAAAAAAAAAAAAAAAAGGCATTTCAAAGACCACTGTAGATGCTGGACATAGACCGATTCTCGAGTTAAAGACAGACATCCGCTAGCCAAAAGGAGTAACTCGAACAAAGGAGAGACTCTCAAGTTCCAGACTTTCAAGTTGGAGACCTCTGGTTTGAACTTATCTATGTTTTCACACATCAGTAGGTTCCGTGGAGTTAGAAATATCCAGTATGTGTAATGAAAACAATCTCTATCAGTGGATACAGCATGAACACGATAACATATGTTTTCCAAGCCTAGAGCAATTGTCAAGCAATTACTATCTGTCAAGGCAACACACTTGATAGTCAGGGTCCTCTAACCCCAGGTCATCTCCTTCTACCTTATTCTGAGGCAGGTCCCGGTAACTCAGCTGCCCAGCTTGCTTTAATTTGCTCTGACCCCAGGTTGCGGAGGCAGGTTTCCCTCGCTGCGCGCAGGGAGCGACCAGGGGAGGCAGAGGCAGCGGCGAGGGCTGCGGCTTCTGCACCACCATGGCTCGTACCAGCAGCGGCTGCCGGGGTTTTGTTCCAAGGCGAAGGAGGGCCGGCGCAGGTCAGAGGGGACTCCTGGACAACTGATTATTAGCCAGGGCTTTCTAAAGCACTTGCAAGGCCCATATTGTGTTTGTTTAGGACCCAGAACTACAAGCGTGTGTTACCGGCTGGCTGGGTGGCTTGGTTTGCGTCTCTGAGTCCAATTATCAATTCTAGCTACCTTTGAAAACAGAAAAGAGAAAGACCTTGTCTTACGCGGTCTATTTTGATCTGGTTTTACATTTGCTTTTTTTTTTTTTTTTTTCATTTTAAAGGCCCTTATTCAACAAAATATACTCTCTTTACAAAATAATGGTTCTTTTTGCTATCCAGATTGTTATTTCATGCCTGTACAATCTTTATTTAATCATCTATATAACTAACCTCTGATTCTTCAAGTTTTACATTTTACGATAGAAAATTTAATGGCTTTTCTTTACCACATGATTCAGCCTTCCAATTACAGTTCGTAAACTGTGTGTAGATGGAAAATGGAATTCAATTAAAATGTAGCAAAAGAGCACTTCATTTTTCATCAGTTAAATTAAATAACCGTAGATGTACATAACATGTAAGAAAAAAAAATTATCAGAACATACTGCACTGAAAGCTGATTTATTCAACAAGGACTAATCACTGCTAGTTGGTGAACTGAAGTGATTGTTTCTGGTCAGCACCACCATCAAGACTTTAGTACAAGTACATCTCATCCTCGTAACAGTTTTTATTCATGGACCCGATGAGAAAAAATGGAATTGCCTGCTTTTTCATCTCCCAGTGGATTTTTTCAATTTTGAACATACTAGTCATTATTATAAAGTAGATGAGTACATTAAAAGAGAAAAAAAAAAGCTATTGGAAGCAGGTTCAGCATTCTGTAGGTTATAGGTCCAACTGCTCTGCCAGTGACTTCCACCCCTTCAGTGGTTTGACTTTCTCTAAAACTCTGGCATCAAAAAATGTGTTGCATAGTATTTTTATTGTGTTATTTTAAAATACTATAGTAAATTTAACCTTAATACCAGCTGCCCTACTTCCATACTTAATTTTAAGTGGTCTTGTTAAAAAAGAAACATTTAATTTAAATAAAGCATCCATATAGAACTCATTAAACATATTAATCACTCCAGGAGGCCACAGGAGTAATAGAAAATGTGGATTCCTTCCTTTCTGATTTATCAGCCATTTATGCTATAGTATGTTCAAAACAGAACGGGTTCCTACTGTGCCTGCTGGTGTACATACAAAGTTAAAGAGACAGAGCCCTGGCACAGAGGTTTGCCTTCATTTGCTCAACACCTGAGGTGTTAAAAGTAAAAAGCCAAACAGGAGAGGCTTTTTTTTTTTTTTAAGCACTGGCTCTTCAGGTGCAGATTTACCAGCAGCAGGAGGCAGAGGGTGAAAGGGTGCTATGAAAGGCTCTAGATCCTCCCGTGTACCTCCATCCCTTCCTATTCCCCTCCTCCTCAAGCTCTAGCTGCGTTCATCTATGCCTATGTACTGAAAATTGGAAAGACTCTAAGCTAACCAGGGAACTGAACGTAAGCATTGACCACCTTAATCTCTGCTAAATATAGAGACTTCCCATTGAATTTCCTTGTCCTTGCTAAGTGACTTAGGAGGATAAACCTACTGTCAGGATAACTCCCCAGGTTGAAAGAAGGAGAAGGAAAGTTATTTCTGAGAATGTCCAAAGGTTGTGATCCTGGCTTGCTGAATTTTGGAACATGACTTATAGATTTGGCATTACAGATTTGTGGATTTGACTTATTCACTTAACAAGGATCGGAATGAAATTCCTCCTCCCAAATTACTGTGATGTAAACAACACTATCCCATGGATTTTCTATTAATTTTCTTGTGCTTTTCTTTGGTGGGCTCAAAGATTTCCTCTCTGTAGTAGAGAGAATCTGAATGCCAGCATAAGGAACAAGAAAAGTCACTGCTCAAAATTACAGTGGTAACAACAAGTTTCTAAAAAGATAAAGATTAATGAATTTTGGTTTACGTAAGGGCATGATGAAGTGAGGGAAAAGAGGTTAGGTGGAGGCATTTCATTAACATATGTCATAAAATCTTTGACATACCACAGACTATGTAGTTAGCAAAGCTGACAGTGCAGTAAAAAGAATGAGAATGACTGACTAAGGTTGGCTCTAGTTGGTTGAATTTAAAGAGGGGAAGGTCCTGAAATTATTTTTGTTTCATTTTTGCCAAGACTGCGAGTAGGCCAAGATTCATAAATAAACCTTATTTTAAGAATACAAGAGAGGTTAGACTGGTTCAGGCCAGTCATGCACTTGGCCCATTTACCTATCTCCAACAGCAGGCATGAGCCAATTCTTACCCAGGTACTCTCTCGGAGAACAGCAGGACCAGGACAAGCACATCTGATAATGCCCATGGGTTCCAGCATCCAACTTTGTTTTAGCTCGGGGGGGTTTCCTGAGCCTGATGTGGTTTGTCTAGTCAGTGACCTTTACTACATCTCTCTTCCAAGGTCTTGTGCAGTCTCTCCTGAGATCCATGTGAACTTCTTTCATCCATACTGTCTTTAGGCAAAGAATGGCATGAGTATATTACCCATGAACATATAAAACAATATAATTTATGGTATTATTTGCTTTGAGCCTGCCTACTGCCAGCTTCATCTGATGCACCCTCCTTTTTTACTGATGGAGAAGGTGAAAAGTCGATCCCTCTCCATCCTTTTCATGGGTGATTTTAAAACATTTATTGCTGTTTTGAAGTGTTAGAGGGGTGCTGTAATTAAAGTCTCTGAAGAAGAGTCCATTGCCCCTGTGCTGGAAATCTATTTCTTCTTAGCTCTGCCAATCAACCACCAGTTTGCCTGCTATCTGTGGCAGATGCTGAAGCTGCTATTGCACAGAAGTCCTTCCAAGATCCTGGGGAACTGGAAGCTTAGATGAGCACATTCTGAGAGAGCCATTCTTTCCCACTGTTAGGGAAGATGCATTAGAGGAAAAGATGCAGTCATGCATATTGTGCTCTTAAAACCCTGCTGGTCTTTCTGCAAGCAGAATCTAAAAGAATAGTAGGGAGTGGAAATGAAGAGAAGAGAATTTGCCAACCCACAGAAATCAGCCCCGTTCTAAGAAAATTACTTGCTAAGAACTAAAGCTCAAGGAACCAATGTAAACTTTATCTAAAAACTGAAGTAGAAAACCAAAGATGAAGTAGTTCAAGCTTCCTCTAAAGGAGGAGGGCATTGTTTCTAGAGTTTGGCAGTAGACCGTAAGTGGGCACAGTTAACATCATAACTAAAACAGCAGAAGCTTGTGAGACTTTCCTATTATTTCAGCAGGAGATTCATAACCCATGCAGTATGCTCCCATTTTCCCTGCTATGTGTTTTACAAGGCACAGGAATATTTCTCAGACAGACAGGAAAGCCCAGTTTCTATTAGTAAAAAGTTGTACAAATAGGTAAGACAGGTCTCCGTTCTTAGGTAAAAATATAAACAAAGGCCTTTCAAAAACCTTACTACAAGGTAAGGTACACTGTATCCCTGTACAGACGAAGATAAGCAGCTATTGCAGCAAAATGCACTTCTAGAGAAATTATGTCAACTCCAGTTAGTGTCAAAGCTATTAAACAGTCCCGTACTACTGAAGTAGAAGAGGTTAAGGGAGACTGACGATGCTAGGATACTCAAACAGAAAGTCTTTTCATTTAGGTTTGTGAGTAACTCTAGTTAAAGTGACTCTATTTGACACAAAATGATCTGTTGCAAAATAGTTTCTGTCAGCAGATTTCACCTAGGCAACGCCCAGTCAATCTGCTATAATCATACTGGGTTTGGCTGCAGGATCTGGTTATTATTTCGGAAGAGCATGTTTGGCTAAGCAGGTAAAAAGACTGTACTGAAAGTTTCACAAGACACAAAGAAAGGTTAAAAAAAAAAAGGCATACAAACCCCATGTTACTAAAGAGGTAAACAAAACATTATTTCAAGAGCTCTCAGCATCCCTGTAGTTAGAACAGGACACCTATTCATGTCTGTTGTGGACAAGCACACGTTTAGGAGTCCCCATTTGACAAACGTAACTCTGGAAGACAGGTCATTGCTGTTGACTCCCCGCTACGACGGTGAGATATGCTGAAGGAGAAAGGCTCAGAGCCTCTAACGTGACCAGCTCTAACCCCAAGCGTTGCCTGGTTCTGACTGGCTTAATGCAGAGCCATATGTCACACAGAAGTTCCTGAAGATGGTCTTGCCCCTCACTGGCTTGTTGACAAAACATACAATTAATTATCACATTGACTATCGGCACTTGCTTGGTATGTCCCTGAAAAACAAAACCGAATGTACTTTTTATTCAAGGCAGAGGGTCCTGACTCTGAGATGTTTACACGGAGACAAAGCATCCCCTGAGCATCACAGAGATTTTGAATGTGAGCAAATCCCTCTCTCTGAACAGACCTGTCTGTCACCCAGACCCTTGGTACATTAAAGTATGAAGATGACACTGTACCAAGTATCGTTTGTTTGGAGTTTTATGAGGAGAGAACTTCTCTGTGTACCGTAGACATCTGATGCAGCATGTACCAGGTAGTTGCAAGGGGGTGGTTTCAGTCAACTTTGTGCACAACACAGATAAAGTACAGAATGTTTTCTGAGAGACTATAAATGCCGAGATGTTTTCACTCATCTTAAAAGATGACCTAGAAGCTGATTTAATTGACCTGTTACTGTCTAGGATCTCTCCTCCAGGAAGTAAAAAGCTGTTGCTACTACAATGTGTAGCAGCAAAACCATAACCAAGTGTTTCAAATCCACGTTGCTGTTTTTGGAACTCTGAGCACTATTGATCACATAGTTTTAGACCTGTGTGAACTGAATCCATCACCTGTCGCGGTACTACTCTTCAGTCCTTCATCTTCAGAGACAGGCTGTGATGACGGCTACTTTTTCAGGGAGGAGGCAGGGGGAACAGAAAACCGATAGGAAATTCCTGCTTGGTTCAGGAGAAAGACTGAAGGGCAGCACTCTAATGTAGTCCAGTGTTCCTATGAGGAATCTAATATCTTTTCTCTGCTGCACAGACCCCTGTGTAAAAATAGACATCTTGCAGACTGGCAGTTCAAAATCCCTGAGGATTAGTGATTGGTTAGGAGATTACAGATACTACTCCAGTCTGAATTTGAAATAGCAAATGAAAGTGCTGAGGCACTGATAGTTGACACTGAACCGCTAGCCCCCTCACCCTTTCTGTGAAGTTGTAGATACAGAAGGCTCTGTCACCGATTTGTAATGGTACAGTTGCTTCTGCAGTCAGTTGTAGAAGGGAATCTATTTCTGGTGTTTATTGTTTCTAATAAGCCAGATAGCTTGCTAGAGAGTAAGAGAGAGAAGAGCCATAAGACCAGCAAGTCACGCAGTGCTATGTACAACACAGTACTGAAAATACAGTCACTGCTATCGGGGCTATAAATACAGAAGGCATTCAACACAAAGCCAGTCACTATCAAGGTCCCTGCAGGGAGCATGCAAGTAATAAATAGGTCTTTTCAGGCCCTGGACTTTAAAATACACGAATCAAAGACACGCCATATTGCTGATGAATCTTTGATCCCTTGCTGGGTGCTTGGGCAGCAACCTGTGTGGGGAATCATGCTCCTCTTGGCTCCATCAGCCTTCCCTGCCAATACAAGCGGACCCTGGTAACGGATATGTCCCAGAAGCTCAGAATCACAGCTTTTAGGTCACTGAATAACAGACACTGTCTTAAATCATAACTATAGCTTTACTTGTGGAATTCAGAAATAAATAGATTTCTGTGCAAGGGAAGTCTTCTCCCTCCCTCCCCTGCTGTATGTTTCCTCTTGGAAAAAAGAAATGTTACTATGGGATGTGTTGCTCTCTGAAGAATCACCCTAGAGAAAATCTTAAACCCCAGTAACTTAGGACTCCTTTATCCATATATGAAGAGATATATCTAGTACGTTAACTCAAACTGTATTTTGCTAATGGTCATAAGGAGACTTAATTTACTGCATGAAATTAATTATACTATTACATATAATGTTAAATGAATCACACAGTCCATACACTGCATTATTTCCATCTCTGTGGTACGATGGAAATAATGAACTGATGAATGTTTGTACTCACATTGCTATTTAACGCCCTGAGGAGAGTGGACATGAGGGTGCTTCAAGTAGTAGTCTGCTGATACTATCTAATGGACTCCTCAAATTGTCCATATATTTTGTCCTTGCACTCATGGGACACATACACACCAGCAACAAAATCCAACTACACAACCACTCAAAGCAGCAGCCAAAAGCATCCCAGATGAGTTAACTCTCTGTGCTTTGGCCAACGTAGATGGCAAACTGGGCTATATGAATTAACACACACACAAACTGCATTAAGAAAGCAGCCATCTCTTTATACTGTCACTGCACATCACAATACTAGTTTGGAGAGCCCAAAACTACATGCAAATACACTTTCTAGCACTCCACAGAGAATATTTTCTGAATTCTGACATTTTCTTACTTGTTTCTCAAAATAGGCCAGAAAACTTCTGCACTCTTAAAGGCTAACACACTTTCCAACCTATATCCAACCATAAGATTGTGTTTCTGAAGTACAGTTTCTACTACTTTGTCCAGTCCAGTTGCAGCTATGTTAAATAAGGGGATTACCACCACTTTAAAACATTATTACATCTGCTAAAATAGAATAACTCAGAATAACTGCACACCATGTTTTCCCAATTCCACCTCCAATTATACATTCTCCTGCCAACTTAAATAAATATCATTCCAGTTTCCTCGTACATGGTTGTTTACCTCACTTAATCAAACTGCATATACTCTTTTTCTTCCTAACCACCCTTTCACTATTCTTACTGTTTCCAAATGTCCTTATTTAATCTGTAAGTAATATTTTCAAAATTATTAAATGATAAATTCACTGGCACCTTTGAAAATGGGGGTAGGTCCTTCTATATTATTAGCTCTACATTTTTCTGAGTATCATACTACCCAAAATAGACACAGGCACCTTGCTGGGGGCTGATTTCTGTAGTAGCTGCATTGGGCCTCTGAAGAGATGCAGGAAAACTAAATTTCTCATCATAATAAATCCCCTCTGCTTAAGTAAATATTTTCTTTAGTCAGCAAAAATTATTTCTAAACTGTTAGATAAAATATTAAATGGGAAAGCTGAAAATATAGTTTGCATTTTATAACTTCAAACTATAAATATAAATGTGAATGTTCAATTACAAAAATTATTAAATTAATATATGTGTTGAAAAGCAAGTTCTGAAAAGTAAAACCAGTCAACCTTAGATTTCAATTGTAAGTAAAAGGAGCCTTAGGAGTGCTTTCATTTTTCTCAATTTGTTCAAGTCATTAAGGCATCTCACAATTTAGAACTATGATTCGCTCTTCACAAAACATCTTGGATCATAAGCTACTTCTTTGAGTTTCATGAAAAGTCAAGTCACTCAACTTTCAGAGGCCTTTTTAAAGCAGTATTTCACTTCTATCCAGGAATTATATTTTCCTATCCTTGTAAAAAAGTGTGAGTTAAACATTCTAAAGTTATTTCCTAGACATGTTCCTCCAAAAGCTGCTCTGACCTATACTGTTTTTCTTCTCTATAAACTGTATTAATATAAAGGTGCAGTGGTATGTGATTCATATTCCTGAATAATTCCATTCAAGTTGACAACAATCTTTCTCCAGACTGGCTTGTATTATAAAGGTTTTAAGACTTTGGTGGTCTCTTTCTAAGTTAATTCTCAAATAGCACAAGTAGATTCTCCTACTTTAAAAAAAAAACTAACATAAACCAAAGCCAGGTAAATCTAGATGATTCAAGTGCAGTACGGAACAGAAACGTTATACTGAAACCCCTTGGTTCCATATCACAACAACAAGACAGAGCAAGCTACAGAAGTGAAGGGGTGCTACTTCTCTTACTTAAATCTTCCTCTCTGGGAGGTTAACTGAGTGAAAGCCACTTGATTCTCTGTACACTATTCACATTTTTAATACAGCTGCTTCTAATAATTGAAACGTTTCTAACACAATTTGAGGGAAGAAGGTACAATAAAATGTCCATTTCCAAATGTTCACAGCCCTTCCTGTCACAGACCCAATAAAAGAAAAACCACTGGAAGATAAACACTTTAATTTGAAGACTTTAATTATTGTTTGATATGAACACGTAAGTCCTTAA
Organism: Buteo buteo; assembly: GCF_964188355.1. Taxonomy (NCBI): domain Eukaryota; kingdom Metazoa; phylum Chordata; class Aves; order Accipitriformes; family Accipitridae; genus Buteo; species Buteo buteo. The sequence continues at coordinate 32,251,553 of NC_134184.1, read as the reverse complement.
GCAGCTAACAGATTATCACAGTAATAAATATAAATGGTTTTCTCATCAGCCTGCAAATTGAATTTCTTAGAAAGAACAGACATGCTAGCCAGTATTCTGAATAGACTGAATTCTGTTCGTATTCTGAATAGGCAAATGATCCTCATGCCTTCAATATCCTTGCTCTCTTATGTTACATATTTTATGCTCTAACAAAAGCATATACACAAATGATTCACATTATAATCAAGGCCATGAATGTCGGTAACATGAACCATACACTTCCTCTAATGTTGTTTTTGAGTACAAGAAAATAAAATATCTTGAGGTTTGGAGCAGAAATAGAAGTGATACTTTCTAATATCACCAACTAATTTCACTTTAGGGTTCCATTATCACAGCATAGATACTAGGTTGCATTTTTATTACTAACAGGCTTTACTTATCACAGTAAAAATAGACTGTTAACCACGGAAAGTAAAATTCATCACCAAAGTTCTGGTTTTGTTTAGGAATCAGACTTTTTCAGCTATTCTGTCAAACAATAAACTCTAGTTATCTGTATGTGACTTAAAAGAAACTACATGTGTTTTGAATGCACACTATTTCCCCGTAATATTTACAAAGCTATACATACCTGAAGAGCATGTGCTAGATAGAATTAGAAGCCAAGGAAAAAGGGTCTTGACAATGCTGATACCAGATTCCTGCCCGGAGGATCGAGTAGCGGAAGCAGAGTAATAGTACTGCTTGCATGAACAGCTAAAATGCTTTATCCTTATCGATGATCTGTAAAGAGAAATTATATGTATATGAACTTTAAAATTAAAAGATGTGAAAATTGAAATACAAAAAGGCATACAAAATACAACCATACACCTATTGACAAAAAAAAGATACCTGCATTTCTGATGATTTATCATGTTCAGACTATCCAATTTCATCTCCACATTCTGAATTTATTTTTCAAATTACTTCTTTATAGTCCACATTATTTATTGAGTGGGGCCAACAATTATGAAAGAAGATAGATGTAAGAGCATTGTGATGACAGAAACTTTTTGTCTAATCTGTTCTAAATTGCCTGTGAGGAAGATGCTCCAGCATCGCCAGGTAACCTGGTTCCAGTCTTTAACTGTATTTAACATAACTTTAACTTCTTGTACTTAGAAGGATTTTCCAAATATGTAGCCTGTTCTTCTTTACTGTAAACTAAGATAATTTTTTCTTGTCCTTCCCCAACTGGGTACAAAAGACAATTGATGACCATCTTCTTCACAATAATCTTCAGATGTCAGATTATTTTCCCCAGTCTTCTCTAGATTAAACAAATGCAACTCTTTTGAAACATGCTTATACATCTTGCATTCCAAAAACCTTTTCACTCATGTGCTCTCCTATGGATTCTCCTTTACCTGGAAATCAAAATAATTTTCCTTTTCCAGACTTTATTTTAACACAGAGATACAACAGTTTTATTCATAACTTTTATTCTGGCCATTTTGCATGAGCATTCTTTGATTTTGCTTCATCTGTCAGACTAGGTAGTATCAATGTTATTTGGAATTCGTGGGCAGCAGGCCCCACAGACCCTTGAAACAAAATACATCTGTCCATCTCTTCAGTGACTTTTTTGGAAATCAGTAACACCACTTAATTTTCTTTGAATGTAGACTAAGTCACTTGTTCTTATTTTTTTCCTTTTCTTCAAAGAACTGGATAAAACAGGGATTTTGTATACCTTCTACTTAGGAATACTACAACTTTTACATTTAACAGCTAAAATAAGAAGTATAATATTCTTAATAAATAAGTAGACAGATAGATGGATGGGCAGGCAGGCATAAATCTAGTTTTCTTTGAGAATCAAGCATAATAGAATGAACATCTGACTCAAAGCCTTTATCTCTCTCTGTTGTCTCAAAATAGAGAATGTCTGCTGAAATGGAGGTAGAAGGACAGTGCTAGTTGAAGTATACTATGGAGTCTCTTTTTGATGATTACACAGTTATTAGTTTGTGGTCAAAGTATGTCATGTTCTGCATTGTTTTCAGTGAGTTTTGTCTGAATAAAGCAGAACTATTCTGGACCAAGAGAAGTAAAACAAAAGATGTAAGAGAACAGCAGATCAAAGAAGTGCTCTAAATGCTGCAGTGGCTGGCTGTCTTCACATTTATTTCCAAATGCCTGCCTTTAGAGAATCTAGTCTCTTTACCTTTTTTTTAACCAGAGATCATTTACCCCAGGAATCTCCAAATTATTTCCTTGGAAAGAGGAAAATAAAAAAAGCAAAAGTGTAAAAACTGGGCAGTGGTTTATGACATCTAGCCCAGATTTTCTGCCTCTTTGCTCTACTTCACTTGCACAGACTATGTAACTATACCACAGTCGCATATGAAAGTTCTTCTAAGAAGTGGTTTCTACGGTTTGGTTTTGCTTTTTAATATTCATACAGTTTATTCATAGGGTACTTTCATAATGAATTCCTGAAATTTAGTAGTTGTTCTTTGTAATCTAGTTAATCTATCCATCTGCAAAACACCCAAATCTCACGATAGCTAGGTGTGCTCTCAATATACTAAATGAGTAATTAGGCTTAAGGGCTCCCAGCAGCATTACACTCCTGCTCAGAGCCACCCATTCCCCATCGCCGGAAAAGCCTTTTTACAATTCCTCTACCCTTCAGCCAAAATCCTGATGTAGTCATCTCCTCCTTGCCATACTCCAACTTAGCATCCAGCAGCTCCTAAAAACTACGTCCCCCGACTTCCTCGGGAAACACAGAGAGGCAAATCCCCAACAAGTGATTCGTTAAGCAGGGGCAATGGGCACAGAATGTATTCGCAATGAAGAGAGAAGCAGTTTATGAACACTTCTCTAGCAGACAGTCGTACCTGCATTATCTGCCATAACATTTTTCAGAATCTCTTTTCATAGAGGCCTTAAAATGACTTTTTTCCTCAAAACGGGAACTACCAGTTCCGGCAGTTCAGGCGTGAGGTTTAGAATATGTAATGTATTCAGAGAGAACTGGACAACTTCAAATATTTTGTTTGGTTGTTTCATGTCATTTTCTAAAACTATGCTCAAGGGGATCCTAATATTATAATTTTATATAATGCATTTGCATTTCAAAATTACAAGGTCATTATAAGAATGAACACTTTTTTTTTCAGCTAGATATGTAATATATGTGACAGATTTGCTTTATGTTTTTCTCCATCTATGTGTATATAATTCTACCTTCTTATATTTTTCATTTATATTATCTTGCCTTTTTTAACATAGTTTCTATAATTTGCAAGAATACATTTCTGTTATTTGCAAGAACATAACTCTACTGCAGCCAAAGCAAGCTGAAGGTACAGAATCGTACATTCCTACTACAGAAGGGATTTTTCCCAATGTAGTTCCCCACTGTGTTGCACATACGGTTGATGGCAATACAGTAAAGCCAGAATAGCCAGTTAGTTCCTCCAGAAAAGCTGCCTGCACTTCTGCAGGACTGCTTCTCCAAGTACTTAATCTACAGGCAAATTTATTGCTGAATAGTTGTTATGATGGTCTATTTGCTTCCCAGTGTTCCATTAAGAATAATTTCCTACTAAGAATTGTTTCCAAACACCTACTCCCAACCTTCCTTCTCAACTTCTGGCCGTCTTCCTTTGATCTATAGCATCCTAAAATTTTGTTCAATTTATTTATGTTCTTTCTGTCCTCAGCACTCACCAGAGGAGCTGACCCCCTTTCAGAATCTGCATATAGTTTTTATTTGAGCAGTTTATTGCCTCTCTTTACCTCTGAGTAACTTAAAGGGCAGTATTCAACTGAATGCTCACGCATTATGTTCTAACAGTGTCTGACTTGCCACATTTTCCCTTCCCTTTTTATTTTCTATCTTCAGACTTAAGCAGTTAATCACAGGTCACAAAGTAGTCTACGAATGTAATTATATTTCCCCTTTTTGTGCATCCTGCACATAGTTTTCTACAACCTGTAAAATTAGAAATGATCATGAAAATAACCAGTGACCTCACTAGGTCAAAATATGACCTGGAACCTCATAGTAATTACATCACATACTGGAAAACTGTCCAAGTAATACAGAGATTATGTTAATCCCAAGATATTATTGCAAATCCCTTTTTGACATCTGTATAAATATTCAGTAAAGCACTTATGCCATCATGTGCACGATGAGGTCACTATTTTATATTGAAGTGTGCCCACTTCAGCATCAGGTCCTTCTCAAAAGTCTCAGAATAAAACACCATAAGCAAATGCATTGTATTTCAGGCTTTTATCCTGCAAGGAGGTCCACATAGGTGGGACCCAAACTGCATTTTAGTAATGAACTAAATCTGTTTACCCAAATGGTCATATACCAACTTCTTTATTCTAACCTTGCTTATTTCGAAAAGAATATTCACTTGTCAAACTGCCTTTCCAGTTTCCATTTAAAAATACTTCCACATCAGATAAGTACTGTTTTGTCTTTTATTGTCCTCCTCTGACTTTCTTCATTTACTGATTTATCAGATGTTCTACACTTTCTTTCCTTTTCATTAAATCACACATTACATCCAAGTTTATACATTCATTGACATTTCTGTTCACAAAACGGTAGTCTGAAAGATACCTATAGATTATTGGTTTTCATGCCATTGTGATTTTAATTTAGAACAGGCTAGGACAGCTGTAATTATTGCCAACTGGATGTCGTTCATAAGGTTACATCCGTGTAACTGAGCTGAAGAGGGAGGGCCCAGGCACGTGCTTGAGCTCTACCGTGCGATAATCCGTGCCATTTAACCGTTAGCATGCTCTTTGGCATGCTTTTGGTCAGGCCAACAAGCACTCAGGTAAGACAGGGCAAGGTTTGGGGAACAGCATGGGTTAGGGACTATTCTTAGCGGGCGATAGGAACGAGGCTACCCTGCTTCGGGAGAGCAGACGGGTTAGCCAGGTGAATGCGAGCTGTAATTTGCTACCGACCCTTGACTGGGCTGTGGTCCATTCTGTTTTCTAGTACAGATGTCATCTAAGAAATTAAGTGCAGCTGAAAATTGGTGGAGGGCGGGCATAGCTTCTTACGCTCCCATGACCAAACCCGTGCAATGGAGGAGAGCTGTTGGCATGGGAGAGGGACAGACCAGCGTTAGGCTGACCGTGACTTCCCCACGGCGGACGAATTCTCAGCCTGTGAGTAGGAATGGATTTTGGGTACCTTGGGCTACCTCCAGTGGGCAGAACAGGGGTGCAGAATCTGGACCGCTTCATATTTTCAGATACTTTTCTATATTTTCAATTACCATTTTTGTTTGCTGTCTCTTCAACTATCTTTTCAAATAAATGATCTGATTGGTAGACAGTGGTCTCCGATTTCCTTTTATTCAGTATTACTCTATTGGAAACAAAGAGAAAAATGAAAAGTTGAAGAAATTTGAAAAAATCTGCTTTCTAGTGTTACTTTAAAAGTTTCACATACTTTCAGATCATATTAGCAAAACTATACTAAGCGGATAATTAGGCTTTCTCAGATAGCGTCACATGGCCTGAGCTTGCTTTCCTTTTTATTGTATCGTTGCGTGATGGCAAGCTTAAAGTTCCCATTTCCAGTTCCGTTTTCTTTTCCCCTACTTTATACTTCACTAAACATTTATTTACAGCAGAATCTTGCTCTTAGTTTATTGCAATGTTGTTTCTGAACCAGCTTTCTGCTATTACTCTTCAAACTCTTTAAATTTCTGTCAGTGATTTTCACAATATGTTTACCCTTTTTCTGGTCTCTTTACTAAACCAGAAGTATTGTACATTCATAAGGTCTTCATTTTAGATCTAGTATCTTTTCTTTTTTCTGATCGCTATCAGATCCAGGACTGAATTAACTCTCCTTACTTCTTCCAGTTGTTTTAAATACTATAAAAATAATATCCTCCTGTAGCTTATTTTGAAACATTTCTTGCACGTAACTCAAATTCCTCTTTCACAGCTTTTCACACATTTATTTCCATATGTATCAATATATGTATGTATAATATACATATAATATGTGTGTGTGTATATATCTCTCATAATCGTAGAGATCCTCATAATCCTAGAAAAGTCAAATGAAACAAACCTTCAACACAATCTTCATGGATTTTGCTTCTTCCATTTTCATTTGTGAAATTATTTCTGTGTCTGCCAGCCACGTGAATTGCAGGATCTGCAAGCTGGGTGGTTGTTTTATAAATTATGCTTCCCTCACCTTATCTTCCTTATATAGCAACAGATAGTTACATTCTATTTATGTCTTAGCCAGACTTGTTTGTAATGCGATCAAAGAACATTTCATGGAATTTGTAGTGGTACTGCACCTCATAAGACCATGTGTACCTAAGCTGTGTTTATGAACAGAAAGACCTATTTTTTCATTATTATTTCCTGCAGGACTTTATAGATGAAGTATGTTTTCACATCTCAATGTAGCAATATTCACTCAACTTTATTCTCCTCTTGCAAGTGTTTCCCTATGGTTACACTTACTCATTTGCTGAAAAATCTTTCCTGTTTTGTTAGTATTTTCAGCTATGCTTTCCTCACTGTTCTTCATACATTAAAAAGAGAGACATTTTAACTGTTTTTTTTTTTACTGAGACATTATCACCCAAAAATTGCAAATCAAAAATACATAAACTTGAGTGTAAAAATAATTTTAACTTCAAACTACAACTCAAAATTTTAGATTAGTAGTATTATTAAAAAAGCGATAGTTTTGTAACTTAACAAGCGATATCAATACAGTACTCTCAAAACCAAAGTCATTTTCTAAAACTATGCTAATGCAAGTCAGTTTGATGTACTTCCTTCTAACAATAATATGCCATTGTT